>NC_143146.1:29668000-29979750 GCF_059928025.1 Delphinapterus leucas | reverse complement strand
GTGAAGAATTGATGAGATAGAAAGGAGGGAACTTTTGTAGTTTTGGAAAAGAACGGCCACAATAAATGTGGTGTATAAAATGAGTGGACCCTGAGAGGCAAGTACAGACAATGGAAGAATTAAATTGTGAGTTGAAAGATCAAAAGAAAGCAGTGAATAGATAAAAGGAAAGGAATAGATAAAGAGATGCTTTGAAGGAAATAAAACAAAGTTGGTGGCGATAAGCATTAAAGATGGGAGGGAGGTGAGTCAAAGATAACTTAAAAGGTTCAAGTCTTGAAGATTTGGGAAAATAAATGGTAGTGCCATTGGCAGTGACAGCAAATATTTGGAAGAGGCATAGTTTTTTTATTGCCATTTAGTTGACCTACGATGTTGGTTTCAGGTGTACAACATAGTGGTTCAATATTTCTATACATTACCAAATGATCTCCACAATAAGTTAGAAACCATCTGTCACCATACAGTTGCTATTACAATATTGGTGACACTATCCCCTATCCTGTACATTACATCTCCATGACTTATTTATTGTATGAACGAAAGTTTGTACCTCTTAATCCCCTTCACCTATTTTGTTCATTTCCCCACCCCCTTCTCCTCTGGCAACCACCAGTTTGTTCTCTGTATCTCCAACCCTGTTTCTGTTTTGTTTGTTTTGGTTTTTAGATTCCACGTATAAGTGAAATCATACTGTAATTGTCTTTCTCTGTCTGACTTATTTCACTTAGCATAATAATTTCTAAATCCATCCATGTTGTTGGCAAGCTTTCATTCTTTTTAAAGACTGAGCAATATTCCTTTGCATATATTTACCATATCTTCTTTATCCATTAATCTATCCTTGGACACTTAGGCTGCTTCCATATGTTGGCTATTGCAAATAATGCTGCAATGAACATATGGGTTCATATATCTTTTTGAATTAGCATTTTTGTTTTCTTCAGGTGTTTACCCAGGTATGGAATTTCTGGATTGTATAATAGTTCTAGTTTTAATTTTTTGAGGAACCTTTATACTGTTTTCCATAGTGGCTGCACCAATTTACTATCCCACCAACAGTGCAAGAGGGGGGTCCCCTTTCTTTACATCCTCACCAACACTTTTGTTGTCTTTTGATGATGGCCATCTGAAAGGTGTGAGGTGATGTCTCATTGTGTTTTTGATTTGCATTTCCCTGAGGCTTATTGATATTGGAGCATCTTTTCCTGTGTCTGTTGGTCATCTGTATGTCTTCTTTGGAAAACGTATATTCAGGTCCTCTGCCCATTTTTTAATTGGATTTAAACCCTTCGGGTTTTCAAAGCCAGACATTTTGTGGGCTCGTCTTCCCTGTGCAGCACCCCCAGGCTGGGGAGCTCGATGTGGGAATCAGATTCCTGGCTCCTTTAGGAGAACTCTGCAGTTGTGATTTTCCTCCCACTTTTGGGTCACCTTGCTGGGGGCGGGGGTCCAGACTTAGATGCCCCTTTTGTTGTTACTCCTTCTTTGTATCTTTTGTTATGGAAAATCCTTTCTGCTAGTCTTCAAGTCACTCTCAAATATAGCTGTCTGTAAGCAGTTGTAACTTGGTGTGTCCGTGGGAGGAGGTAGCCTCAGGATATTCCTGCACCACCATTTTGTTCCAGATTCCAGGAGAAGAATAATTTTTGATGGAAATGTGATGATTTTTTTGTGTGTGTGTATGTAGAGTTTCAGTGACTGAGACATTTAGAAATGTCCAGTAAGCAGTTGATAAATTACTTTCTAATCAGGCTGACTTTTCTTTTTCTTTCAAGTATAGTAAAAACTAGGCTTCTGATCATTGGAGTCTTTTTTTTTTTTTTTTCCAAAACTGAAGTTAAACTAATACTTTCCAGGCATTTGATATATACCTTATGATGGTGACAATGCTTAATAACTCCATCATTTTGCTGCTGTCTCTTGTTCTATTTCCCTTCCCACCACAATAATTGAGGCTTCTATACTTTGCCCACACTGCTAATGTATTTGTAAAGCATGGCCCTGCTGTTCTTTCATGCCCTTGCTAGTTGCAATGTATTTTGTGATGTGGCCTTTTGACTTGGCCTGTGCCTGTGTCAAATTGTCTTATACACGTCCTTGATCTTTTGCCCTGCTAACATTTTACACACTATTACATTTCAGGGTTTGGAATCTTTAATCATGCAGTAAACACTGATGCTGCATTAATTTTAAATTCAAGAGATTGAAAAAGAGGGAGATTGAAAAGGAGGTCAACTTGGATCTAGAGACTGACTGAATTTCTGTAGGAGGCAGAGCACCTTAAAAGCCTGCATTTCAACCAGATGATTTATGAGTGACCCGTGTGGCTGATATTCAAAGAAAGAAATTACTGCTTTGGAGGTGAGAGCCAAGATAGTGCCTCACTGCTGGTCAGTTTCTCATCATCTTTGGAGAATAAAGGTAGAGAATATTGGGGACTGTTTGGACCAGAAGAACCTGGTTGGTTAGGACCCCACTGGGTCTCCAGATTATGCCAGGAGAACGGGAATGTGTTCTGTGAGGAGACAGTTAGTGCTTTTTCATCTCCCTACACATAGCAGAAATATTTGGAAACAGCTCCATCCTCTCCCTGAACTCAATTTCACTGGCCTTACTGCTTAATGCTTTCTTTTCTTCAATGCCTTTCACATGAACAGTGCAGATCCAACAGAACCAACTGTCACTGACTTTGGTGATTGTCAGCAAGGGGGGGTAAATATCTCTTTGATGGGTGTTTTGATGTGCTTGTTTAAATGTGCCCTCTGTCCACTGATGCTTGTGGAATGACCTCTTGTTGTCTCAAAGGCTGGCCTCTCTTATTTCTGCATGGGAGGTAGAAGTGTGTTCTTCCTGCACCCATTTCAAGTCTTGTCAAAGCAGACATCGAGATGAATATTTGCCCTTTCCTCCCTTCTCAGGCCAGCTCTGCAAACTAGTAACATTATTGACATGGATTGTATAGATATAAAAACAAAGAGATAAAATGATACTTAGTACTAATGAGCATAGGGTAGAATAATATATGTCTGCAATATGACCTGAGCTGTGCACAAACAAATGCACAATGATATTTTTCAGATTATCAGTGGACAGAGGGCATATCAGAATAAATTGGGGGACTCTTCTTCAAATATACTTACCAAGGATACATCTCCTCTGTGACAAGCAATGACAGATGAGACAGCTAGAAATGCACTGTGTATATGACCAGCATAGAGGAGAAAAAAGTTGAGCACCAAATCCTGTGTGATTGATTAGAATAAGATAAGAAAATCTTTGTTCAGGTTGCAGTCTTTATTGATAGCAGATCAGAATCTGAGTATGAAAATCAGACAAAATATACTTGTAGAATTCAACATTTCTATGTATATGGACTTAGAATTAGATTAGGCCTCTTTATGCCTCAGGTTTAATAAGATTAGAAAATCATGTTGCAATTTTGCATGTTTAGATGAGAAGGGATAGTAATACTTACCATGTGGCTCAAAATCCTCATTTCACGGAGGAGAGTTCTGAGGCCTAGAGAAATTATGATTGTCCATGGTCAAAGTGGTGTAATGGCAAAAACTTAGGCTTTGGAGACACAACAGTCTGAGCTGGATTTTTTGACTTCCATTTGACCTTGAGCAAGTTTCTTAACTTTGCTTAGTCTTAGGACCCTGATTTGTAAAATCAAGATGTTAATCCCTGTCATTCAAGTTTATTGGAAAAAATAAATAAGCTAAAATCTCCAAAACAGTTATAGGCAGGTAGTAGGCTCTGAACAAAGGGGGACTGCTAGTATTATTATATATGCTGAGAGAAGACAGATTTGGGAATGAAGCTATATCAACAGTATAGGATACAGCTTTTGTTTTTCTACCTCATATAGCTCATAAATCAAGTTTCTATCAATGAAAACTAGCACTTATGGAGAGTTTGCAAACACTTTCACATCTGCTACTCATGACTAAATGGAGGGGCCAGTATTACAGTCCAGCTATAGGGAACATTGACTTTTAACTTTAGGTTAAATGACTTGCTCAATAATGCTAATAAGGAATAGAGTTGGGACTGAGTCCAAACTCGGGTCCTCCCCTACACTGAACCATTCCAGATTTGCTCCTGTATAATCGATGTTTCATGGCTTGCCATTTCCTCCATTCCCTAATTAAAGTGCTGTATCAGTGCTCCACAAACATACTCTATTTCTTATTTTATATATATATTTGAAGTGGTAACATAACTGGTATATTGAATTAGTTGAACACTATAGGGCGCAAGTAGAAAACAGTTTTATCTCATTATCTCAAACATTGTGGACACTTCACTCCTGTAACTAGGATAAAATCTCAGCCAGCCACTGATGTTTCCAGGCAATCTTAGATAATAAAATTTCAGTTGACCTTCCAGCCATGATGGTAATTGGTACTTGACTAGCTCTTGCAACGTAAACAACTATAAAGCTAGACAAATATGTATGGAACAGCTGTTTTCAGATGATGGACGACAGGCAGCAATGGACTGTAATCCCTAGAAAAGGAAAACACATGATCCTTATGATTACCCCAGATTTTTGACTGAAGGCACTTTGAGACCATGGCACAGGAATTTGAAACCCTAGCAAGTATGACAGCCTCACTGAATGGAGGAGCCAGAGTCTGGGGCTGCTGAGGCTGGACTTGTAGGAATGGATATCTGAAAGAAGGCAGCTGGTGAGAAAATAAGCTTCAGAAATCTGCCTAGGGGTCCCCTTGAATCGTTGGCCAAATACTAATCGGCAGGTGCAGGGAGAGACATGGCAAAAGGCTTGACAGCAAGCAGCTACTTAGGGAGCTGTGAGCTGACCTGAGATTTTTGAGATCACAGAGTTCAAGGGAGCATTAGAATTCTGACCAACCAAAGTAGAGGGGTCTTGCTGAAACTTCAAGTGTTCAACTGAAACCCCATAAAGGCCACATCTCAGATGTTGGGCTACTGTGGCCTTAGAGAAGGAAGTAGGAAAGTGTGCCTTATACCTGTAGAAAAAAAATGATCAATGGAAGCAGACCCAGAGATGGCAGAGATATTGGAATTAGCAGGAAAGAACTTGAACAGCTATTATAAATATATTCAATAACTTAAAGGAAAATATTGTCATACTTAGTGATGAACAGGTGGATAATTTCAGTAGAGAAATTGGAATTATAAAACAAGAACCAAATGAAGCATTAGAACTGAAAAAAAAAAAGGAAATGAAAAATTCACTGGACTAGCTTAACAGAAGATTGAACACTTTAGAAGAAAATATCAGTAAACTATCCAAATTGAATGACAGGAAAAGAGCCTGAGAGAAGGAACAGTCTCAGAGATCTGTGAGGCAACAATAATCGGTCTAACTTATGTGTAACTGGAGTTCCCAGAAGAAGGAAGAGTGAGACTGAGGCAGAAAAACAAGGATGAAATAATTAGCAAAAATTTAAAATTTGATCTTTAAATTTTGGAACAGGGAAAGGAAGTTCACTCTTAAAACTTCTTTCCAAATTGTACTGGATGTATTAGAACTAGTAAGTGAATTTAGAAAGGTTGTAGGATTGAAGATCAATATACAAAGACAATTGCTTCTCTATATACAAGCAAGAAACAATTGGAAAATGAAATTAAAGGTCAATTCTAGTGTCAATAGCATCAAAAAATATAAAATACATAGGAATAAATTTAATGAAAGAAGTGTAAGACCTCTATACAAAACACCAAAAAAGATTGCAAAAAGGAATAAAAGACCTAAATTCATGGTGAAATATACCATTTATGGATTGCAAGATTTAATATTGTTAAGAAATCATTTCTTTCCAAATTGTTCTATAGATTCAGACAATGACAATTGAAATCCAAGCAGTTTTTAAAAAATAGAAACTGACAAGCTGATTTATATGGAAATGCCAAGGACTTAGAATAGCCAAAACAATTTTAAAGATAAAGAACTTAGACTACTTGATTTCAAGATTTACCTTAAATTATTATAATCAAACATTATTATTGATGTAAGGATAGACAAATAGGTCAATAGGATGGAAGAAAAGAGTCCATAAATAGACCCACAGGTGTATGTTGTTATAGTTTTAAAGATGACTACAAATTCTTAGATACACCTCCCAGCAGGATGTGGGGATCCCTTGAATCTAGATGGGACTGCGACTACTTTGTCCAAAAGAATATGATGGAAATGAAACTGTATAATTCCTGAGAGTAAGTCGTAGGAGGCAAAACACCTTCTGCCAGGTTCTCTTGGGACACTCCTTCTGTGGGAAGCCAGGCTTATGTAAAAAGTTTGACTACCCTGTGGCTACTATGCTGGAGAGGTCATGTGTAGATATTTTGATTGACACTCTCAGCTGAGCCCCTGGCAGCCAGCCAGCATGCCAGTCATGTGAATGAGCCATATTTGACCCTGAGCCTAACTGAACCTTCAGAAATCTACAGCCCCATGCAACACCTAAGTGTATCCACATGAGAAGCTCCATGAATAAACTCCAGCAGAGCCTTTCTCAGATTGCTGACCCATAAAATAGCAAAGTAAAATCCTTGTTCTAAGCCAGTCATTCTGGTGGTAGTTTGTTATGCAGCAAAAGTAATTGGATAATTTAGTGGGTAAATGAGACTCCTTTCAAGAAATGGTGCAAGGAAAACTGGATATCTGTATGGAAAAAAAGAACTTCAACATATACTTTGTACTATACATAAGACAGTTCAAATTGGAGGATCGACTCAAATAAAAGAACAAAATATGTAGAGCTTCTAGATAAACACATCAAACTATATTTACGTAATGGAATATACTCAGCAATAAGGAAGAAAAATAACTCACTGATACATGCAACATCAGGGATGTATCTCAACAACATTACCTTGAGTAAAATAAGCCAGACATGAAAGAGTACGTATTATATGAATTTATTTATATAAAGTTCTAGGACAGGTAATCTACAGTGATATTGAACAGTAGTTGCCTCTGCAGAAGGGATGAAATTCTGGTACTGGTTCCCTCTGTTTATGGCAGGTCCCTAACACTGATTATTTTTCTTTTAGGTGCTTTTGTGACTTCCACAGAAACACTCCTGCTGGGGCTCTCTAATTGTAATTGTCATGATTTGAGTCTCAGCCTTTGTATATGCAGTGACCCATTTCATGCTAAGTCTCTCTTTAGGGTTCCATCATACATTCAGGGCATCTCCTGAGTAAAGTTTACTTTAAGGCAGCTCCAGGTCAGCTTTCTTCCCCATGTAGTCCACATCTCACCAATGAAAATGCTCAGAAATATTTGTCCCACCAAGAACTGCAGTTTGTTCCCAGTGCAGGGCTTTCGTCTTTAGCCATGGGCTTCAGCTTCTTGCCTCAGGCCTTTTCAAGCATGGTTCTGACATCAGTCTTGGACCCCAGATATGCCAGGCAGTCAAGATCAACTGCTCTGAGCCATTCACCAGATGCTTCTCTTACTTGCCCTCTTCCCCTCCTCTATGATGGGAAGAGAAAATATTATAGTCCTCTAGAACTGGCCGCAGTAATTTTGCTTTGCAATCCCTTTAAACCTCAATCCTTTTATATCCTCAAGAGGGTTGCTGAGCGATTCACGGCAACACTGATTTATTATCATTTGCTTTGGAAGCTCTGCAGAGGTGGTGTTGCCCTACACTTTGTAATGTAGGGTACTTAGTACCTATTGTTTACTTTCTCCAATTTTAGACTGAGGCAGAAATAGTCGAATTTTAACTTCTTATTACAGAAAGGGGGCATTTCAAAGCCCTGGGAGCTGACCTTTAGCTGACATTTTTGGCTTTCCAAAGCAGAGCACTTTTACTAAATTATTAGCTGCAGAAAATCTGTCAGAAGATTCAGTTTGTCCACAATTAACATTAATGTCAAGTGTGACAGCTATTTTTGTGATGATTTCAGCGGTGAAAATTCTCTTGTCTCACTAGTGTTCCTGCCACCCACAAATTAAAAAAAGCTCACTGTTAATGGGCCTCAGTTAGTTCTTGTGCCCTGTTGAATAATTCTATGTTCTCACTTTATAATTTTATTTTAAAATAGAAGTCACTACATTTGAGGGTGACCTACAAGATGGCGAAGGAGTAAGACGTGGAGATTACCTTCCTCCCCACAAATACATCAAAAATACATTTACATGTGGAACAACTGCTACAGAACACCTACTGAATGCTGGCAGAAGACCTCAGACTTCCAAAAAGGCAAGAAAATCCCCACGGAACTGGGTAGGGCAAAATAAAAAAAAGAAGAAAAAGAGACAAAGCAATAGGGATGGGACCTGCACCTCTGGGAGGGAGCTGTGAAGGAGTAAAAGTTTTCACACACTAGGAAGCCCCCTCACTGGCAGGGATGGTGTGGGGAGCTTCAGAGACACAGAGGAGAGCACAGCAACAGCGGTGCAGAGGGCAAAGCGGAGAGATTCCTGCACAGAAGATGGGTGCCGACCAGCACTCACCAGCCTGAGGCGCTTGTCTGCTCACCTGCTGGGGCAGGGGGGTGCTGGGACCTGAGGCTTGGGCTTCAGAGATCAAACCCCAGGGAGAGGACTGGGTTGGCTGTGTGAAGACAGACTGAAGGGGGCTAGTGCACCAGAGCTAGCTGGGAGGGAGTCCTGGAAAGTGTGGACCTGCCGGAGAGGCAAGAGACCATTGTTTCAGGGTGCAAGAGGAGAGGGGATTCCTGCTCTGTGTGCCCATAGATGGCAGAGCACCACCTAAGCAAGCTCCAGAGACAGGCATGAGCTGTGGCTATCATCTTGGATCCCAGAGGCAGGCATGGACTGCTACCACTGCCACCACTGCCACCAGAGGTCCTGTGTGCAAGCACAGATCACTACCCACACCCTCCCAGGAGCCTTTGCAGCACACCACTTCCAGGGTCCTGTGATCCAGGGCCAGCTTCCCCGGGAGAACACACGGTGTGCCTCAGGCTGTTGGAATGTCACGCCGGCCTCTACTGCTGCAGACACTCCCTGCATCCCAGTTCTGACTACCGTACCCTCCCTCTCCCCAGCCTGAGTGGGCAAGAGAGCCCTAATCAGCCGGGCTTTAAGCCCCTCCTGTCTGGTGGGAACAGACGCCTGAGGGCAACCTACACGCGGAGGTGGGGCCAATCCAAAGCTGAGCCCCAGGAGCTGTGCAAACAAAGAAGAGAAAGGGAAATTTCTCTGCACAGCCTCAGAAGCAGTGCATTAAATCCCTGCGATCAGCTTGGTAAACTCTGCATCTGTGGAATACCTGACTAGACAATGAGTGTTCCCAAAGCTGAGGCAGTGGACTTTGGGGGCAACTGTGGACTTGGGGTTTGCTTTCTGTGTTTGATTTGTTTTGAGTTTTATGTTTATCTTAGTTTAGTTTTTAGTGTTTGTTTTCACTTGTGGGTTTCTTTATTGGTTTGGTGCTCTCTTCCTTTCTCTTTTCCTTTTTTCCCTCTTTTTGTGAGTGTGCGTATGTTTCTTTGTGTGACTTTGTTTCGTTTTGCTTTTACCCTTTGTCTTGGGGTTCTGTCTGTTCGTTTTTTCTTTTACTTTTTTCTTCCTTTTCTTCTGTGCCATGTGGCTGGCAGGGTCTTGGTGCTCTGGCCAGATGTTGGGCCTGAGCCTCCAAGGTGGGAGAGCCGAGTCCAGGATTTTGCACAACCAGAGACCTCCTGGCCCCATGTAATATTAATCAGTGAGAGCTCTCCCAGAGATCTCCATCTCAACACTAAGACCCAGCACCACCTAATGGACAGCAAGCTCCAGTGCTGGATGCACCATGCCAAACAACTAGGAAACCAGGAACACAATCCCACCCATTAACAGACAGGCTGCCTAAACTCAAACAAAGGTCACAGACACCCCAAAACACACCACCAGATGCAGTCCTGCCAACCAGAGGGACAAAATCCAGCCCCACCTACCAGAACACAGGCACCAGTCCCCGCCCACCAGGAAGGCTACACAAGCCACCGAATTAACCTCACCCACTGGGGGCAGACACCAGAAGTAAAAGGGACTATGAACCTGCAGCCTGCAAAAAGGAGACCCAAAAGTTAAACAAAATGGGAAGACAGAGTAATATGCAGCAGATGAAGAAGCAAGGTAAAAACCCACCAGACCAAACAAATGAAGAGGAAATAGGCAGTCTACCTGAAAAAGAATTCACAGTAATGATAGTAGACATGATCCAAAGTCTCAGAAATAGAATGGAGAAAATACAAGAAACGTTTAACAAGGACCTAAAAGAACTAAAGAGCAAACAAACAATGATGAACAACACAATAAATGAAATAAAAACTACGCTAGAAGGAATCAATAGCAGAATAAGTGAGGCAGAAGAACGGATTATTTACCTGGAAGATAGAATAGTGGAAATAACTGCCAGAGAGCAGAATAAAAAAAAAAGAATGAAAAGAATTGAGGACAGTCTCAGAGACCTCTGGGACAACATTAAACACACCAACATTCGAATTATAGGGGTCCCAGAAGAAGAATAGAGAAAGAAAGGGTCTGAGAAAATATTTGAAGAGATTGTAGTCAAAAACTTCCCTAATATGGGAAAGGAAATAGTCAATCAAGTCCAGGAAGGGCAGAGAGTCCCATACAGGAAAAACCCAAGGAGAAAAATGCCAAGACACATATTAATTGAATGATCAAAAATTAAATATGAAGAAAAATATTAAAAGCAGCAAGGGAAAAGCAACAAATAACATACAAGGCAATCCCCATGAGGTTAACAGCTAATCTTTCAGCAGAAACTCTGCAAGCCAGAAGGGAGTGGCAGGACATATTTAAAGTGATGAAAGGGAAAAACCTACAACCAATATTACTCTGCCCAGCAAGGATCTCATTCAGATTTGACAGAGAAATTAAAATCTTTACGGACAAGCAAAGTTTAGAGTATTCAGCACCACCAAACCAGCTTCACAACAAATGCTAAAGGAACTTCTCTAGGCAGGAAGCACAAGAGAAGGAAAAGGCCTACAAAAACAAACCCAAAACAATTAAGAAAATGGTAATAGGAACATACATATCGATAATTACCTTAAACATGAGTGGATTAAATGCTCCAACAAAAAGGAACAGACTGGCTGGATAGACACAAAAACAAGATCCATATATATGCTGTCTACAAGAGACCTGCTTCAGACCTAGGGACACACACAGACTGAAAGTGAGGGGATGGAAAAAGATATTCCATGCAAATGGAAATCAAAAGAAAGCTGGAGTAGCAATTCTCATATCAGACAAAATAGACTTTAAAATGAAGACTGTTACAAGAGACAAAGGACACTACATAATGATCAAGGGATCAATCCAAGAAGAAGATATAACAATTGTAAATATTTACGCACCCAACACAGGAGCACCTCAATACATAAGGCAAATACTAACAGCCACAAAAGGGGAAGTCGACAGTAACACAATCATAGTAGGGGACTTAACACCCCACTTTCACCAATGGACAGATCATCCAAAATGAAAATAAATAAGGAAACACAAGCTTTAAATGACACATTAGACCAGATGAACTTAGTTGATATTTATAGGACATTCCATCCAAAAAAAGAGAATACACTTTCTTCTCAGGTGCTCATGGGACATACTCCAGGATAGATCATATCTTGGGTCACAAATCAAGCCTCAGTAAATTTACAAAAATTGAAATCGGGATTCTCTGGTGGCACAGTGGTTAAGGATCCACCTGCCAATGCAGGGGATGTGGGTTCGAGACCTGGTCTGGGAAGATCCCACATGCCGCAGAGCAACTAAGCCTGTGTGCCACAACTACGGAGCCGGTGCTCTAGAGCCCACAAGCCATAACTACTGAAGGCCGCATGCCTAGAGCCCATGCTCCACAACAGAAGCCACTGCAATGAGAAGCCTGCACACTGCAACGAAGAGTAGCCCCTGCTCACCACAGCCAGAGAAAAGCCCGTGCACATCAACAGAGACCCAATGCAGCCAAAAATAAAATAAATAAAATTTAATAAATTAATTAAAAAAAAAGAAAGTTGAATTCATATCAGGTATATTTCTTGACCACAATGCTATGGGGCTAGATATCAGTTACAGGAAAAGTTGTAAAAAATACAAACACATGGAGGCTAAACAATACACTACTAAATAACCAAGAGATCACTGAAGAAATCAAAGAGGAAATAAAAAAATACCTAGAAGCAAATGACAATGAAAACATGAGACCCAAAACCTATGGGATGCAGCAAAAGCAGTTCTAAGAGGGAAGTTTATAGCAATACAATCCTACCTTAAGAAACAAGAAAAATCTCAAATAAGAAACTTAACATTACACCTAAAGCAGTTACAGAAAGAAGAAGAACAACAAAAAACCAAAGTTAGCAGAAGGAAAGAAATCATAAAAATCAGATAAGAAATAAATGAAAAAGAAATGAAGGAAACAATAGCAAAGATCAATAAAACTAAAAGCTGGTTCTTTGAGAAGATAAACAAAATTGATAAAGCACTAGCCAGACTCATCAGGAGAAAAAGGGAGAAGACTCAAATCAACAGAATTAGAAATGGAAAAGGAGAAGTAACAATTGACACTGTAGAAATACAAAGGATTGTGAGAGACTACTACAAGCAACTATATGCCCATAAAATAGACAACCTGGAAGAAATGGACAATTCTTAGAAAAGTACAACCTTCTAAGACTGAACCAGGAAGAAATAGAAAATATGAACAGACCAATCACAAGCACTGAAATTGAAACTGTGATTAAAAATCTTGCAACACACAAAAGCCTAGGACCAGATGGCTTCACAGGTAAATTCTATCAAACATTCAGAGAAGAGCTAACACCTATCCTTCGCAAACTCTTCCAAAATACAGCAGAGGGAGGAACACCCCCAAACTCATTCTGTGAGGCCACCATCACGTTGATACCAAAACCAGACAAAGATATCACACAAAAAGAGAACTACAGGCCAATATCACTGATGAACATAGATGCAAAAATCCTCAGCTAAATACTAGCAAACAGAATCCAACAGCACATTAAAAGGATCATACACCATGATCAAGTGGGGTTTATCCAAGGAATGCAAGTATTCTTCAATATATGCAAATCAATGTGATGCACCATATTAATGAACTGAAGGTTAAAAACCGTATGATCATCTCAATAGATGCAGAAAAATCTTTCAACAAAATTCAACACCCGTTTATGATAAAAACTCTCTAGAAAATGGGCATAGAGGGAACCTACCTCAACATAATAAAGGCCATATATGGCAAACCCACAGCCAACATCATTCTCAATGGTAAAAAGCTGAAACCATTTCCTCTAAGATCAGGAACAAGACAAGTGTGCCCACTCTCCCAACTATTATTCAACATAGGTTTGGAAGTTTCAGACACAACAATCAGAAGAAAAAGAAATAAAAGGAATCCAAATTGGAAAAGAAGTAAAACTTCTTTGCAGATGACATGATGCTATACATACAGAATCCTAAAGATGCTACCAGAAAACATAAGAGCTAATCAATGAATTTGGTAAAGTAGCAGGATACAAAATTAATGCACAGAAATCTCTTGCATTCCTATACACTAATAATGAAAAATCTGAAAGAGAAATTAAGGAAACCCTCCCATTTACCATTGCAACAAAAAGAATAAAATACCTGGGAATTAACCTACATAAGGAGACAAAAGTCCTGTATTGAGAAAACTATAAGACACTGGTGAAAGAAATCAAAGATGATACAAACAGATGGAGAGATAGACCATGTTCTTTCAATTGGAAGAATCAACATTGTGTAAATGACTATACTACCCAAAGCAATCTACAGATTCAATGCAATCCCTATCAAACTACCAATGGCATTTTTCACAGAATTAGAACCAAATATTATATAAGTTGTATGGAAACACAAAAGATCCTGAATAGCGAAAGCAATCTTGAGAAAGAAAACAAAGCTGGAGGCATCAGACTCCCTGACTTCAGACTATACTACGAAGCTACAGTAATCAAGATGGTATGGTACTGGCACAAAAAAATATAGATCAATATAGATATCAATATAGAAATATAGATCAATAAAACAGGATAGAAATCCCAGAGATAAACCCATGCACCTATGGTCACCTTATCTTTGATAAAGGAGGCAAGAATATGTAATAGAGAAAAGACAGCCTCTTCAATAAGTGGTACTGTGAAAACTGGACAGCTACATGTAAAAGAATAAATTAGAACACTCCCTAACACCATACAAAAAATAAACTCGAAATGGATTAAAGACCTAAATGTAAGGCCAGACACTATAAAACTCTCAGAGGAAAACATAGGCAGAACACTCTATGACATAAATCACAGCAAGATCCTTTTTGATCCACCTCCTAGAGAAATGGAAATAAAAACAAAAATAAACAAATGGGACCTGATGAAACTTAAAAGCTTTTGCACAGCAAAAACAGAAACCATAAACAAGACCAAAAGACAACCCTCAGAATGGGAGAAAATATTTGCAAATGAAGCAACTGACAAAGGACTAATCTCCAAAATATACAAGCAGCTCATGCAGCTCAATATCAGAAAAACAAACAACCCAATCCAAAAATGGGCAGAAGACCTAAATAGACATTTCTCCAAAGGAGATATACAGATTGCCAACAGACACATGAAAGGATGCTCAACATCACTAATCATTAGAGAAATGCAAATCAAAACCACAATGAGGTATCATCTCACACCAGTCAGAATGGCCATCATCAAAAAATTCACAAACAATAAATGCTGTAGAGGGTGTGGAGAAAAGGGAACCCTCTTGCACTGTTGGTGGGAATGTAGAGTGATACAGCCACTATGGAGAACACTACGGAGGTTCCTTAAAAAACTAAAAATAGAAATACCATATGACCCAGCAATCCCGCTACTGGGCATATACCCTGAGAAACCATAATTCAAAAAGAGTCACGTACCACAATGTTCATTGTGGCACCATTTACCATAGCCAGGACATAGAAGTGACCTAAGTGTCCATCGACAGATAAATGGATAAAGAAGATGTGTCATACATATACAATGGAATATTACTCAGCCATAAGAAGAAACTAAATTGAGTCATTTGTAGTGAGGTGGATGGACCTAGAGTCTGTCAGAAAGAGTGAAGTAAATCAGAAAGAGAAAAACAAATACTGTATGCTAACACATATATATGGAATCTAAAAAAAAAAATGGTTCTGATGAACCTACTGGCAGGACAGGAGTAAAGATGCAGACGTAGAGAATGGACTTGTGGACACGGGTGGGAGGTGAAGCTGGGACGAAGTGAGAGAGTAGCATTGACATATATTCACTACCAAATGGAAAATAAATAGCTAGTGAGAAGCAGCTGCATAGTGCAGGGAGATCAGCTCTGTGCTTTGTGACCACCTAGAGGGTGGGATAGGGAGTGTGGGAGGGAGGCTCAAGAGGGAGGGGATATGGAGATATATGTATACATATAGCTGATTCACTTTGTTATACAGCAGAAACTAACACAACATCATAAAGCAATCATACTCCAATAAAGATGTAAAAAAAAACAAAAGTCAATATATTTAATAGTATAATGGAATATGTCATAGTCTAATTGATTTTAAAAGAAATTTTTATTTTTTGTGTGTTTTTTAACTTTATTGAGGTATAATTGATATATCAAGAAATCCACACATTTGATGTATACATCTTGATAAATTTCGACATATGCATATACCTGTGCTGTCATCACCACGACCAAGGTACTAAACATATCCTTCACCTCCAAAAATGTCCTTGTGTTCGTGTGTGTGTGTGTTTTGTGATAAAACAATTACCATGAAATCTATCCTCATATTTAATGATGCATCATAATACAATATCGTTAACTTTAGATACTATTGTTGTACAGCAGATCTCTAGAATTTATTCATTTTTCATAGCTGAAAGTTTATACCTATTAATCAATAATTCCCCAATAGCAATTGCTATTGGATCAGCAGTTTCTGTTGCAATGACAAGTATCTGGGACTGAAGTAACATGACCTCTTTTTTTTTTTTTTTTTTTGCGGTACACGGGCCTCTCGCGGTTGTGGCCTCTCCCGTTGTGGAGCACAGGCTCCGGACGCGCAGGCTCAGTGGCCATGGCTCACGGGCCCAGCCGCTCTGCGGCGTGTGGGATCTTCCCGGACCACATGAACCTGCGTCCCCGCATCGGCAGGCGGACTCTCAACCACTGCGCCACCAGGGAAGCCCAATATGACCTCTTTTTAACAAGTTTTGTCAAACAAGATGATATAGTCATGGTTTCCCCTGATAGAAATAGTAACCAGTGTGAAAAGCAAACCAGTACCCAAGAGTGTGTAGTGGCTACTATGGTTTTCTTGGTGAAGAACAGATTTTTCTACTTGGAAGTTGAATTTCCTTCTTCTCTTCCTTGCTTTTGATCGCTCTCTAAATGCCATTTTTAGTTATAGAATTGGTTTTCTTGTAAGAAGATCCGGTGACTTCCACTTAAAGTTGTCATTTCCCTCCTTTCTTTTTGGCTTATCCAAAAGCAACAAGAAAAGAATGAGAAATGAAAACATAATATCTGTCTTCAGAAGAGACAGCATAAATTTGGGACAACAAGGTAGGTGAAGAAGTATAATGATGGTGGCGATCAAACAGAGGGATGGAAAGAATTAGAAGATATCCCTCTAGAGAGATCCCAGAAATCAGTGTGCTTTTCTAAGGTAGGGGCCTTAGAGGTGCAAAACTAAGACCCTTGCCAGGAAATTGGGAACAAGGTTCACTGACTGGCATAGTCATTTTCCCTCTGCTTGGTTTTTTTCTCAGAAATGAAAAGCAAGGCCAAATGAGGAATTACACAAGTAATACAATTTGCAAGAAGCAGTCCACCATTGTGGTGATGGGTGGACCTTCAGGGGTCTTTATATTATAAAAATTCCTACAACTGACAGTCTCTACAGCTAGGGAAAACTAAACTCCCAAAGAGCTCATGGATACTAGTATGGTACATTAGGAGCCATATCCTGGCTCCTACCCCACAATTATATGACCTCATTCATATAATTGGTTCATGAAACTTTACCACATTCAAATAATGAAAAATTAAAAAAGAAATCTATATCTATATATAGAGAGAGTTATTACTAGAAAAAAGAAGGAATGAGAAACAAATTTTGGATAATGAATTCTTACTAGAAATACATTGCAGGTGGAAATTGTAACCAGATATTTCACATTCATTAAAAAAATTAAGGAAGCAATTGCTCTAATATAGAAAACAGACAAAGCAGAAATATGAGGTCAGGGAGAGGTAGTTAGAGAGTACGAGGAGATCACTGTGAGCTGGCAGAGTTCAGGAGTCAAAGCACAAAAGAAATAGAATATAAACAAAACTACTCTAGAACTAAAGGCAAAACTATTAGCAGACAAACAGAGTCTAGACATTGATGAAAATACAATAAGGGGCCTGATAAAAATTGGCACACTGAAATGGAAGCAAAGAGTTTAAAAGGTTAGAGAAAAAATAATAGACAAAGGTGATATGTGTAATTGGTGTCCTAAGGAGGAAAAATGGAGATAATTATTCAGAAAAATATTTAGAATATTTTATGGATAAAAGGAGAATCTACAATTTGAAAGGGCATGCTATTTCCTAGGAACATTTGACATAGAATTATAAATACAAACTTCAAGTAAAAGAAAAATTTCAGTAAAACAAAAACAGTCCAGGTTCAGACTTCTTCACAGAAAAGAGTGGGCAGCACTTAAGAATTTCATACCCAGCTAAAATATTTTTCCTGTATTAAGACAACAGACATTCATGAACATGTTAGAATGTAGGGAATTTTGAGTCCATATATTATTTCAAAAACTACTTAAGGATAAGCCTCAGCCAATCAGGAGATAAGTGGTAAAATGTAGAAAAATGGTGGTATATACTGAGTCTGTATAATTGCACAAAAACAGATATGGGGAATATGGCTATAGAACCCAACATAAATGTTATAAACCCTGACAAATACTGGAAAGAGATAAGGAGAGAGGAGAATGTTTATTATTATTTGGCTGGTTTTCTTATCTTTTACAGTGAAATGTTAAAAGATTAAGTAAAGCTGATAAAACAACTGATAGAGGCATACAAAGGGGGTAAGTGGCAGTGGGGTGGTCTCTCCTTATAAGAAAGAATATCTTATCACTCGTATTGTATTATTGGAGCAGTGTGGTAATGATGATCAGACTGACTTGTAGTTGGTTTTATTATTGTTTGAAAATTTTCTAGAGAACAATGCATGTTCTTCTTGCTAGCACCTGGCAGGAACTGCTCCTACAGACTCATCCTTGGTAATTCACCGGATAAAGGTACAATTAAATTTACCATTACAAAGGCAAACGCTAAAAAGATAATATCAGCTAGAGGGAGGCAAAGAGAAAGCAAAAATACATGTGCTAATTTCTCTTTGGTCAAAGTGTGGAATTATTCGGTACTGCAAAAAATACGCCCCTGTGAATCTAAGTAGGCGAGGATTTATTAAAAAAGAATCCCACAACACAAACCACAAAAGAATGAATTACAACCTATGATAATTCTAAAAAACTTCTATTCTTCAAAATACACAGAGGACTAAATGTATCACATAACGTTATAAATATGAATGTTATCACTAGGAAAAAACTCTTCCAAATTTTCAGAAAGAAATCAGATACAATACAAAATGGAAAACAATAGACCACACAGGAAAAGATAAAAAAAAAAAAAAGAATATTTCTCATAAGAAAATGATAAGTTTCTTTCTCCACAAGCTGTCATGGCCTCTTTATCCATTTTTCTTATTTTGTTGTTTCTTGTCCTGCATGTCTTGCACGCAGAAGCCATGAAAAAATACACCTTTCTCTCTGGGAAAGGCTTGTGGTGGGGTGGGAGGTGTGCGGGCACTAGAGCAGAGAAACCCAGGCTGACTACTATCAACCATCATTGATTATTGCTTTGCCTACTTTTAGTTATGCCCGGGGCGGAGAGCGGGGGGAGTCCCAAACTCCGCCCATCAATTTCATTGGCTTCAGTCAGAGGTGAAAACCCTATTGATCTGTCCATGTGGATGCTTCCTTCTCTCTGTGTGAACTGTGCCTTTCAAAGAGAGCTTGCAAGTTTCAGCAGGGATCATGGGATCTGACTTGAAACGGAGAGCCAATGTTCAGAAGAAAGGAAGTTGCCTAAGCATGTTAAATGCATGTAAAAGACTATTTTGGTATTTGGAGATGGAGATCTTTCATCCCCTCCCTCTGCCTCAGCCTGGGCCTGCTGGCAGCATATCGTGTCTGGCTGTGGGCAGAGAGCAAAGACCTTGGCTTTCCTGTGGCTCCGCCTCTTCAAACTTCCCAGGAGGAAAAGAACCTTATTCAGTACTGTAACAAATGAGCTCTTGAGTTCACCTCATTCCCTGCCGCCATCCATCCTCACACGACCAGCCTCTTTGCAGTGACGACTCTTGATTTTCGAAGTCCCAGTAATTTATTCGTGTTGCTCAAGCACTACTGTGACCCTACGTGGAAACAGCAGTTGTTATTACTGTTTGCCAATATATTTATCTCCAGTCCCGCGGCCATGCTGGGCTGGTGAAACAGATGCCTGCGAGGCTCTTTGCTCTTTGCCTCTCACGGAGATGAACCTGGCGGGAGTGCAAGGCCAGAGCAGCCAAGGGAAAACCTCAGGGTCCCTTCCCCAGCTGGCTCCCCAAATGGTGCAGGCAGACGGTGTGCAAAGCTACTCGTGAGCGCTAAGGACTGCAGGCTCGGCGCCACGCCCACGGCCCCTGCTCCTCTGTTTTGCCCAGGACAATGGGTGTGAGATGAGTTGTTAAAATCCATCCTGGCTTCCAGAGCCCATGGGGAGCTGCTGCCTTTCACTGTAATTACCCTTCACACCATTGCGCTGTTTAGCAGGGCCAGTTGGCTCTTTGGATGAAATTAGAATATAAAGCCACGTGGGCATGAAATTATGTTCTGATTGGGCCATGGGATCGTAGTCCCGGCTACCTCTGTACCTCAGTCCGCTCCCCACACCCAACCAAGATGCTATTTATCTTCCCATGTTCTCGCTGGAGTCTGAGTTCAAACAGGCTCTAAGGGATAAGGTCACGTGGAGAAAGCTGAAAACCTTCATAAGATGAGCCCAGTGGGTACTTACTGGACTTGAACGCTTCCAAATGTTTCTCTGCAGTGGACAATATTTCTTTTCAAATGACAGTGAATGCATTGTAAGCTTGGGTGAGGCAGTTGTGTCCTGTTTTTTTAATAGTTGTGATTAAAAGAAAAACTAGAAATTAAAAAAAACAGATTAAGCAAATTTAAAAAATCAATTAGATGAGATTGGGTGTGTTCAGGGTGGTGTATACTACATGATTCCACTTACATGATGTATGTAAAATAGTCAAATTCATAGAATCAAAGAGTGAGTGGTGGTTGCCAGGGGCTGGCAATGTAGGAATCTGCTCTACAGTACTGTGTCTATAGTCAACAGTACGTACTGTCCACTTGAAAATTTAAGAGGGCATATTCCATGTGTTCTTACTACAATAGAATAGAATAGAATAGAATAAAAACGATCTAGGAGAAGTGCCAGGGGTACATTAAGAGAGAGGACATGAAGTCAAGGGTGACTTTTTTCTGGAAGTGTTGGTCCTGCTGCTTTTTGGTGACTGAGGGCTGGATGTCAGCGTCATATGGGTATGCTCTGCTTGTCATGTGTCAATGCAAGGAAGGTAACGGTGATGCTGTCCTTTTCACCATTGTTTTCCCCTGACCCAGAGGCATTCAAT
This sequence comes from Delphinapterus leucas, assembly GCF_059928025.1. Classification (NCBI taxonomy): domain Eukaryota; kingdom Metazoa; phylum Chordata; class Mammalia; order Artiodactyla; family Monodontidae; genus Delphinapterus; species Delphinapterus leucas. The sequence goes on along the minus strand of NC_143146.1, from coordinate 29,958,955 downwards.
GAATATTTGTTGAAAGAACATGTCAGCGGAATTGCCCTCTGCTGAGGATAAAGAGCAGTCGATTATCTTCCCTAAAGATCCACGTGACCCTCATGGATTTCTTTTTTTTTTTTCTTTCGGTACGCGGGCCTCTCATAGTTGTGGCCTCTCCCATTGCGGAGCACAGGCTCCGGACGCGCAGGCTCAGCGGCCATGGCTCACGGGCCCAGCCGCTCCGCTGCATGTGGGATCTTCCCGGACCGGGGCACGAACCCGTGTCCCCTGCATTGGCAGGTGGACTCTCAACCACTGCACCACCAGGGAAGCCCTCCTCATGGATTTCTGAGTCAGAAGGGGACCGAGGCTCTTTGTGTCAGGGAGAAGCAATGGCAGTAGCCCATTGATTTTCTGACTCCCCACATATGTGTGCAGAAGTTGGACTGACCTCTTCCCTCTAGACTGCCCACAGTTCTTAGTCTACTCCACAGGAGGGGAAAACCCCAAGAATATACCAGCTTTGCTAATAAGAAGAGGCTTGAGTCACCTTCGGTATGAGCTGTTAACAGAAGAGATGCCCTCATATTTATACCCAGCTCTCTGCAGCAGTTCATTCATATGTGGAAATCAATTCATAAACTCAGTACTCCGAGTCAAGGCTTATATGAAAATGTGGACTTAGTAATAAAGGCCTGGGATTAAGAAGCAAATTCTCAACATGGATGCATGGGACAAGAACCATCTGAGACCTAGATAAGAATTTAGCCTAAAGCAGATTTAAAAAAAATTTTTAAAATTATCTTCAATTTCATAATAAGGAGAAATTATTAACTAGTATCAATTTTCCATGCCTTATAAAATTCATGTTTTATAACTATGAATAGTAAAATATAAATATCAAAGATGTGGACTCAGTTATTCTCAAGTCAACTCTGAGAACATCTGAGAATTAAATAAACCCCTCTAGGTTTTGTTACAAATACAGACACCTGAGTCTCATGAGGGCCTACAAGGTTCTGAGTGTGCCAAACTAGGTTAGCTGCTCTCCACAAGAATTTTGTCTTGAAACAGCTTCTTTCTGGCTTGGTGTGGTAACCATTGGTTTACAACTGGGTAGGGGTGGGAGAAGTAAAGGCAGTGCTGTAATGCTCAGATGTTATTTATCTGTAATTCTTTTTCTTTTTTTTTTTGCGGTACGCGGGCCTCTCACTGTTGTGGCCTCTCCCGTTGCGAAGCACAGGCTCCGGACGCGCAGGCTCAGCGGCCATGGCTCACGGGCCCAGCTGCTCAGCGGCACGTGGGATCCTCCCGGACCGGGGCACGAACCCGCGTCCCCTGCATCGGCAGGCAGGCGGACTCTCAACCACTGCGCCACCAGGGAAGCCCTATCTGTAATTCTTTAAGACTGATAGTACCTTAATTATCATTTCTGGTAGGACATGGAGGGAGGGAGTTAGGTTGGGGTAGATGGGTCATTGCTCTTTCTCAGGGGAAATGATTTTGGAGGAGAGTTGGTGGAACGATTCTCCCTTGGCATCTTTTACTCTATAATTTGGTCTGGATGGAGTCAATTGATATCAACAACAATAATAACACCTGGTATTCATCGACTATCCACTTTGTTTTGTAGGGACTGTGTTAAGTGTTTTACATATATCACCACATTTTAAAGCTTTAGTACAACCCTGTGAATTTAATAGCACTATGTCTATTAGGTGGATGGGAAAATCTAGGATTAGTCAGAGAGAGGCTCTCTTGTGGAGGTATGGCTGGGAGGGGTGTGTGCAGGGACCTCAGCCGAGTAGGGAGAAGAAAGCAGAGACAAACTCTGTAAACCTCACCGGCCCTGAGGCTGCCCCTGACTGTGTGCCTCAGGCAGGTCTTCCCAGGCACCGTGTGTGTGTGTGCGTGTGTGTGTGTGTAATACCTCGTGGTTTTAAGCACGTTTGAGCCAGTTGAGGATTCATTGTGAAGGCTAAATGGAGTGATGCACAAGTAGAAATAAAGACTCGTGGGTACTTCCCACCTAGTTTGATAACTGTCAAATGAAAGGGATTCGTGCTGCCCACAGAAATGCTAGAATAACAATCTGATAATAGTATTTGGCACTTGCTTCACAGAGTAGCACTCTTCCAGAATGATTCTCTGAAACCAGCAGGATAGCAATCTTCTTTTAAGTCCACATAGGGAAAACATGTCCTCAAAATAAGACTCTTCTGAAGTCAAGGACTAGGGGTTGAAGTGGCTACCAGCTTCACTTGCTCTTTAGCCAAGATGCCCAGGTTTGATTCCATAGTTGTTTCTTTTATATATTTTCTAAAATTTCATTGGGAAGGGAAGAAGGGAGAATAGTGAGGGATGTACAAAGCAGAAACAAACCCTGTTTTAGAGATGATATTATAGCAGTCCAATTTCTTTACAGCCTCACTGAAACAAATCAACGAAAACCCAAGAAAGTCTCTGTTTAACCAAAAAAAGTGTAACAAGGTGAAGAAAAGTTTATTTACCATAATTTATCTTGGGGAAAGCACTTTGTTGTGTGTGCGGGGGGAATTTCAGTGAATTGTTTGGGATAGAGAGTGAGACGGCAAGGATAGGCCCAGGAAGGAAAAGTTAGTCCCTTAACCACAAGATATAAGATGAGAAAGGAAATTTGTGTGCAAAATGGGTGGGGGGCAGGGGGGAAGAGCCAGAGCTGGGACCTCCAGCGGCAGCCCAGTTGCAGGAGCTTTTGGGGAAAGAAAAATGTGTTTCATGACTCTCTAAGTTGGTTTTTGTCTGTGCTCCATCAACTCTCTCTTCTCAGCTTTGGCCCTTGGACTCCCAACAGTAATCTTCAGTGAAATGGACATTTCTCACTCTTCTTTTTAGGGGAGTATAAGTGGATACTTTTGATGAAATTTGAGGAGATGCCTTTCTGTGTTTGGGTCAAAGTTGGGTCGAGAGTGGGCATATACTGGGGCAGCTTGTGACAATAAATTACATTAAATAGTAACCTTCATATTTTTGTCATTTAGAATACTGTATTTTATATTTAGAGTATTTAATTTTGCCTTGCTTATGATTCTATCTTTTCCATTTTGAGTGGTATCTCATATGGCTCTCTCCAAGAAGGCTAAGGTGGTTACTTACCTGTTGGCAGGTAATACCGTTTGTGGGTAATCTCTTGCCTTCTCTAATGAATTATATGTTTTGTGAATTTTTCAAAGCACAATCCATGGCTTGGCAAGCTGTCAAAACTGTCCCCTATAGTGTGGAGATACCATTCCTGGAGAACTAGTTCTGGATGGAATTAGTTCTGAGTTGCAAAAATAAGATTACAGGAGAGAATGAATTGTTCATGGTGAGCGAAAAGAAATGCAAAGGCAGATGGCAGTGAAGAGCTATTTGCCCCGCCTAGAGAGACTTTTGAAGATAATATCCTTAACATTTATACAGCTCTTCATAGTTTTTAAGTGCTTCCTGGTAATTGACTCATTAATCAGATATTAGCTGCAGGTCATTCAATGAATTAGCTGTTGATTTGGACTGAAAGCTGTGCATAATTTGGGGGACTAGGAACAAACATGATTCATTTTACATTTCTCAAAAATTTTGACTTTCTTGTGCTCATTGAGAGTTACTGTGTGTGTGTGTGAGTTCTGATTATGGATATCAATATGTACTTATTATTGTATGAATTCACATTTATGTCGAATACTCATTTATAATTTGTTAGTTTGATCTTTGTAACGTGTGGAGATAAGACTATGAGGGGAAACCCCAGTTGTTAGAGCTGTCATGGTGCCAGTCATCACTGAACGCCCTCCCCCAGCACAGGGGGACATGCTGGCATTGAGTGGTCAGTAAAACGCACAACTGAGACTCCTTCCTTCTCCAGACTGAACATTTGCTATCTTGGATGCACCAAATGATTGTAAGGAGATCAGGAATAAATACAGTTTTTACTACAAGTAGATACCTTATCTATTTGGCTATTTCTATACATCATAACTAGTTTATTTTCCATCTAACCTGGAAATAAATTATGCATATACATATAAGGCTTAAGTTTATTTGGCACATTGTGTCTAAATATCAAGACATTCTTATTTCCCACTAGTATTTCTGCATATGTGTTCTTCAACCAATAATTGCAAATAATTGAGGTCTAAGGGAAGCCATAGAACTTTGGAGTTGAGTTTTTCAGAAATTAATGGGGACTCCTTTGGCTTTGATTCTTGAATACGTTAATATCACTGAGTCTTGTTGATTTTCCTACAAAGGCTTTGAAACCGTGGTTATTTCTCCCAGCAGAGCCTCTACATTTCCTTCCTTCCTATAATCATGCACAGTCTCTGTGACCAGGTGGCCTGGATTTGAATCCTGCTTCTCCTATTCACTAGCTGTGTGACCTTGAGTAAGTTACTTTGCCTCTCTGATACTCTGTTTACTCATCTGTAAAATAAGGAATAATTTATCTGCTGGCTTTAGTTGTTAGGAGGATTAAATATTTATACTGTGTCTGGTGCATTTAGAGCACACATCTTCCTCGACTTAAGATGGAGTTACATCCAGATAAACCCAAGGTAAGTTGAAAATGTCCTAGGTCGAAAATGCATTTAATACACCCAACCTACTGAATATCAGAGATTAGCCGAGCCCACCTTAAATGTGCTCAGAACATTTACATTAGCCTACAGTTGGGCAAAATCATCTAACACAGAGCCTATTTTATAATAAAGTGTTGAATATCTCATGCAATCTATTGAATATTTTACTGAAAGGGAAAAACAGAATGGTTGTCTGGGTACAGAATAGTTGGTTATAAGTGTATCTGTTGTTTACTTCCGTGATCACGTGGCTGCCTAGGAGCTGTGGCTTGTTGCTGCTGCCCTGTATCATGAGAGAGTATCGTGCTACATCTCTCTGGCCTGGGAGAAGATCAAAATTCAAAATTCCAAGTACGGTTTCTACTAAATGTGTATTGCTTTTATTACCTACTTGGGTTCTTGGACTCTTTAATCAATAAAAATTGATGAGGCCAGACAAGAAATTCAGGCAAGGCTTTATTGGCACTGGTGCTGCAGGACGAGGGAGCGAAAACAAGTAACAGGTTTCCTTGCTTGCTCCTTAAGAGGGGGTGAGCTGGTCCCTTAAATGGTGTGAGGTTGTGGGCGCGTCCAGGCTGGAGGTGTGGCTAAGGCAGTCGGCCCGGCCCCTTGGCGCCGTGCGCAGGGATCATGCGCAGTATGCACCTTGCTTTTCCTTCCGGCACCTCAGAAGCGGCTGCTGGGTTTTTGGTCTTTTTCTATCTTGTTACTTATAATTTGCCCCAGCTGCCTATGCATGCAGTTATTTTTACTCCTTTATAGTTTCTTTATATTCTGTTGCTGGAGGAGACGTTTGTCCAGTCCTGCAAGCACTGCAGCCAAGGATCCCAGGGCCCGGGTCCCAGCGTGTCTCACCTTCACACTGTCGTAAAGTCGAAAAATCGTAAGTTGAACCATCCTAAGTCAGAGACTGTACTACATAAGTATTTGTTAAACCTATTAAAAATGTCACTTTTAAAAATAAGTTGCTGAGTCAAACATAGAAGATACTCTATTAATGTTTGCTAAGTCGTTTTAAAATTCACATTTTAAAATACGTTGCGAAAAAATGAGTTTAGATTTCTTCACTTAAAAAAAAAAAGAAAGAAAGAAATTACACTTTGCCGCTGGTAAACTTTAAGGAGCAAAAATTGGCTAAATTTGCACTACAAACAACTACTTTCTTTGAAAATGCCAGGGGTGTGAGGATTGGGCAAAGGGTATTTGGTGGTGGCTCTGAACACTGTGGGTGAGTTGGCAAAAAACTAAAGACCTGGATTAGCTGTAGCTTCTCACTGAGGTTGTTGATTGGTGAGTTTGAGGCAGGGAGCTTGGGAGGTCTTGGCAAAGCTAATTTGGAGCTCTTCAGCTTTCCTCACACCCTATCTCAGTGCCCGCTAGCTGTTTAACCTCTCCATGGCTCAGCTTCTTCTTTTTTTTTTTTTTTTTAACATCTTTATTGGAGTATAATTGCTTTACAATGGTGTGTTAGTTTCTGCTTTATAACAAAGTGAATCAGTTATACATATACATATATTCCCATATCACTTCCCTCTTGCATCTCCCTCCTTCCCTCCCTATCCCACCCCTCTAGGTGGTCACAAACCACCTAGCTGATCTCCCTGTGCTATGTGGCTGCTTCCCACTAGCTATCTATTTTACGTTTGGTAGTGTATATATGTCCCTGCCACTCTCTCACTTTGTCACAGCTTACCCTTCCCCCTCCCCATATCCTCAAGTCCATTCTCTAGTAGGTCTGTGTCTTTATTCCCGTCTTACCCCTAGGTACTTCATGACCTTTTTTTTTTTTTTCTTTTCTTAGATTCCATATATATGTGTTAGCATATGGTATTTGTTTTTCTCTTTCTGACTTACTTCAGTCTGTATGACAGACTCTAGGTCCATCCACCTCACTACAAATAACTCAATTTCGTTTCTTTTTATGGCTGAGTCATATTCCATTGTATATATGTGCTGCATCTTCTTTATCCATTCACCTGTTGACGGACACTTAGGTTGCTTCCATGTCTTGGCTATTGTAAGTAGAGCTGCAGTGAACATTGTGGTACATGACTGTCTCAGCTTCTTTATTTGTAAAATGGAGAAAGTAATAATTGTTACTTACATCATAGGTTTGTCAAGAGGTACCAGCCTGGTCTAGACTATTCCTAGTCCTCTGAGAACCTCACCTGTAAAAGTAGAATATATAAAACACTGATGTTCAGCTCAGGTTCAAATTTGTATCATGTTTCCCCTTTGCTGCCCTTAAGATTAACTTTCATGAGTGCGTAAGAACTGTGATCTGCCCTAGGGTAGAAGGTGAAGATTCCCAGTTTGATGAGTTCTAAAATATATCCATCACATCCAATTCTTTTCTTCTCTCATTATCTTTTTTAGCTTGTAATCTTGTTATTCCCAGTAAAACAGTCTGTTAAGATTAAATAATAATTGACTTGAGGGTCTATGTATCTATGGAGTTTTGAAAAATACATTAGTTCTCTGGCAGTATATGTTGTAAGAATCATTCATTCGTCTGTAAACATTTATTGAGCGTCTACTATGTGTCAGGAATCGTTCTAGCCAGATGTTATCATGGCGGTCTAAAGCCTTTGCTTTATGAATTACTCAAAAGGGAGAATAGATTCAAAAGACTACAGAATTCACTGGCAAATAAAGGTATCAGCATTGAATCACATTATTGTATTATTCTATAATAATTCTAGTCACAATAGGAATCATCACACCTGATTTTGATACTTTTCATGTTAGCATGGCAGCTGAGGGAAAAATAAAAAAGCCTTCTGAGATGACTTATTAAACTTAAATTATATTCTTGTTCCTGCTTTATCTCAGTTATAGTCATTTTTTTCACTTGAATGGCTCTGGATAGTTCAATCATATTCTAAAGAATTACAAACTACAAAATTATGGCTAAATCTTTAGTGTCAGAACTCTTGGTCAGTTAAATGTCGTGGTTAATTGAGTTCTCTTGTTATAATGAAAGATTAAATTGGTAATGCTATTTTCAGACTTTCTGCTGCAAATCATTCAGCCTTATTTTTCTTTCCAGGTATAAGGAAAGTTGCTAAAATAGGTTTCTGGGTGTTGTTTTATTCTATATTATCTTGTTATATTTTTAACAGTATGGCTTACTCAGTGTCTCATGGTTATACTTAAAAATTTCAGGTATCATTTTAAAGCACTGAAAAGTGAGACAAATTATGGATTAAATTTAACAATGACTTCAGGATATACCTGAGGAAAAAAGAGGCTGTGCGATTTAGTGGGACATGGATCAAATTTGGGGCCTGAAAGACCTAAATATAAATTTTGGTCACCATTTACCATTTGTGTTAGTCTAGGGAATTTTACTGACTGTTCCTAAGTAGCCTCAGTTTCTTCATCTTAAAATATAAATAATAGGTTGTATCACATATTCTTTGATCACATGATGATCAAAAGAGATATTGTGTATGGTGGGCCTGGATACAACATTTATTCAGTGAATAGTTGTGGGCATATGGTTTTTGCCTCCCCTTGCTTCTGGTTTATTTCACTATTAATTACTCTTATAAAAGTCATGGGTGACCTTATGGTTTAAGAAGGTGGATTTGTCAATGTGTTTGTCTCCTTTTACTTTTTCCAGCCCTCACTAATATGATAGTAAGTGGGTGAAAAAAATACAAGGACAAATAGGAGAACAGACATCAGTGGGAATAGACATTTGAACATTTTTTTTTTTTTTTAGACAGAATAAGATAGAGGAAGATAATTGATGGAGAAGGGTGGAGAAAGTCACACCCTGAAATGTACACAGGAAAATACATTTTTTTAAAGAAATAAAAATTTTCCCTCCCCAGTTTAGAGAGGTTTGGGATTTGGAAGCTGGGGAGAGTAGAGAGTACATTGTTAAAAACAGGGGGTCTGGCTTTTGGCCACCACACTTGGTGATTAGGGAAGGATGGGACAATAAATACTGTTTTTCTTTTTAAATTCAGTGCTATATAATCTTTTTTTCCTATGTGCATGAATTAGGTTGATAAAAATTTAAAAAAAACATTGGGGACACACATGATTTCCAGGTAGGAGGGTTTCATCATTGTATGAAATTATATGATATAATTGGGGGCATATAAATATGCATGTGTGTACATACATATGTGTGGATATGACTTTATGGTCTTTGATAACAATATGGAAAGATATATACTAGGTTTTCAGGATGAATTTTGCTAGGGATGGGAAGTGACCTGTGTGAAGAGAAGGAATAAAAGAGGAGAAAACAATATTTGTTTAACCAACTCTATCCTTTTAAATTGCAGAACTTCAAAAAATGGTAAACCACTGTAATCTCTTAGAAAAATCTAAACAATTTAGAGAGATAGTAACCTTTTTTGTGTGTGCTTTGCTGAAATACATTTAATTTCCTCTAATAGGCATTATGCACAAATCTTTCTTTGCACTATTTCAGAAGTTAGCAGACTTCCATTATTCTATACAGTAAGGATTAACTGTATTGTTCTATTTCTGGTTTCATTCAAACCGATCACAGTTATTTTACGCAACCAAATTGTTATTCAAGGACTGGAGGAAAAAAGTAAAGCCCATGTATTCATGCTATTTGAATGGGTTCTTAAAAGGAATTTTACTTGTTGGGAAATGTTAAGAGTCAGAGATATGCTCCTGCCTTTATTCTCTTTTTACAAAAAGCAGAATTAGAAAATGAGCTTTGTCTCTTAGAAATTTTCTCAGTACCAATTTCTCTACCAAGTCAATGTCTTTTCATGATGATGTCAGAATTACTTGAAAACAATTCCCTCTTCTACCATTTATCTAGTACTTATATGTTTTAGATGATGACTGTGTATATTATTATCTCCATTTTTATGAGGAAATTGTGGCTAAGAAAGGCTTAATAGTTTGCCTAAGGTCAAAGCAGTAATAGTGTCAAATTAAGAATCAAATCCAAAACTTGTGCTCTTTTTCCTGCCCTCTATGGCCATAGAGGGCTACATTTAAAGATAGCATTAGTGATCCCTGACAGTTTTTTTCTGCAAGAGTGTTGGAGGAGGTCGTTGAGAGGATGTGACTGTTGGTTGACCCAAAAGCTGGACCAGGGTAATCAGAGGCTCCTCACTCTGTCTCCGTCCTTGGAATGTAGGCTCCATCCACTGTTCCCGCACTAGGAGTCGTTTCAAGGAAGAGGCTCGAGAGAGCAAAGTGTTGTTGAAACCATCTGGATGGTTTACTCCATTGAAACCAGTTAAGGCCTCTATAGAAACTCTTCCCCGCCCACCCCCACCCCCCCACCACTTAAATGGCCAAACATCCTGGCAGCTTTATTTGCAGGAAAATGAAAGTAGGAACTACATTGCATATAATAAAAAACAACTGCTAACACCAATCTCGAAACATTTCCATTTATACCTAGAGTAGGTATAATTTTTCTACCCTAATTTCCCTACCCTCTCTAGCATTTAATTTTCCCCAAACCACAGATCTAATTACAGGCATATACAGCAAGTTTCATGTTAAACAATGGAACCCTTTTTCTATTTTCACAATTTTTAACACTACCAATTTAACCAAATCTAAGAAACAATCTTCACTTGAAGGCTTGGGCTGGAAAAATTATAAATATTTTTAATTTCAAGGTTTCTTTTCCAAGTCAATTTATGAATCCATTGAATTGGGGGGAATCATCGATTTAATTAAACTATTCAGTTTAATAATTTTTTCATTTTTTGCCTTATGTTACTTATATATTCAGACAGACAATACTGATTCAGCACATAACACAAGTTTGCATAATTTACTATGCACATGAGGGCAAAATGATGGACAAGACAGATATTCTACCCTCATTGATCTTAAATTCCAATGAAGGCTGACAATTATTCACATTAAGTTTGAAGAGCCCTTTGATAAAGGAAGAGTGGAGTAGATAGGAGTAAGCTATAGTAAGAAACACTATAGTCTGAGGGATGAAAAAAGACCAGAAGAAGTAATATATAAATTGTAATTAATAACTTGAATAGGTGTTGATGAAAAAGGCTGATGTTGGTAACGTCTGATTTCAGATGTTAGGAAATTGAAAATGTTCCAGGAAAAGGAAGTTAATTCCTAGAGAAAAGATATAATGTGGCACATATTCCTGATAATATGGCTGCATGATAAATTACAGGAAAATTTAGTGGCATAAACAACCATTTATTACACTCACAGATTTTGTGGATCAGAAAAATTTGACATATTTATGGCCTTTGATGCTGGCTGTTGACTTGGGACTCCAGTTTCTCTCTACGTGGGGCATTCCATGTATTTCTCTATATGGACCCTTTGGGGCTTTCTTAAAACATGGTGGCTAGGTTCTAAAGGTGAGTATCCTGAGAGAGATAGCGAGACACAGAGAGAGAGAGAGACATATGAACTCTTAAGATCCTGGCCGGTGGGTTGGGAGATCTGTTCATCTTGTAGCTGCCTGAGACAAGCCTCGAAAGTTTTCTTGCTTGTTAAAACTGCCACCTACCAACCTGGAGTGGGCAGCCTCTTTCTTTGGTCTCTCCTTGCCCTCCTGTACGTAGACCAGTTTCAGATTTCACCTGGGGAAGTCCCTTGAAGTTTTGAACCAATAAAGGGGGAGAGTGTTTCCTCCCTCAAACTGAATTCCTGAGCCTTCCTCATACACCATATACATATGAATATATTCAGTGCCACTGCAGAGCCGTTAGCCTCTGGAGGTACTCCAGGTAGGAGACAGCTGGCCTTGCCCTAATGACTTCAAACCCTTTGGATGTACTTAGCTGAGCTTATTGTGAGGGAGATGGATTACAAAAGGTTCCTGGTACAGCTTTGTTCACTGAGACGGGGTAATTTGCCGAAAACAGAAAACGTACTTTAAGGCTATGTTGAAGCGTAAGCGAAGCAATAAAATTAACCTCTAATGGCTGGAATTACAACCAGGTATAGGGTAGGGGCAGGAACTCTTCTGAGGTGGAGGAGATTCATGATGCTTGGTTTTGTTTGTTTTTTTGCAGTAGGCGGGCCTCTCACTGTTGTGGCCTCTCCCGTTGCGGAGTTGCGGAGCACAGGCTCCGGACGCGCAGGCTCAGCGGCCATGGGTCACGGGCCCAGCTGCTCCGCGGCATGTGGGATCTTCCCGGACCGGGGCACGAACCCGTGTCCCCTGCATCGGCAGGCGGACTCTCAACCACTGCGCCACCAGGGAAGCCCCGTGATGCTTGTTTTTAAATCTCTTATTCAGTCCAGCCTTGTGCTGGGCACATAGTAGTTCTCTTGGTTGACATAGCATGTGCTCAACAAACATGTTGCTTGGTCGATGCAGAGAAGAGCTGGCTTACTTTGTCACAATAAAGAAAACCACCATAGGCTTTGAAAATAAAGATCACAATCTAGGCTGGTAGCTGTCATTTATGGAGAACTCACCATGTGCCTGCCACCGTGCTGAGGATTTTACGTGGGATGATTCACTACTCGCAGGAGAACCTGCGAAGTTAGATATTATATTACCTCCTTTATTTAGAATGATGTGTCAGTGGTGGAGCCGGGATATGGAGCTGGTGTTCTGGTGAGGTCTAGAAGACGATAGACTGAGAGAGAGGTAAAGCATTCTCACTCTGCTTCTTGTTATATCACTCCAGCTCTCCTCTTCATCCTGAATATGGAACGAGGGCCCCCATACCCAGATCAGTGGTGTAGAAGACCCAGCTCATTTACACATCACTTGGATTTCCCTTTATAGAAATATGTATGTGTCCAAGATGTATGCAAGGAATTGATAACTGTGTTTAGCTTGCTGGGCCATAAGTAATTCCTATGCCATGCTCTCTATTTTTAATGGCTAAAAAATTCATACTTTCGCCAGGTCCTCTGTCTGACCGTCATTCATTAGAGCTGTTGTTAACCTGACAGATCACCTGGTACTCATCCTAAATCATCTTCTCATTTAATTTCATCCCCTTTGTTATTCTTAATCCTTTCTGAAAAATATCTCACTCCTGACTTCTGGACTGATCCAAACTTCTCACTCTTTCCCTGTGGATTTTGTTTGTCCAACACACTTATTTCACTTTTGCTAGATTTCCTTATTAGCCAGCTCTTTCACTTCCTAAATTGTTTTGTGTTTTATTGTGAATGATTTCCAGTGTTTAACGTACTTATGGTTAGAAACTTTCTAGAACCAAATGCAGTATTTTCCGGTGTAGTGTGGAATGGGGTTGGGGAAAAAGCCTAAGTGTGCATCCTTCATTTCTCTCTTCTTAGGGACTGTTGGGGTTGAAAAGCTATGTTGAAGTCCTAATCCTTGGTATCTGGGAATGTGACCTTATTTGGCAATAGGGTCTTTGCAGATGTTATCCAGTTAAGATGATGCCATACAGGGCTTCCCTGGTGGCGCAGTGGTTGAGAGTCCGCCTGCCGATGCAGGGGACGTGGGTTTGTGCCCCAGTTCGGGAAGATCCCACATGCCGCGGAGCGGCTGGGCCCATGAGCCATGGCCGCTGAGACTGCGCGTTCGGAGTCTGTGCTCCGCGGCGGGAGAGGCCACAACAGTGAGAGGCCCGCGTACTGCAAAAAAAAAATAATAATAATAATAAGAAAGATGATGCCATACGGGATGGAGTAGGAGGGACTCTTAACCCAAAGTGATTGGTGTCCTTATATGAAGGGAAGACTCACAGAGAAAAACACACAGAGAGAATGCCCTGTGATGACAGGCAGAGATTGGAGTGATATGTCCACAAGCCAAGGAGCAGCAGGGATGGCTGGGAACCGCAGAAGCAAAGAGGAAGGCAAGCCTTCAGAAAGAGCATGGCCTTATTGATTTCAGAATTCTAACTTCCAGAACTGTCAAGTAATAAATTTCTGTTATTTTAAGCCACACATTTTGTGACAATTTGTTATGGCAGCCTGGGAAACTAATGCAGGGACTAAACCATTTCCTGATTTATTATCATCCTCATCTTAGTTGTAACAGCATCAGTATAATGGGCACCCAGTGTGTTCCTGGCACTGGGTTAAGTGTAAACATAATGTCATATCTGATTTAATCCTCATAGCCACTCTGATATTTTAGTGGTATTTTCCTTGATGTAGAGAATACATCAAGGGATTGAGAACTGATGAGGTTGAATCTATTCCAGTAAGAAGTGGACCTTAATATAAATTCTAATGGATTTGACTCCAAAACCGGTACTTTGAACCACTCTACCATTCTGCCCTGCCCTGAGGCAGTGTGATCATTTTCTTTGTTTTCCTTCCCTCACTGATTTAACATTTGGTGGATTATGCACTCTGTAAGGTACTCTGACTTCATTTTTTTAACAGGATGAAATCATTGTTTTTCTTTCCCCACATTCTATTACATTTCAAATGTGTCTAACATCCTCTTCTCTTGTCATTACTGTTCACTTCCCTTCTTAAGAACGATTTTGGTCACTAGGAAAGGTACAGAATCAGATCAGGAGAAACATGATTTGCTTATGTCTCTGAGGAAGAGTACAGGTCAGAACAACTTCTCTGAAGCTTGTGGTTCAAGGAGATGTGTGTCTGCCTTTTCTTTAGGTTATAATTTGGTTAAAATTTATTCTTGTCTGTAACAAGGAGCAGTAAACCAAGATTCCTTGGCTTCATGCTCTGAGATAATGTTTTGAAAAGCTTCTAAAGTGACCCACCTTTTGGCATGGTTGAGAGAAAAGTCTGGAGAGGAGAGGCCCCTGAAACTGTTCTCCCTTCCATTTGGTTACTTGATTTACATTTTAAGACTTTATTCTTAGGTTTCATGTTAAAAAATTTTTGTAGTTTATCTTAGTATCTATAGAGCACTTTCATATATATATATTTATTTCATTTGATTCTCACAACACTCTTGAGGTACAGACAAAACGGATATTATTATTCTCATTTTAGAGATGAGAAAATATACTTACAGATATGATGCGTTTTGCCTAAGGTGGTATAGACAGTAAATGGAAGTAGGATTAGACCGTGAGTATTATGGTTTCCAACAGTCAGTTAAACTTTCATAAGTCAATGCAATTTAATGATAAAAATTAACATTTATATTGTGTATTTAATCTCATAATCCTCAAAATCACCTTATAAAGTGGATTTCTAAAATTGCTATTTCACAAACCCATGGTCAGAGACTTAAAAAAGAAACTTAAGAGGGTTGAATAAATTGCCCAAGGTCCCATGGGGTGTAATGGTACAGAGGATCTGAACCTGTCACAGAACACACATTCTTAGCTGTTTTACTGCACATCTTCCCCAAGTCAAGCATTTGTTCACGGGGAGGTCAGACCATGAAACGCTTTACTAAGTGATGATACACCAGGACAGTCAATCTCAGCCTGAAATTAAAGCCAGGATTTCAATTAGATAGGCAACTGGACGGGTAGTGTAATTTGAATTAAAAAACATAAATTTCTTTGACACTGAAACTTTAGTTGGGTCCAAATACTCTTGGTTCCTAACTCACATAGTTTAAAACATCTCTATTGTGACATAGCATTTAAAGAATTTACTTGACTCTTAAAATGTGCACTCATAGGCTTTCTTCCCCTCTTAGGATTTGTTCAGGTACCTTGATGAGACTTGGAAAGTTGAAATCCTTGAGTGATGACGGCTCTGTGCTGTTAGGTGACAGCTTTCAGGATCTGACAGACAATCCAATTGGTTTAACGGCGATCAGACTGTTGAGAAGTTAAAACCACCTTCCAATCACATTGAGATCTGATGGGGAAGTTTGAAAAAAAAATAGCTTGCAATAGTTATGTGTCTGACCACATTTTTTCCACAGTTAAATCTTAGAGATAAATATTTTTCCTTTTCAGAAAGCAGTGCTGGGTTAGGAACTTTACCTGGGTGTTGGATATTGAGCACATTTCTCTGGACTCATTAAAAAAATAAATAGAAGTCTCTTATTTAAGAGAGATGCTTGACAGAAAATCTTTGCACGATGACCATTGATTTATCAGCCTCTCTGCATAACACTTAGATTGGAAGATGTTGGAAGGTTTCCTTTAAATCATTCATTGAATGGCTTTAAAGTAAATTTAATTACTTTCACATGTACCATCTAATGAACTGTTCAGAGTAACTTCATTTTTCAGAGACAACTAATCTTAAATAATTTATTCATCTATAGAATCAGGCAAGCGTCAAACTACTTACCAGGATATTGATAAAAATCTATTTTCTTCCTCAGTTTCAACATATGTCAAAACCCAACATGAATTCAACACTGGAATAAGTGATTAGACTAAGTCGTATTACAT
Source organism: Delphinapterus leucas (assembly GCF_059928025.1). NCBI lineage: Eukaryota > Metazoa > Chordata > Mammalia > Artiodactyla > Monodontidae > Delphinapterus > Delphinapterus leucas. Next base: position 29,943,111 of record NC_143146.1, on the reverse strand, counting down.
GCAGTTAAAAAGCCTAATGTTGAGAATGAGATATATAAAATTATATATATATATAACATTTTTTCTTTAAAACTTTAATGACTTAACTTTTAGAATGTTTGGTGGTTTATATTGGTTGTCCTAGAAACCTGCTGTCCACATGTGCTGGACTGACTGAGCATGTCTTAATGCATTGTTTCTGACAGTAGACTTCAGTATAATCAAATGTAGTGTTACAGCATCTATTCATACTGAAGAGTTTATCAACCATCACTGCATAGTGATGGATTTTCTGTGTCTATGTTTTGGTTCAGTCTACTTGTAGATAGAGGGCCAATTTAAATGAAGTGACACACCTTTGTGTTTTATTAGTGATACTCTACAGCTGTAGAAAAACAAAAAACAAATTAAGATGTCATATTCTTCATGACAACAAAACTGGAACCATATTCTGACATTTCTTTGGGACCTCTTTTCTTGATGTAATTTTCCTATTCTGCTGTATAAATTTTTCTAGGTCTTTCTTATGTAAAGCTAATCCAACATCACCTTTAGAGTTTAGTTTCCTCATCTAACATGGGAATCTCTAGTTGTCCAGGGTTATTCCTAGGATTCAATTAGTATTCTCTGGTAAGTGTTAGGAGAAAAGTTTTGCCAAGGCTCTGGATTACTTGAGTTTGGACATTTCAACACAGTATATGCAATACTGGGGGTGCCTTTTAGGGACTGTAAGTGCTTACCCTAAAATGAGTTATTGCCATGCAAGCAGAGCTCACTAGAGATTCTAGGACCTTGGGCAAGGTGATTGCTTTACCTTTTAAGCCACATTCTCTATAAAATATGTATAACAGTAATAATAAAAAACACCCTGTATTTGTCTCATAAAGATGTCATGAGAATGAAATGATCTAGCAATATGCCTTGATATAGTAGGTGCTCAAGAAACCGTACCCTTGTTATTCGTCTATTAGCTAAAGGGGCAGAGGGGAGAGGAGGAAGACTGAAGGTATCGGTTAACATTGTCTTCATCCTTTTCTGAGGACCCACTGCTCCTGGGACTGGAGGGCAGTTGAACATACATTCATGGGACAAGGACAGGGAGGAAATATAGCCAAATAGTAATTTATGGGTGGTCGAATTAGAAGTGATGTTTTGTTTCTTCTTTATACTTTTCTGTACTTCCTGCATTTTATACCATAAATGTTACTTTTTTAATCCTAGAATTTGTTTTTAAAAAATAATGTAAAATTATGCTGCCCTTTGTAATTTTTTTTCTGTTAATAGAGCTTCAGGAATCTTAGAATTGAGTCCCTTAGAGAGATTTCGCAGGATGGTAATTGCCATTAGTATTGCAATAAGATCCGAGATGTGAGCTACCCTCAGGAGGTGGAAACACAACTTAGGAGTCAGAGCAGTCTGAGCTGAGTCCAAGCTGTGCATGCAGTCTGGGGTGTGTTACTTCACCTCTCTGAGTCTGTTTTCCAATCTTTAAAATGAGAGTGACAGCATCTCCTTTGCCAGGTTGTCGTGAGGGTTAAATCAAGTGAGAGTTCCTATGTAGTGCGCTTTACACGGCCTGACCCATAAAAGTATTCCTATAACGGTGGCTCTTATTATTTACTGAAAGATCATTGAAGGTCAAATTCCTCTTTTTCCTGGTGAAGCAAATGAAGTACATGGAAGTTACATGACTTTTCTGATATCTTCCAGGCAGCAAACGACAGAGCTTGGACTAGAAATCAGGTTTACTAACACGAGTAACAGGTGTTACTCTGTTCTGTTACTCTGCTCTGACAGGTGTTCTCAAAATTTCTGTCATTGAGTACAATCTTCACAACATTTTCCATATCCACATAACACCTAGATATTATTTACTTACTATTTTTCTTTATAATTATTCTTTTTCACCTTAATAAATTTGTTTAGAAATTGTGTGTCATTATTCTAAATATAAATTCAGTATCACTTTCAGCATCATAAACAAAAGGTAATTGTAAAATAAATTCATTACCACAAACCAATTTTATTATAGTTTAGCTAGATAGTGTTAGAAGCAAGTTCAATGCCAAAAAAGATAATAGCTTGGGAGAGAAATTTAAGGAGACTAGAGCACTTCATGACATCAAGGAGCTGGTGACCTGGTGGTAGGAAATGAGAAAGCAGAAAGATGAAAAGTTTTGGTACATAAGTGTGAGAGACTGGCCATCTGTACTTTGGGTTTTAGAACGGATCAGAATGGGTGAGAATAATGTACAAAGATTGATCAGGGGGTGAGTGAGTCCTTAACCAGAGTAAGATGTCGTTTTTGTTTCAGAAACGTCTGAAACCATCATATTGCTACTCATCAGATTTCCTAAAAGGATCTTACTTGTTTAAGAACCTGCTTAGTTTATTCCACCTTCTTCCTCAGCCATCCATCCCACTTGCATGCTGTCTCTCACGTCCTAAGATGGTTTGACATCAGCTGTTGCTGTTACTCTTATGCTAATGAATTGAACATGTATTTTGTAGCAAAGAGGCCATCCATTTTCACTGACAGGTTGTAATGAACTGAGAGGGTTACACTATCAAATGCATTTCGATGGGAGTGATGGGAGTGCCGCATATACATCAGTCAAATAGCCAAAAATGGCCTTTTGCACGCTGGATAGGGTAAATAATGTGACCACAGGCAGAACAGATGGTGTAAGGCATGTTGGCAAGAAACCTTCTCTCCAGAGGTTAAGTTTCCAGAGTTGTCTTCAGCAACGTGTGAGTAATTGTTCTCTCAGTCAGTATTTTGGGAAAGTAATTAGTGAAGTACCCACATGAGAACAGCACTGTATTTCTAGGAATGAGGAAGAAGTGAAGGAGATCATCCATATGACTAAGAAAGAAGCAGGGAGACCCCTCTCCTTCAATTTAAAAATCTTTCTTTCCTAATCTTGTCATTTCAGTTCTCTTCCTCATTTTTCCTTTATATTTTTCTCTCTGATAGATTATCCCTTAATTTTTTAAGTACCTTAGCTCTGGCCCTTTCTAATTTCATCTTATTACTGTCTGCAAAAGGTCTCTGAAGGAGAAATTTCCACTTTGGGGAAAATAAAAAGGCTTAAGGAGATTGTAATCAAAGCCCATGAAATATATGAAAGCGGTAAAGATAAAACAGGTCATCCGAAGTTCTAATATACCAGGAATAAGATTTTTCTGTGAAGCTTAAAAATAGTAGATATAAGATGAAAAAAATGGATGATTGACGTTTAAGGGCTCTATCCTGAGATTTTTTGAGAGTCTCTCAAATCATAAATATCAATGAAGTATAAATTTTCTGACATAAAATGCAAGAAAAGATACTGAGCCATGTGTGCATTTTCTTTAGACTGTTAGAGTTCTTACATTATAAACTGCTACCAAACTCTGTGAAAGTGGATAGTTGGGTTGACTAATGATGGGAGGATGAGTGGTTTAATAGACATGCAGTTTGGTCAGTAAGTAAGAAAACTATACAAACATTTCCGTGAGGCACTTGGTGGTAAATGCGTTGGTGAAGCTACTCAAACAATTTATAGTTTTATCTCTTATGTGATGGGTAATATTTCCCACTGGCTGTAACACTAGCCAAAACGTCATGAATTGCTTTCTTCCTATTTCTCCATAGATATATCATGGATATATTCACCTTACAGCTATGAGTACTGCTGAACTAGACATTCTCTAATTTATTCCAGAATTCTGTATTGTATAATGGGCCATATTGTACTTGTGAGCCATCATTTTCTTAACCTTAAAATTCTATTAACAGCACTATCATTTGCCTTTCTTTTCAGAACTGTTTTTTCTCAAGAAAATAAGTGTGTGTGTGTGTGTGTGTGTGTGTTTTCTGGGTCTGGAAGGTATTGGTGACCAGATGAATCTGAATTTCTCCACATACCCTTTATCTGCAGATGACATAATAGTATACCTTCAAAATTCTAGAGAATCAAGGTAAATCAGACTCAAATAATAAAGGAATTCAGAATAGTAGCAAGACATAAAATCAATATGCAAAAATCAATAGTGGATATGTACAACAATAATAACTAGTTAGAAGACATAATGGAAGAGAAAAATCCCATTTGCAACAGTGACAAAAAGGTAATTTATGTAAGAGTAAACTTAACAAATATTCACAGCCTCTATGAAACACTCCTGAAAAATTCAAAAGTATGCTGGAATAAATGGAAAGACATCTTTTGTCCTTGGTTAGCATGTCTCAACATCATTAAGATGTCAGTTCTCTCTAAGATGACATCAATTTAATGTGATCTCAAAAAATATACCAAGAAGATTTTTTTTTCCTAGAGCTAAATGTGTTGATACTAAAGTTCATTAAAAATAACTTGCAGGAATTGCTAGGAAGACATTGAAAATCAAGATATATAATTAAATGTGTGTGGTACAGGTGCATAAGTAGACCACTGGAATGCAGTTCCAGAAATAGAACCAACTTCGTGTGGAAATTAACTGTCTGCAAAGGTGATGTATTAAATCACTTGTGCAAAGATGAGCTTTTAAAATAAATGGTGTTAAGACAAATGAATACATGAAAAAGCATAAATCTATTTCTCATACAATATATAGGAATAAAGTCAAAATGTGGAGGAAGCGGTGAAGTTGAAAAATTATTTGGAAACCATTATTTTAAAAAGATTGATTCAAACAAAAATATGGGTATTAAGCCTAGGGAGGAAGGCTTGAGAAGGAAGAGATATTTGCATAGTCTCATTTGTTTCCTCACACATTCCTTATGTTGCAGCTGTGCTGTGCAGAAACTGGACAGCACTGTGACCTGGTGATCAAAATTAACTACACTAATTAGTGGCAGGTGGATATCTTGTGCCTTTAGACCTACTACCCTGAGAACAACAAACATCACCTAGATGGTATTCAAGTCAGAGATGCTTAATTGACTCAGATGGAAATATTAGCAGGGCAACCCCACTTGAGTAACCCTCTGTAATATTCTGTATTCTTCCAAGACGTCCATGTCGTGAAAGATAAAGCCTAAGGAAATGTTCCGGATTGAAAGAAACTAAAGAGTCATGACAGCTGATTCTATATGTGATCCTGGGCTAGATCCTGCATTAGAGGAAAAATGTGCTATAAAGTACACTAGATAAAAGTATAGTATCAATGTTAAATTTCCTGAATTTTATAACCATACTCTGATTATGCAGGTTAATTTCTTTGTTTTTAAGAAATACATGTTTAAGTATGAAGGGCAAAAAGGGGCATGATATATGCACCACTTTCAAATGGTTTAGAAAAGTAAACTATACACATATCTGTATTTATACACCTATCTATCTATCTATCTATCTATCATTTATCACTTATCTATCTCTCATTTATCTATCTATCTACCTATCTACCTATCATTTATCTATCTATCTAGAATGATAAAGAAAATGTGGCGAAGTGTTAAATTTGGTGAATCAGGATAAAAGTTAAACAAGGTTTCTTCTTACTATTCTTGTAACTTTTATGTAAGTTTGAAATTATGTCAAAACAAAAAGTTAAAACACACGTATATTAAATTTTAAGGAGTTTATTCCATGGTTATACTGTCGTGTTCTACCCAAGATAGAAAATAAGAAGGAAAAGGGAAGAAACCTCCATTTTCTGAGAATATGCTGGGGGGTTTCAGGAGAGAGCAGAGGTAAACGTGTGTCACGGTTGTCCTTTGAAGTGTCCTTGAAACACCAAACCCAATTAAAATGACAGAAAGTGTATTAAAAAGGTGGTAATATAAAAACAAAAGGAGGAGAATGAGGAAAGCACAGCATTAGGGTTCTTGACGTTAGAAAGCATATGGTGGAGTGGTAACAGACTCAGCAGACTAGAGAAGGCTGCCAACGAGGGAAACTTAGATGCAGGTAGGTTCATGCAACAGAACCCTAGAAAATCCCTAGAGTTGGTGGTATGAGACGCCACTGAAAGTGAGGGTCATGGGAACCACAGATAGGAAGGGGCTGAGTGTAGGAAGATTGGTTGCAGGTCTGCACACGAAGCTGTAGCCCCAGAAGCCCTATTCCACTCTGCAATGCTGGCTCACTGCTTCTCCCTTAACCCAAGCAGAAGACTGGTTGTCTGCCCTCTGGAGAGGCTGAGTCAAAGGAACTCGGGGCTCCGGGACTCCATTTACAGCTGGGCTCTGGGCAGTCACACTAACAGCAAGGAGGCCACTGATGGTCTGCACACTGAATGGTGATGACCTCATCCAACTTACTCCACTTGCCTCTGAGAAAGCAGGCAGCCAAGTTTATGTAGTTAAGGCAGGGCATTGGGATTTTCTTCTGGGGAAGCAGACCAAATCAAGAAGAAAGACTTAGAGGTGTTGAACATTAAATATTCTCAGGAAATGTTTCAGCCCAGTAATGCTGAAATGAAGGATGCCAGTTGACAAGCCCTGACTACAGACACTTTTTAGGGCTTTATGGAGAGTTTCTAGTACAAAGGATAGGACAAAACAAGCACAGTAAGGGATTCAGAGATAAAAAAGACACAAAGCTAAAGATAACCTCAGAAAAGTATCACTAATATCTTTAGGCAGAGAAAAGGAGATACTCTCTCCATGGAATAAGAAGGGTGAAACCAAAAAGGAGCAGAAAAATGGCTTCCTGAAACTAAAAAGAAATAGCAGTTAAAAATTCAAGAAAAGTTTGGAAGACAAAGTTGATAAAATTCCCCCAAAAGTAGACTAAGAAGACAAAGAGGTGGAAAATAAGAAATAAAAGAAGATTAAAGGATCAGTATAAGGGGCCAAATATCCAAATAAGAAGAACTTCAGAAAGAGAGAGGAGGAAATAAGGGAGAAAATCAACAAATAAATAATTTTTTAAAATTTCCCAGAATCAAAAGACATGAATTTCCAGGCTGATAAAATCACCTGAATGCCCAATGAATGCCCCCTTTCAAAAACGGGAAAAAAATCTATTTTTTTCACATTATCATGAAATTTCAGAACATATTGACTAAAGGGAAGATCATAAATATTTCTAAATTAAAAAGGAGTAGTAAGTCAAAAAGAGAAAAACAAATATCCTATATTAACACATATATGTGGAATCTAGATCTTATTTGCAAAACAGAAATAGAGACACAGACGTAGAGAACAAACGTATGGACACCAAGGGGGGAAAGAGGCGGTGGGATGAATTGGGAGATTGGGATTGACATATATACACTAATGATAGTATGCATAAAATAGACAACTAATGAGAACCTTCTGTATAGCTTAGGGAACTCTACTCGGTGCTCTGTGGTGACCTAAATGGGAAGGAAATCCAAAAAAGAGGGGATATATGTACATGTATAGCTGATTCACTTGGCTGTGCAGTAGAAACTATGCAGTAGAAACTAACACGACATTGTAAAGCAACTATACTCCAATAAAAATTAATTTAAAAAAAGGAGTACATTCAAAGGGTATAATTGAAAGTCACTGGATTCCTGAATAATATCACTGGCAGGTAGAAGGCGATAAAGACAGACAAGTTCTTCATTGTAAAAATGGGCATAAAGTTGTGTTGTTTTGAGAGTAAAATGAGAAAAGCATGTAAAGTGTTAGCTTACTGGGCATACACTGGTTATTATTAGTAGATGGTCAGTAACTTGAAGATAAGAGTCATGCTTTACTCAACTCGGGGTCTTCCAAGTAAGTGCCAACCACCCTGCAAGGCTGGGCATATTTTAATACCTACTATGTGTTTGTTGCATCCAGAGGGAAGCGTGCAATTGCACTGATGCGACTAATGGCCACAGGGGATTCCCAGAGAAGAGTAGAAGTGCTCCTTCCTGGTTTTATGTGGTAGACTAAGTGAGGATCCCCAGGCTGGAGCTCTCGTTTGTTTTGTGCACAGCCCTTGCAGAGAACCTTCATCATAGCTTCTGGTCAAAAGAGTAGCGGGAACCACTCTTTTGAATGGAAACCCCATATTTGTGGAGCTTTGCCTGTTGATGGTGCTAATGTACATAGAGCTTGTCAAGTTTGTTCTTTGCGGCTCCTGGAAGAAGTATATGTATATTCACAAAGCAGATAGACTTGAGGAACTAATTATTTATATGGGTAATTTGAAATGACCCTTCCTTCTACTCTGTACACACACAGGATGATTAGTATTCAGTATCTTTCTGGCACTTCTAGTTAACATAAAAATGGAGGAAAAAGCAATAAACTATGTATATTAGAAAGGAAGAGATAACTTTCTTTATTACATATGACATGAAAATTAACTATTTTTGTTAAGTTAATAAAATAACTTTTATCACAGATGACATGAAAAACTATTAGAAATAAAAAGATTTTGGTAAATATAAGATTCATATATAAAATCCAGCAGCATTCCCTTATTCCAGAAACAACTTGTTAGAAAATATAATAAAAAATTATAACCCACAATAGAAAAATGCTTGGGAATAATAAGGAAACAATAGTAAATAATAAAACCCAGGAGGTTTTTAGTTTGATGTTAGCTGCCCCCTTTAGTTTTTAACCAGAGAGGGCGTCTTGCTGTGTGTGGAAGGCTACTCAGTGGTACCAAGCCGGGGTAGCCCTCAAAATCCCACTTCAAACGGTATCCTCACCAAAGAAGACATACAGATGGCTAAGAGGCACATGAAAAGATGCTCAACATCACTAATTATTAGAGAAATGCAAATCAAAACCAGTCAGAATGGCCATCATCAAAAAATCTGCAAACAGTAAATGCTGGAAAGGGTGTGGAGAAAAGGGAATCCTTTTGCACTGTTGGTGGGAATGTAAATTGATACAGCCACTATGGAGAACAGTATGGAGCTTCCTTAAAAAACTACAAATAGAACTACCATATGACCCAGCAATCCCACTCTGGGCATATACCATGAGAAAACCATAATTCAAAAGGACAAATGTACCCCAGTGTTCATTGCAGCACTATTTACAATAGCCTGGTCATGGAAACAACCAACCTAATGAATGGATAAAGAAGATGTGGTACGTATATACAGTGAAATATTACTCAGCCATAAAAAGGAATGAAATTGGGTCATTTGTAGAGATATGGATGGACCTAGAGACTGTCATACAGAGTGAAGTAAGCCAGAAAGAGAAAAACAAATATTGTATATTAACACATATATGTGGAATCTAGAAAAATGGTACAGTTGAACCTATTTGCAGGGCAGGAATAGAGACATAGAAGTAGAGAACAGACATGTGGATGCGCGGGGAAGGTGAGGGTGGGACGAATTGGGAGATTAGGATTGATATATATACACGGCCATGCATAAAATAGATAGCTAGTGAGAACATGCTATAAAGCACAGGAAGCTCAGCTTGGTTCTCTGTGAAGACCTAGATGGGTGGGATGGGGGGTGAGGTGGGAGGGAGGTCCAAGAGGGAAGGGGCATAGGTATACAGACAGCTGATCCACTTCACTGTATAGCAGAAACTAACACAACATTGTAAAGCAATAACAAATGCTAAACAAACAAACAACAGACAAACAAACAAACAGAAAACCAAAGGGCATCTTCAGAGAGGCAGCAAGCTGGGTGGTGAGAGCATATTCTGGAGGGAGCCTGCCTAGATTTGAAGCCCAGCTTCAGGATGTAATAGGCAAATCACTGCCAAGTTCTGCTCCTAATTGTCCCATCTGTTAAATGGGGTTAATAATTACCTGAATCTAATAAGGTTGTTGTGCATATAAATAAGTTAATACATATAAAGCCCTTAAAACAGTGTCTGGTACATGGTAGTTTCCACAAAAATGTGAGCTGCCATGGGATTATCACTGTGTATTCTGCTCGACATCATCTACTGTGTGTTCCTACAGGACTTAGTTTCCGCTTAAGGCACTCCTTCAACAATTATAATGAAGTTAATCCCATTATCATTTTCTTCCAAAATGTAGATGGAACAGGGGAAAGGTAGATGGGTGCACAGCAAAGATGGGTCACACTCTAAGTATCAAGAGATTGAGGTATTTTTCTCCTAACTGTGCAATTCATCTTCTTACCTCACAGACCTCTGGGAAGATAACTATAAAAACTTCCTAATGGACAGACATGCTACATGCCAGATGAGAAGATTTGATATCATGGATATTGTCAATTCTTCCCAAATTAATTTCTATGCTTAATTTCAGTGTGATAAATGCTCCCTGCCCTTTTTTGCTAACTTAGCAAGCTAATTTTAAATTTTGATTGGAAGGATAAATGCAACAGAAAAGCCAAAAAGTATTTAAGAATAGAAGAAGAATAGTGATGGTGTTTGCTTTACTATAAACCAAATCAAATAATAAAGCTCTAGTAATGGAAGCAGCCTAGTGCTGGTACAGGATTGTCCAGTATGGTAGCCATAGCCACATGTAGCTATTTACATTTAAATTAATTAAAGCTAAATTAGATGAAAAATTCAGTTTTTAGTCATATCACGTTTCAGATGTTCAATAGCTACATGTGACTACTACATAAGCAGTATAAATATAGAATATTTCCATCATCATAAGTGTTCTATTGGACAGTGGGACTCTAAAAACTAGTATAGGATAAAGGTGGAAATTCAGATGGTAAAAATGGACTTCTTTTTTATAATGGGGGCAATTATTGGTAGTTTTAGAAAAAATATTCAAATGGTATCATCACTTCATAGTATAAACAAAAATTTCAAATAGTTTAATGTTTTAAAATAAAGATGAAAAATAAGTATTAGAAGAAGAGAACATTAAAAAATTTCATGATTGAAAACACCTCTTAAAGAATAACAAATTATTCTGAAGCATAATGAAAAATAAAACAAGATTACATTAAAAAGAAAACTTTATGTAAGAAAATATGGAGAAACTAAATAATAGGTGACAAATGGGAAAATTTTGCAACCTAATTGACAAATAAGGGCTATTTAAAGCACTCTTGAGGATTTAATTTTTTGAAAAAGGTAAAATTCAATATAAAAATGAGTAAAAGTACATTAAAACTGAGTTCAAAAAAGAAGGAATGCCCTGAATACTCAACATATGAATGGTCAATTTCTCAAGTAAAAAAATGGAAATTAAAAACAATATTGAGATATGATTTTTTACCTGTTGTACTGTCACAGTTTAAGAAAGAGTAGACACAAAGCTTTCTTCACACTGTTGAATGGAACGGAGATGGGTACTTCATGTTTGGCAAGAAATTTGGCAAGAGTAGAAAAATTTTAAATGTGCCAACTTGTTGACCCAGAAACTCCACTTCACACAAAGATGTACTGTACTTGTATGTAAAAGGTTAATTGCAAGACTACTTATAATTCACTCCAAGTGGAAACATAAATGTTTATCGAAAAGAAAATGATTAATCGTGGCATATATGTATGTATACTATATACTAGGTATATGTATATTATGTCTGTGTATATATGTGTATATATATATAACAAAAATACTACACAGCCATGAATACAGTGACATAGCTCTGTATGTTCCTGTATGTAGAAATGCCCTCAGTGTAGATTGAAGTAAAAAGAAAGAGTATTACTTATAAATAAATATTAAACATTTTACAAATTTATAATATAATTACTTACAAATTATTTATAAATAAAATAATGAACATTACAGAGTATTACCCAACTTTTGTTAAAATGTATGTTTGTGTATACACACACGCTGTCTCTCTCTGAAACGTGTATTTTTCACATGCTTAGAAATAAGTCTGGAAGACCTGAAACCATACTATTTATAACATGCTACTTTGAAAATAAAAATATCCATGTAATAGGAGAGAAGATTTATTAGATATGAAGAAAATCTTCTGGCTAGCATGGGAAAGACAGTGTAAGAGTTTTCAGAAAATGACTCTGGTCAGGCTGAGGTCAGTATGATATAGTAGATAGATAAAATACTATGGAAGTCCACACGGAAGCTCAATTAATTCCAACCTGAAGGAGACAGGACAGAAGAAGAGGTCACAGAGGATATTAGATATCTTGAAACGAAGAGTAGGATTCTATTGTTCCTCATTTTTCACATCCAGGAACCAAGGCACTAGAGGATTTTTGGAAGCACTTAGCCCAAAGCCTGGCACATAGAGTGCTCAAGAAGAGAAGTGGGGTATTCTAGGTTGGTGGAACAAAATTTGCAGTACAGGTGTTATGAACATTATGGTTTGCATGGGGGAAATGTAATTGGGTGCCTGGTGCTTAGGATTGGCGCGAAAGTCTGGGAGGCGGGAAGATGGAGAGGAGAAAGGACCATAGCAGGGTGTTGAAAGAGAGCTTGGGTTCAGAGCATAGAGGGTGTTATATTGCTTGCTGTTGAGTTTAGACTGTATCCACTAAGCAATGGAGAGCTAGTCAAGGGTTTTGAAGAGTGATGAAGTAAGATCAAACATGTATTCTGGAAAGACAACTGTGGTGGCAGGATGGAGGTGATTTAGACAAGGAGGAGACTACAAAGTCCTTAGTGTGTTATTGTGAGTGTTCGCACCAGACATGATGCCATCTAGAACGAGGGGAGTGACAGTGGAATGTAGAGGTGAGGGCCTACAGAGGTAGTGTGTGCAGAAGCTATAAATGCATTCTATCCTTCTCATAGGATGGCTTGGCTACTCCCAAAATATTTCTCGACGTCCTTCCCTGTTATGGCTTTTGCCTGTTGCCCTTCTGCCAGGTTTCTCTTTTATGAGCTGCCTGCCAACTACGGAGGCTACAGTGGCTTTTTGAAATACCATAAAGCTTGGAAACACTATTGAATTAAACATTAATTAGTGAGGTGCCCCTCCTAAGACATTTAGATCCTTTTTAGCCAGGAGAGCTAAATATCTGAGTGTAGAGTATAAATAGACTGTAACTGAAAAGAGTATGAAATAATTTATCTAATGGTTTAGGGCTGGTTTAAATTTAGTTTAATAGAAATTCATTGCTGACTGACTTTGATCAGTATTGTTCTTTCCTTTTTAAATAAAGGAAACAAAAGAGTACAGACAAAGGCCCCAAGGGTGACAGATGAGTTCCTTCTAGGAACACTGCTCCAGGAATCATATGGGGATAGATTTCCTTTCCTCTGAATTGTCTGTGCTGTCTTGTGAACTTTGTTACTGAAGAATCTGGCCAGGGTGTCTTTTTATTTTCCTAAAAATGGATGTACATATGGAGAGAAATTGAAGATTGCCTGGATGTTGGCACATTTTCATCTCTGGGAACCACCAGATCTTTAGCCCTTTAATAAGAAACCACTACGGCAATAGTTCCCACTGTAGTGACTGCCCCCCACAGTTATTGTGTTTATGGAGAGACTTCCTTGCACACAACCCTGGGCTAGGTGCTGGGTGAGGAAAGCCAAGAGACTTGAGACTCAGTCTGGGACCTAAAGAAGCTTGCAGTTTAAACAATGAAATAAGACTGACAAACGAGGAACAGTTAACTCAGTGTGAAACTGTCAGAGGAGTGGCTCTCCATACTTTTTTCACAGCACTAAAGATATGACATAGCCTTCAGTCTACGTTTGGTTCTCACAGTGGATTGCTCAGCTAGTGTGAAACTGATCCTGGGCTGGAACTGCTGAAAGAGAGAATGCCTTACCTGGTCCAAAGTTGCATTAATCTTAAGGCATTCAGAAGATGGGAAGAAAGACTGGTACAGTCCGAGAAGCCTTCAATGCAGAAGTGGCATGGAAGGATGGATGTGTCTGAATAACGAGGATATGAGGAGCATTACGTCCTCTTCCCTTTCAGGTCCGGGGATACAAATGCTGACGTGATGCTATTCAGGTCCTTAAAACAAAGCAAAATTCTGATAGGAGCAAAACACTTCAGTGATATTTCTCAACAAGCATATCCTGAGAAACATATACTGACAGCTGCTGAGCTGAGCAGAAGGGCAACAGAGATGTGAAAGACATGACTGTTGCCCTGGAAAATCTTCTTGGCTGAAGGTGGAGAAAGATCTGACTAAGCATCTTTGTATTTCCTGCAATTATTGGAAGACGACAACATCCTGTGCCTCTGGCCAAAGGTCAGTCTCTCTGGGAGGCTGTTTTCTGTATCCAAGTGAAACTGGAATGAAATACATGGACTCTCAGTTAACCAATCATTCAAGCTGGTTAATCACTCCAGGCTCATGTTACCCCTCTGGGTCTCCTTGAAAGGTCTGCTTGAATTTGGGCAAATGGCATTCAGGCTTTTATTTTGCTGACTTCAGTGACTCTGGGCTTGATGTCCTAGATTCTAAGAATGCTTATTTTTCTTCTTTTCAAAACCTAATCTTCCCAATATCCACTGAAGAACTAGCATGTTTTTTCAGATGTTATTTCAGAATAATGGTTGGAATATTTATTGATGTTTTGGATGACTTACATTTTAAAAGTGTGCGCCAATGGAAAAATACTTAAATTCATTTGAATGCTTAGTATTTACACGTTTAAAGGGATTCAGAATCACTATCATGTTTCTACAGTTGAAGAAATGAAAAAAGCCATTGTTACAAAGATTTGTTTAATTTCCATTCATAATTCAGCCATACTATAATTCTAAAGTCGTATTCATCATCTTGCCTCTGTACTCTTTCCCCAGACTGCTGCTGCTTTCTACCCCATCTCTGCTCAAGGCATTAAATACCTTCCCTCTAATCAGGAAGAATCTGAACACTGGGCGCCCCTTTGGCTCCTCCCCTTCTTTTACCTCTGTGTCTGGTCATTGCTTAACTTCTATCTTGCCATGCTTCTTCCCGCACATCTGTTCTCTCCTATTCTCTCAGTAATGAAACCCAGTTTTAAATTGGCTATGTGGTTATGCAAAATAAAGACTCCATCTCCAGTGTTTCTGTGTCTTAGTTCTGAAAAATGAGATGTAAGTGGAAGTGCTATGCCGCAACTTCTAGGAAGCTTCTTAAAAGAGAACATGAGTACCTTTTGCCATACTTTTTTGTCCCTTCCTACTATGTACTTCCTGGTCGGAGCTCAAGCAGCCATTTTGAAATAAGAGGCAACATACTAAGGATAGTGGAGCAGCAACATAGGAGAGTGGTGACCTGCCAGTGGGGAGCTGTGTTCCCAGCCCCAGACTGCTTAAGTCTGAATTTCTTCCACATGAAAGAAAAATACACAGAAATCTGTTTTATTTCTATACACTAACAACGAAAGATCAGAAAGAGAAGTTTAGGAAACAATCCCACTTACCGTTGCATCAAAAGGAATAAAATACCTAGGAATAAACCTACCTAGGAGGCAAAAGACCTGTACTCCAAAAACTATAAGATACTGATGAAGAAATCAAAGATGACACAAACAGATGGAAAGATATACCATGTTCTTAGATTGGAAGAATCAGTGTTGTCAAGTTGATTATACTACCCAAGGCAATCTACAATTTCAACGCAATTCCTATTAAATTACCAAGAGCACTTTTCACAGAACTAGAACAAAAAATTTAAAAATTTGTATGGAGACACAAAGGACCCTGAATAGCCAAGGCAACCTTGAGAAAGAAAAATGGAGCTGAAGGAATCAGGCTCTCTGACTTCAGACTATACTACAAAGCTACAGTAATCATTTTTTTTTTAAACACTGTTTTGGGTTTTCTCTTATGAGTCAAACCTAATCCTGATTAATATACTTCCTTATGCTTCTGTCCTATTCTTGCCATGCTCACTCTTTGTTATCAATCTCACGGGAGACTAAACAACAACGTAATGTAATGAAGGCTTAGCAACACAGGTTTTAGAACAATTCTTGTTTTATTCTTTGCTCTGTATCTAGCTTTATCTTTCTGTGTCTCAGTTTTCTCATTGTTAAAGGGGAACCTCCTGAGTTTATTAATAGGAATGAATGAGATAATGCCTATGAAAGACTCATATGCATAATGTCTGGCAGTAAGTGCTCCATGAAGAGTAGCTTCACTTGATATTATCATCTTGTTTACTTTGACCAAATGGAGAGATCAAATGCCATTGGACATGATATACTGATTCAGTGATTTTCTAAAGAGTAACCTGCCATTCACACTCTTCTCAGCACAATACTTTTTATATCTATATCAAAATTTTATATTTGACATATTTATATTTACATTTAAAGGTGTCCAAATTTATAGGTCATATTAAATCACAGGGTTGCAGTGACCATGCTGTACATGTTGATATGACATATTTCTCAAAATATTTTTCAGGCATAATCTTTTATACCATCTTCTTTGGCAGTGGAGCCCTTTATACTCAAGTCTTTTATTATCTTCTATAATATTTACCACACCTACATTATTCTGCTTTTTGCCCTAGGTTTTCTTTATGCAAACATAAGCCTGTGAAAGAAAATATTTTCCAGTCAATTTCGGTAGCTGCCTTATTTCCAGATTAAAATTTGGATATTCAATCAAGCACTTATGTCTAATCTCTCACTCCATTTTTTTTTCTTTTCAAGAATCCTTTAAAAATTAAAAAAAATGATTTAATGTATTTATACCGATAGAGTTCATGACTGAAATCTGCAACATTTTTCAATAGTCTTATTCTTTACAGAAAAATGTTTTTTATTTTGTAGTACTTAGTACATATTGTAGATGCCTAGTCTATAACTGACCCAACAACTCTAGCAGATTTCCCCATTCCATTAGCCAAGTTCCCTTTTTTCCTGCATTTCTCATGTCACTTCCTAAATCCTCCATACACATAGTTGCACAGAACTTGATCAAGTTACCCTCTTGCTGAAAAGCTTTAGTTCACATAACTCTTTTCTCCTTGGCTGTCTCTGTATTACATTTTCTATTCTTCCAGTCATATAACCACCAGCTCCATGAAACATGATACCTGCAGCCAAAAGTGAATTTCACTCTTCTGTCTTCCCTTATCAAAGGGGAAAAATCCCAAATCATATATTCTTTAGAATTATTATATTTGCCTCAAATTGTTCAACTTTCTTATTCATGATTGCCAAAACTGAACAGAAGTGGGCTAAGCTCCTCTTGACCTCTGCTATGATAAATGGTTTTTTGCCCCAAGGAAGGTGGTAGGAGAGGAGGTTAGAAAACCAGGACCCAAAGATATGAGCAGAGGCAAAATCCATGAACGGCAAAATTTGAGGAGGCAGAGAATGAAACTGAAATTGGAGTTGACCCAAAGTTTAAATCATGTTGGATTAATGACCAAATGAGTCCAAAACAAGCAAAGTTGAAGGACATTGACAGTGTGTCTTGGGAAATCACTTCAATTTCCATCCAAAGTCCCTGGCTTTCTGTTATGGGCTGGTAGTACCAGTGGAAGGTGGATGCTGGAATTGCTGGGTGGGAGAAGTAAAAGAGGAAATCCATTAGGACAGATTAGCTCTGTATTTTTAAATGGGCTTAAAAAGTAATTTTCCATTTTTCTTTTTAAAAAAAAGCAGGTGGGTGGTATGACATTTTTAGAAGGAGAGGAAATTGTGTCACTAATTTGGATTATCTCCCAAATGGCGCCTCTTGGCCCTACTCTTTGGATTCTGGATCCCATTCTATACGTGTAGGGTGGCCAGCAGCCTCCTCAGGCAATGACAAGGTAGAAGCAGGCTCAGCAGTGAGCTAGAAGTGGAAGCCCCATTGCTATGGAATGGTGGAAATATGCAGGATTAGCATCCTGAATGTGGGATTTGAGCCAAGTGAATTGTTAGTATTTCTGCAAACTGCGAGTTCTGGATGTCCTTGCAGGGTTTTACTGTGTATTCAGTTGGAGAATTTTCATGGGCCATGGGGTGGGTTTCTACTGAAGGCAAGGCTGGTGGCTTTTGTGAGTGGACACCTTACCTCCTGGAAGCTTGTATTTTCTCCATCAATGTTGCAGTCTCCTAATGCTCCTAGATTGCAGTGGTAGAGTGTGTGTGTGTGTGTGTGTGTGTGTGTGTCTGCGCGTGCGCGTGTGTAACTCAACAGAGGATTCAAAGCAATTTGGATTCTCTCCCCACAGTTCTTCCTTATCTCTCATTGAGACTCTTGTAATAGTCTTCTAATTGATATGCTTCTAGCTCCAGCCTTCCTTCCACCCCTGACATGCTTCCTATGTATTGCTGGGAAATCTTTGTGAAACACAAAGCTAGTGGTTCTTCATTGCCTAGACTAACTTGGCCATGTATCTAAAGGTGACATTCACATACATGACTAGTGAAAAGCAGTCTTTTTTTGTGTAGCCTGAGTAGGATAGATAGTCTGTAGAATTTATGTGCCAGTACAGAATAAGGTCAAAGTTCCTTGGTGGAAGGCATGGCCCTCCACACCGTGGTTCCTCACTATATCTCTTGCCTTATATCCCCCATAACCCTTTGCTGTACTCATGCCCCTCTGCATGCAGTTTACTCACACTCCAGATTGATTCTTGTCCATGTATCTGGCTCACACTACTGCCAGTGCCTGAAAAGTCCTCCTAACTCTACCCTGTTGAAAAACTCATCCTTCCAGACTCAGTCCAAATATTATGTTCTTAATGATCACTTTTCAGGCTCTTTTAAATGAGTGAATTAGCCACTCTCTTCTGTCTGCTTTACAATGGACTATTACTCAGCTATAAAAAGAAACGAAATTGAGCTATTTGTAATGAGGTGGATAGACCTAGAGTCTGTCATACAGAGTGAAGCAAGTCAGAAAGAGAAAGACAAATACCGTATGCTAACACATATATATGGAATTTAAGAAAAATAAAATGTCATGAAGAACCTAGGGGTTAGACAGGAATAAAGACACAGACCTACTAGAGAATGGACATGAGGATATGGGGAGGGGGAAGGGTGAGCTGTGACAAAGCGAGAGAGAGGCATGGACATATATACACTACCAAACGTAAGGTAGATAGCTAGTGGGAAGCAGCCGCACAGCACAGGGAGATCAGTTCAGTGCTTTGTGACCGCCTGGAGGGGTGGGATAGGGAGGATGAGAGGGAGGGGGACGCAAGAGGGAAGAGATATGTGAACATATGTATATGTATAACTGATTCACTTTGTTATAAAGCAGAAACTAACACACCATTGTAAAGCAATTATACTCCAATAAAGATGTAAAAAAAAAAAAAAGATTCCATGCATGTAATACTTGTTTTTATTGTAACACATATTTTTAATGCAAATGTTTCAGTATAGTTTTGTTATGTTTATTAGGTAAATAAAAAACTCCATTATGATTATTGTTTTATACAGACAATATTCATTTAGATTTACCCAGTTTTTACATTTTTCTAAAGTTGCTTTTCCTTTCTCCCAGCATTTCCAATCTTCCATTTGGGATCCTTGTGCCTGAAAAACTCCTTTTACTATATTCTGTAGTATGGCCCATTAGTTATAAATTCTCTTAGTTTATGTTTCTCTGAAAATTTTAAAATTTCAACTTCATGCTTCACTTTTTTTGTGTGTGTATCGAAGTCCATGTTTTCTTTTAACACTTGGTGGCTTCTATTGCTTTTGTTTAGAAGTCAGCTCTCAGGGGTGAATTGCTGCTCCTTTTACAATTATATGTCAGTTTTTACATATAACATCTTTATTAGAGTATAATTGCTTTACAATGGTGTGTTAATTTCTGCTTCATAACAAAGTGAATCAGTTATACATATACATATATCCCCATATCTCTTCCCTCTTGCATCTCCCTCCCTCCCACCCTCCCTATCCCACCCCTCTAGGTGGTCACAAAGCACCGAGCTGATCTCCCAGTGCTATGCGGCTCCTTCAGATTAGCTATCTGTTTTACATTTGGTAGTGTATATATGTCCATGCCATTCTCTTACATTGTCCCAGCTTACCCTTCCCCCTCCGCATATCCTCAAGTCCATTCTCTAGTAAGTCTGCATCTTTATTCCCATCTTGCCCCTAGGTTCTTCATGACCATTTTTTTTTTTAAGCTTCCCTATATATGTGTTAGCATATGCTACTTGTTTTTCTCTTTCTTACTTACTTCACTCTGTATGACAGTCTCTAGGTCCATCCACCTCACTACAAATAACTCAGTTTCATTCCTTTTTATGGCTGAGTAATATTCCATTGTATATATGTGCCACATCTTCTTTATCCATTCATCTGTTGATGGACACTTCAGTTGCTTCCATTTCCTGGCTATTGTAAATAGAGCTGCAATGAACATTTTGGTACATGACTCTTTTTGAATTATGGTTTTCTCAGGGTATATGCCCAATAGTGGGATTGCTGGGTCATATGGTAGTTCTATTTTCAGTTTCTTAAGGAACGTCCATACTGTTCTCCATAGTGGCTATATCAATTTACATTCCCACCAGCAGTCCAAGAGGGTTCCCTTTTCTCCACACCCTCTCCAACATTTATTGTTTGCAGATTTTTTGATGATGGCCATTCTGACCGATGTGAGATGATATCTCATTGTAGTTTTGACTTGCATTTCTCTAATGGTTAATGATGTTGAGCATTCTTTCATGTGTTTGTTGGCAATCTGTATATCTTCCTTGGAGAAATGTCTATTTAGGTCTTCTGCCCATTTTTGGATTGGGTTGTTTGTTTTTTGTTATTGAGCTGCATGAGCTGCTTGTAAATTTTGGAGATTAATCCTTTGTCATTTGGTTCATTTGCAAATATTTTCTCCCATTCTGAGGGTTGTCTTTTGGTCTTGTTTATCATTTCCTTTGCTGTGCAAAAGCTTTGAAGTTTCATTAGGTCCCATTTGTTTATTTTTGTTTTTATTTCCATTTCTCTAGGAGGTGGGTCAGAAAGGATCTTGCTGTGATTTATGTCATAGAGTGTTCTGCCTATGTTTTCCTCTAAGAGTTTGATGGTGTCTGGACTTACAGTGAGGTCTTTAATCCATTTTGAGTTTATTTTTGTGTATGGTGTTAAGGAGTGTTCTAATTTCATTCCTTTACATGTAGCTGTCCAGTTTTCCCAGCACCACTTATTTTTCTTTATTTTTTGCGGTACGTGGGCCTCTCACTGTTGTGGCCTCTCCTGTTGCAGAGCACAGGCTCCGGACGTGCAGGCTTAGTGGCCATGGCTCACGGGCCCAGCCGCTCTGCGGCACATGGGATCTTCCCGGACCGGGGCACGAACACATGTCCCCTGCATCGGCAGGCAGACCCCCAACCACTGTGCCACCAGGGAAGCCCATCCCAGCACCACTTATTGAAGAGACTGTCTTTTCTCCACTGTATATTCTTGCCACCTTTATCAAAGATAAGGTGACCATATGTGCATGGGTTTATCTCTGGGCTTTCTATCCTGTTCCATTGATCTATATTTCTGTTTTTGTGCCAGTACCATACTGTCTTGATTACTGTAGCTTTGTAGTATAGTCTGAAGTCAGGGAGCCTGATTCCTCAGCCCCGTTTTTCTTTCTCAAGATTGCTTTGGCTATTCGGGGTCTTTTGTGTTTCCATACAAATTGTGAAATTTTTTTTCTAGTTCTGTGAAAAATGCCAGTGGCAGTTTGATAGGGATTGCATTGTATCTGTAGATTGCTTTGGGTAGTAGAGTCATTTTCACAATGTTGATTCTTCCAATCCAAAAACATGGTATATCTCTCCATCTGTTTGTATCATCTTTAATTTCTTTCATCAGTGTCTTATAATTTTCCACATAAAGGTCTTTTGTCTCCTTTGGTAGGTTTATTCCTAGATACTTTATTCTTTTTGTTGCAGTGGTAAATGGGAGTGTTTTCTAAATTTCACTTTCAGATTTTTCATCATTAGTGTATAGGAATGCAAGAGATTTCTGTGCATTAATTTTGTATCCTGCTATTTTACCAGATTCATTGATTAGCTCTAGTAGTTTTCTGGTAGCATCGTTAGGATTCTCTATGTATAGTATCATGTCATCTGAAAACAGTGACAGCTTTACTTCTTCTTTTCCGATTTGGATTCCTTTTATTTCTTTTTCTTCTCTGATTGCTGTGGCTAAAACTTCCAAAACTATGTTGAATAATAATGGTGAGAGTGAGCAACCTTGTCTTGTTCCTGATCTTAGTGGGAATGCTTTCAGTTTTTCACCATTGAGGTAGATGTTGGTTGTGGATTTGTCATATATGACCTTTTTTATGTTGAGGAAATTTCCCTCTATGCCTACTTTCTGCAGGCTTTTTATCATGAATGGGTGTTGAATTTTGTCAAAAGCTTTCTCTGCATCTATTGAGATGATCATATGGTTTTTCTCCTTCAATTTGTTAATATGGTGTATAACGTTGATTGATTTGCGTATATTGAAGAATCCTTGCATTCCTGGTATAAACCCCACGTGATCATAGCGTATGATACTTTTAATGTGCTGTTGGATTCTGTTTGCTAGTATTTTGTTGAGGATTTTTGCATCTATGTTCATCAGTGATATTGGCCTGTAGTTCTCTTTTTGTGTGACATCTTTGTCTGGTTTTGGTATCAGAGTGATGGTGGCCTTGTAGAATGAGTTTGGGAGCGTTTCTCCCTCTGCTATATTTTGGAAGAGTTTGAGAAGGATAGGTGTTAACTCTTCTCTAAATGTTTGATAGAATTCGCCTGTGAAGCCATGTGGTCCTGGGCTTTTGTTTGTTGGAAGATTTTTAATGACAGTTTCAATTTCAGTGCTTGTGATTGGTCTGTTCATATTTTCTATTTCTTCCTGGTCCAGTCTCGGAAGGTTGTGGATTTCTACGAATGTGCCCATTTCTTCCAGGTTGTCCATTTTATTGGCATAGTGTTGCTTGTAGTAATCTCTCATGATCCTTTGTATTTCTGAAGTGTCAGTTGTTACTTCTCCTTTTTCATTTCTAATTCTATTGATTTGAGTCTTCTCCCCTTTTTTCTTGACAAGTCTGGCTAATGGTTTATCACTTTTGTTTATCTTCTCAAAGAACCAGCTTTTAGTTTTATTGATCTTGCTATCGTTTCCTTCATTTCTGTTTCCTTTATTTCTGATCTGATCTTTATGATTTCTTTCTTTCTGCTAACTTTGGTTTTTTTTTTTGTTCTTCTTTCTCTAATTGCTTTAGGTGTAAGGTTAGGTTGTTTATTTGAGATGTTTCTTGTTTCTTAAGGTGGGATTGTATTGCTATAAACTTCCTTCTTAGAACTGCTTTTGCTGCATCCCATAGGTTTTGGGTCATTGTGTTTTCATTGTCATTTGTTTCTAGGTATTTTTTTATTTCCTCTTTGATTTCTTCAGTGATCTCTTGGTTATTAGGTTGTGTGTTGTTTAGCCTCCATGTGTTTGCATTTCTTACAGATGTTTTCTTGTAATTGATATTTAATCTCATAGCATTGTTGTCGGAAAAGATACTTGATACGATTTCAATTTTCTTAAATTTACCAAGGCTTGATTTGTAACCCAAGATATGATCTGTCCCGGAGAATGTTCCATGAGCACTTGAGAAGAATGTGTATTCTGTGGTTTTTGGATGGAATGTGCTATAAATATCAATTAAGTCCATCTTGTTTAATGTATCATTTAAAGCTTGTGTTTCCTTATTTATTTTCATTTTGGATGATCTGTCCATTGGTGAAAGTAGGGTGTTAAAGTCCCCTACTATGATAGTGTTACTGTCAATTTCCCTTTTTATGGCTGTTAGTATTTGCCTTATGTATTGTGGTGCTCCTAAGTTGGGTGCATAAATAGTTACAATTGTTATATCTTCTTCTTGGATTGATCCCTTGATCATTATGTAGTGTCCTTCTTTGTCTCTTGTTATAGTCTTTGTTTTAAAGTCTATTTTGTCTGATATGAGAATTGCTACTCCAGCTTTCTTTTGATTTCCATTTGCATGGACTATCTTTTTCCATCCCCTCACTTTCAGTCTGTATGTGTCCCTAGGTCTGAAGTGGGTCTCCTGTAGACAGCATATATACTGGTCTTGTTTTTGTATCCATTCAGGCAGTCTATGTCTTCGGGTGGGACCATTTAATCCATTTACTTTTAAGGTAATTATCAATATATATGTTCCTATTACCATTTTCTTAATTTTGAGGGGTTTATTATTGTAGGTCTTTTCCTTCTCTTGTGTCTCCTGCCTAGAGAAGTTCCTTTAACATTTGTTGTAAAGCTGGTTTGGTGGTGCTGAATTCTCTTAGCTTTTGCTTGCCTGTAAAGGTTTTAATTTCTCCATCAAATTTGAATGAGATCCTTGCTGGGTAGAGTAATCTTGGTTGTAGGTTTTATTCCTTCATCACTTTAAATATGTCCTGCCACTCCCTTCTGGCTTGTAGAGTTTCTGCTGAAAAATCAGCTGTTAACCTTATGGGGATTCCCTTATGTGTTATTTGTTGCTTTTCCTTTGCTGCTTTTAATATTTTTTCTTTGTATTTAGTTTTTGATAGTTTTATTAATATGTGTCTTGGCGTGTTTCTCCTTGGATTTATCCTGTATGGGACTCTCTGTGCTTCCTGGACTTGAATAACTATTTCCTTTCCCATATTAGGGAAGTTTTCAACTATTATCTCTTCAAATATTTTCTCAGTCCCTTTCTTTTTGTCTTCTTCTTCTGGGACCCCTGTAATTTGCATGTTAGTGCATTTAATGTTGTCCCAGAAGTCTGTGAGACTATCCTGAATTCTTTTCATTCTTTTTTCTTTATTTTCCTCTGCAGTAGTATTTCCACTATTTTATATTCCAGGCTACTTATCCATTCTTCTGCCTCAGTTATTCTGCTATTGATCCCTTCTAGGGAATTTTTAATATCATTTATTGTGTTGTTTATCACTGTTCTTTTGCTCTTTGGTTCTTCTAGGTCCTTGTTAAACGTTTCTTGTATTTTCGCCATTAGTTCTTCTAGGTGTTTGTTAAACATTTCTTGTATTTTCTCCATTCTGTTTCCGAGATTTTGGATCATGTTTACTGTCATTATTCTGAATTCTTTTTCAGGTAGACTGCCTATTTCCTCTTCATTTGTTAGGTCTGGTGGTTTTTTGCCTTGCTCCGTCATCTGCTGTGTGTTTCTTTGTCTTCTCATTTTGCTTAACTGTGTTTGGGGTCTCCTTTTCGCAGACTGCATGTTCGTAGTTCCCGTTGTGTTTGGTGTCTGTCCCCCGTGGCTAAGGTTGGTTCAGTGGGTTGTGTAGGCTTCCTGGTAGAGGGGACTAGTGCCTGTGTTCTGGTGGATGAGGCTGGATCTTGTCTTTCTGGTGGGCAGGTCCACATCTGGTGGTGTGTTTTGGGGTGTCTGTGGCCTTATTATGATTTTAAGCAGCCTCTGTTCTAATGGATGGGGTTTTGTTCCTGTCTTGCTAGTTGTTTGGCATAGGGTGTCCAGCACTATAGCATGCTGGTCATTGAGTGGAGCTGGGTCTTGGCGTTGAGATGGAGATCTCTGGGAGATTTCGCTGTTTGATATTATGTGTACCTGGGAGGTCTCTTGTGGACCAGTGTCCTGAACTTGGCTCTCCCACTTCAGTGGCACAGCCCTGACGCCTGGCTGTAGCACCAAGAGCCTGTCGTCCACATGGCTCAGAATAAAAGGAGGAAGAAAAGCAAGCAAGAAAGAAGAAGATAAAATAAAATAAAATAGTTGTTAAAATAAAAAATAATTTTTAAGAAAAAAAAAATTTTAAGTAGTTAAAAAAAACCCAAAAACAACAAGACAGACAGAACCCTAAGAAAAATGGTAAAAGCAAAACTATACAGACAAAATCACACATGGAAGCATATACATACACACTCACAAAAAGAGAAAAAGGGGAAAAAAATATATATATCAGTGTTCCCAAAGTCCACCTCCTCAATTTGGGATGATTCGTTGTCTATTCAGGTATTCCAGAAATGCAGAGTGCATCAAGTTGATTGTGGAGATTTACTCCGCTGTCCCTGAGGCTGCTGGGAGAGATTTCCCTTTCTCTTCTTTGTTCACACAGCTCCTGGGGTTCAACTTTGGATTTGGCCCTGTCTCTGCGTGTAGGTCGCCTGAGGGCGTCTGTTCTTCGCTCAGACAAGACGGGTTAAAGTAGCATCTGATTCGAGGACTCTGGCTCGCTCAGGCCAGGGGGAGGGAGGCGTACGGATGCAGGGCAAGCCTGCAGTGGCAGAGGCTAGTGTGATGTTGCACCAGCCTGAGGCACACCGTGTGTTCTCTTGGGGAAGTTGTCCCTGGATCATGGGACCCTGGCAGTGGTGGGCTGCACAGGCTCCCAGGAGGGGAGGTGTGGAGAGTGACCTGTGCTTGCACACAGACTTCTTGGTGACTGCAGCAGCAGCCTTAGCATCTCATGCCGGTCTCTGGGGCCCGCGCTCATAGCTGTGGCTCATGCCCGACTCTGGAGGTCCTTTAAGCAGCGCTCTTAATCCCCTCTCCTTGCGCACCAGGAAACAAAGAGACAAGAAAAAGTCTTTTGCCTCTTCGGCAGCTCCAGACTTTTTCCTGGACTCCCTCCTGGCTAGCTGTGGCGCACTACCCCCTTTAGGCTGTATTCACGCACCCAACCCCAGTTCTCTCCCTGGGATCCGACCGAGCCAGAGCCTCACCTCCCAGCCCCTGCCTGCCCCAGTGGGTGAGCAGACAAGCCTCTCGGGCTGGTGAGTGCAGGTCGGCACCGATCCTCTGTGTGGGAATCTCTGCGCTTTGCCCTCTGCACCCCTGTTGCTGCGCTTTCCTCCATGGCTCCGAAGCTCCTCCCCTCCACCCCCCACAGTCTCCGCCCACGAAGGGCCTTCCTAGTGTGTGGAAACCTTTCCTCCTTCACAGCTCCCTCCCACTGGTGCAGATCCCGTTCCTATTCTTTTGTCTCTGTTTTTTCTTTTTTCTTTTGCCCTACCCAGGTATGTGGGGAGTTTCTTGCCTTTTGGGAGGTCTGAGGTCTTCTGCCAGCGTTCAGTAGGTGTTCTGTAGGAGTTGTTCCACGTGTAGATGTATTTCTGATGTATTTGTGGGGAGGAAGGTGATCTCTGCATCTTACTCTTCCGCCATCTTGAAGCTCTCCCCATATGATCTGTTTTCTACTTCACTTATTCTCCTTTCAACTGTGTCTAATCTGCTATGAAACTTATTAACTATTATTATTATTTTTTAAATGTTAGCATTTCTCTTTGGCTTTTATTTATTATTTCCATTTTACTACAGAAAATCCTTAGTCTTTTATCTTCATGACTATGATATTTATTTAAAGTCTTTATGTGATAGCTCTATTATTTGGGTATTCTGTGCATCTGTTTCTATTGTTTGTTTATGTTTTTTTCTTTTACAGTCATATTGCTTTGTTTACTCGTGGGCCGGGCTATTTTCAATTGAATAATGGGTATTGTATCTAAAATTTTAAACTAATTTTGAAATGTAGTATAATGTTATCGTCTGCTAGAAATAATTTATATTTATTTCTGAAAAGAAAATTTAGCAACCTGCCTCTCAACTCCTCTTCTAGAATTGGCAGATACCCCTGGTGGAAATGTGGTCTCAAATACAAGACATGACACACTGGGTTTATTTCTTCTGCTACATAGTCTTCATTGACTGAGTACTCTTATGCCTTCAACTTTTTTTGGTCCAGAATTGCTAGTTATACTTAGTCAGAAGGTAGGTCTACTATTACCAGAAGTAGAAGTATGGATAATTAAGTTTAATACACTGGGAAGATTGCACTATATCCTCACAACACTCTCTTCTTATTGGTGAAGAAGGAACATGAGGAGACATTTGTGGATTATTCCCAGCTCCACTCTTAACCAAATAATTTACCAACAATTTTTTAAAATGTAGTAGTAATTTTGATTATTACATCTGATAGGATGTCTGCATAAATATGAGTTAGTATATCTCTCCATCCTCTTATGTAGTCTCTCTTGCTATATATGTGTTACTGAGAATACTATATTTTGAATCCCAACCATAATAAAAAAGTTTTTGATGATTTATTAATGATATTTCTGTCTTAAAGTAATATTTGTGAATAAAAATGTTCTCCATAGGCACTCTTAGTAACTAGAAGTAAAGGAGGGTGTTTTGGCTGAGATTCACGTAGGCAAATGAAGTTAGTTGTCATACTCTTCCTAGAGCTCCTCTGTCTACTCTGGGAAAATACCACTTAACAGTCAAGAAGATCTCAGAGAAAAGACTCTAACATTTCCCTGACTTACTAGGGCCCTGAATATAATTGGGGTTTAGGAATATATAGACATGGTTGAGGGATTGAGATGCTACCCACCAAAGCCATATTGCAAGGAGGGGCAACACAATTCTTGAGAGAAAAGTCATATGAGTGTGCAAAGAATCATAATAGAGTGGGCCAGAATGAGCAGGATTTCAAGTGCAGTTCAAGGCTACGGTTGACCGTGCTCTGTTGCAGCATTCCCAGATTGCTGTCTCACTGGTAGGTATGATAAAGAGGACTCTGGTGGATAGGCATTCATGTTTCTTTGCTGTGGGATTCTCCCTTTTCAAGGCTGAACATCTGAAGAAGGTGTTTTTTTATGACTGAGAACGAGGTAAAAACTGGAGATGTGGCAGCAAGATGGTGGAAAGCCCAAGGTGTGAGCACTGGAGAGTGAGGATACTTCACCCCCCCAAGGACATTAGTGGTTCTAGGTAGAATATAGACTCTGCAGAGAGAAGCACTGCACAAGACCTGAGATAAGCAGAGCAATGATTAGACAATGGAGTAGAAACACAGGGAGAATTTTAGTCAAAAGAGACGGACTGCAGAGCTGAAGTTCAGGGACTTGCATTCTGTGTGAGATGCTGTTCTTCTTACCTGTTGGAGACTGTTATGGAGTAAATGTTTGTATCCCTCCAAATTAATGTGTTGAAACCCTACCCCACAGTGTGATGAGGTTAGGAGGTGAGGACATTGGGAAGCAATCAGGATTAGATGAGGTCTCGAGTATGGAGCCCTCATGAATGGGATTAGTGCACTCACAAGAGACATGAGAGGGCTTCCCTTGTGGCAAGTGGTTAAGAATACGCTTGCCAATGCAGGGGACACGGTTTTGAGCCCTGGTCCGGGAAGATCCCCCATGCCGCTGAGCAACTAAGCCCATGTGCCACAACTACTGAGCCTGTGCTCTAGAGCCCGCGTGCCACAACTAATGAAGTCTGCGTGCCCAGAGCCCGTGCTCCAGAGCAAGAGAAGGCGCCGCAATGAGAAGCCTGTGCACTGCAACGAAGAGTAGCCCCAGCTCGACACAACTAAAGAAAGACCGCGTGCAGCAATGAAGACACAGTGCAGCCAAAAAAACCCAAAAAGGAGCCATGAGAAAGCTTGCTTCCTATCTCTGCTGTCTGCCATGTGGGGATACAATGTGGAGTCAGAAATCTACAACCTGGAAGAATGCTGTCAGCAGAACCTGAACATATTTCCTCTGATCTCGGATTTCTAGTCTCCAGAATTGTAAGAAATAAGTTTCTGTTGTTTATAAGCCACCTAGTCTATGATATTCTATTATAGCAGCCCAAACTGACTAAGATAGGAACTCTTAGTGTGACATAAAAAATGAGGGGAAACAGAGGTTCTTTACTTAAAAGGGAAGAATCCTTAATACAGCCTTAAAGACTATTCAGGGCCTTTATTAGGATCGTTGAGTGCACAGATGACGAGGGACATTTTGTTATACAGGTAAGTAGCCCTGAGGACCATCAGATCCAAGGGAGGACAAACCTAGGAAAATCAGAGCTTCTTGCAAACCAGGTACATGATGATTCAGAGTATCTCTGAACAGAGACCAAAGAAGCCTGAGCCCTTTGTAGAAGAGGAGGGTATTAAGATATTTATCCTCATGACAAACACTTCAGCTTTAGTTCTAGCAAATGCATTGGATATAGACAATTCACTGCAAATTTTTATCTTTCTTCTAAAACTAACTTTAATTGCCATGAGTATTGTTTGTTAGAGGACGTAATGGCATTTAGAATTTTCTCAAAGATAAGTAAATATTTTTTACTACTTTCTTTATTTCTTTTATAAGTAAAATGTGTATTGGTGAATATTATTTTATAAACTGAGAAATTTAAACAGTCCTTTTGGTAAAAAATTGCACAGGTGTTTATATATTCATTCTGTTTTTCCAGTGGGTGTGAGGTCATAGCAAGTGACCAAACATCACTGGAATGGCTTATCTGCAGAGTCAAGGAACTGAGGTCCATTCTAGAAATAGTCCTCCTGGGATGTGGTAAAAGAACTATTTGGTTTTCTTGAGACCTATATGTGACCTTCTCAAATCCTGCTATCATTAACAGAGATGGAGAGAAAACATTCATGTAGGATACTACACAAGTTGAGTCAACTTGCATGTAAAATTGATGATTTCTCTTCTTTTACCTCAGAAAGAACTACATTGTTACTGATAATGTAGAATGGTAAAAAATGTGGCTGAATATATAATGTCTCAACCCTAGAGATAGAGAAATCAGGCAGAGGAGGTAGAAATGAGGAGTTCACTAAGAACTAAGATGATGAGAGCTTCCTGAGGCCACGATACTCAAGGTACCAAGGACAGCAGGATGAGAAGACAACAGGAGAGGACTAAAGAAGGGTAGTGGTGTTTTATGGAACTCTGAATTTAGACTATCTGGGCCTAACCATGCTGCCGCTTCTTATTAGCTCTATTATCTTTGCAAAGCTTTTTTTTTTTTTTTTTTTTTTTTTTTGTGGTACGCGGGTCTTTCACTGTTGTGGCCTCTCCCGTTGCGGAGCACAGGCTCCGGACGCGCAGGCTCAGCGGCCATGGCTCACGGGCCCAGCTGCTCCGCGGCATGTGGGATCTTCCCGGACCGGGGCACGAACCCGCGTCCCCTGCATCGGAAGGCGGACTCTCAACCACTGTGCCACCAGGGAAGCCCTGCAAAGCTTTTAAATTCAGTAAGCTTTAGTTCCTTCATTTTCAAAATTGGAGTAATATTAAGACTTTGTATTATATTAACTAATATTTGCAAAGTTTTTGGTTTAAAAAATTAGTATTATTAGATAGAGACTTCCCTAAAATTTGATTTTCTAAGAGGGAAAGAGGAATGTCAATCATCCTTCCTTAAGGACTTCAGGATGAAGAGCATGGAAAAGGAATAAAATTGTATGAAGGGACTCACTTTGGATGATGAGAATGATACTTTGATATTTACTAGCTAATCTATGAGAAATAGTATATCAGAATATTTTGGTGGGATCTTGAGTTAGAGATAGAATCTGTGAATTTTACTTTTTGCAGATAATTAGTGTCTTGGGAGTAAGATTAGAGTGATATAGAAAAAGAACTGAAAGGCTGTTGCCAAGAAGCACCTAAGGGATATGAAAAATTATTCTACCTTTCCAACTCAGAAACAGAAGATGTAAGAAATGACCCCTGGCAGAGAGAGATGGTCCGAAAATGCATCATGAAAGGACAAAATTCCCCCCAAAAGCTAAAAGTAACATTCTTGAAGATTTTTTTTCTTGATGAAACTATATTTGTAAAGGTAGTAGTTTTCTATTTTGCACAAACTGAGCAAAAAAAAAAATGTGTCTAACAACAAACACTTGCATCAGGATGCTAGGGCTTGGACCCTCAATGCAGAACAAGACGTAGCATCTGCTCTGAAGGAGCACATAGAACATAAGTCATTTTACACCCAACAGTGCATTGCCGTGGCGCTATATTTATTTGTCTGATGAAGTCATAAATGTAACCAGACTAGAAATGCCATTTTCATGCTTGGAAACGCAGTCTAACTTCATACTAATTCAGAAGTTCATATGTTATCTGTTCTCTGATTTGGAAATTTTGTCAAAAAACAATGCTATTCTGATCTGATTATATATTAGGGGTAGGAGAACATCCATCTGTAACAGTTTTTATTATTTTCATCATATGACATGGAATAAAATGCCTGATAACAGAAGACACCATATAGGTATGTGGTCATTTTGCTGTAAAAGACCATCTGCTTACCTCTGTACAACATGGTTGAAGAAGCATAAAATGAAGACCCAAATCCCTTTATACTCTTGAAGACCAGATGCCTTATGACATGACTGATGGTAGGATGAAATCCACCCCAGTGCCTATCCAGCAGTTAGACATTAGGTAATAAGCAAAAGAACCAGCTGTCAGGAATCTGAAACACCATGGCATTTTAGAATTTCATCATTAAAATACAGCATGAAGCTGAAATTTTTAGATGAGTAATTTTATGAGCAACCTTAGAAAAATAATGACACTGGAGAACAGGCAAAATGTAGCTGAGTGGTGTATTACACTAGATATGGCCAGCTCTTTAAAAATGCTATATTCTTGAGTTCTGGAATAAAATCAGCGCTTCTTTCCTTGGGGAATCATGAACGTAGTGTTAAACAGAAGTGGTAGACCAGGAACTCAAGGGTGAGCCACTGTAACCCTGAGTCTGGATAGGAAATGCTCTGTAAACCGGAACAATACATTCAACCTGCACTAAGAAAAGGAAAGTGTTCCAAAGCACTCCCTCCCAAGGCAGAAGCATTTTATAATACTTGA
Source organism: Delphinapterus leucas (assembly GCF_059928025.1). Lineage (NCBI taxonomy): Eukaryota > Metazoa > Chordata > Mammalia > Artiodactyla > Monodontidae > Delphinapterus > Delphinapterus leucas. Next base: position 29,910,823 of record NC_143146.1, on the reverse strand, counting down.
CAGGACATTGTGTGCAATGAAAATTAATAACAATGATTCTTTTTCAGAGACGAACCTCTCACTTTTGCTGAAATATTTCAATCTGTTGTCCGATTAGAGAGAATATGAGGAATGAGACTCTCTCCTTCTCATTTTTGGCTAAAAGTCTTGGCTGGCCATTGGGACAATCTGTTACTGCTGGCTATTGCTCTGGGGGTGAGTTAATGCCAGCCATTCAGATGCTCACTAAAATCTATACTCGCATGGAATGGTGGTTTTCTGCTTCCAAGTGATCAGCTTGCTATCCTATGCAGCGTAAGCAAAAGACTCCCTTTCTTCCCCTTGGTCTTGCTGAAATTTGGGCCTGCAGCTCACATTCTCTGTGCTTCCTCAAGCTCGCTAGTTTACAGCCATCTGTCTTTGTACCATTAACCCACCTGATTAAACACCGTACCCTTGTTTTGTGTGTCTGCTCTGGTAAATTATGTGCATTCTGAGGCGTTCTCATGATATACTGGTCTAAAGACAGCTCCCTCAGAAACGATGTGGGTGGAGAATACCTGTGTGAGAACCTCAAACTGTGGCAGATTTTGACCCTCTGGGGAGCCCGCGGGGGATCTGATCAGGGCAATCTTTGTAATCAAAGAGTGAGACAATGGAAAAGTGCCCTCTTTACCAGCCAGTGGATAAGACTAGAATACAGGGAAGCGTAAGAGAAAATCCAGTGGAGACTGAAGAAATTTTGTAGGCATGGTGGAAAATGATAGCATAAAAGGGAATGGCAACATGCAAACAGTGAGCACTGGGAATGAGGATCTTTGCTTTCCTTTTCTCTTACTTGTTCTGTCCATGCCATGTCATGGATTGTCTCCCTGTTCTGCTCATGCTGTTTGGACAGGATAGGGACAAACAGATAAAAACAGTCCGTGGTTCCCTGGAAGACCTTATCCAACTGGGGAAGAAGGGCTAGCACCCGTCAAAAGGAGTAAAGGCAGGACTCCGGGTGCAGAGCTAAAATAGATTTTTCTGTTGGCTCTCCAGAATTCTATGGCAAAATTATAAGCAATGCTGGGAGGTGAGACTACCTCAAGGTATTGCATGCTGTCTCAAGAAACAAAGAAAGCGACAGTGGTTGTATGTGAGGCAAGGAAGAGATGTAGCTTCTCTCCCATTTATTTATTTATTCAACTCTTTAGCATAAGTTTATTATTTAATTATAATTAATTATAAATTTATAATTCTTTTATGCCATGAATTTTAATCCTATTTTACAATTATGTATTTTATTGCTCGTTTAAAAAAAAATTGGCCATTACAAGCCCCTTCTTGCATCTAGGCTTATATTTTCCTCGCCCCAGCCCTGGAAACTACCACTTCTGTAAGGGGTCCTGGTCTTCTTCATCGGAGGATGATGTTTAGAGACCAGACAATCTGGGAGCTAGGTATACTAATCGCTATTTGGGTATCAGTGCTTCTAGGCCCTTTCAGTGGACAAAACTAGGAAATATATGTGTGTATACTCACTCACGTATACATGTGCAGCTTTATTTATTTCCAAAACTACCTGTATAAATATTAAAATTTATATGTGTATACTGATACCTCTCATTTCAATCTAACACAATAGGATCCTCTCCTTTTCTTATTTGTAATTTCCGCCCCAGAGAGTAAGAAACTTGGCTTCCATCATTGACAATATATTTAATTATTTGTTTAATCCTAGTATAAAAATAAGGCAATTTCAGAATGTCTAACTCATGCCTCTGCGAGAAACACATTTACTAACTAAATTACAGTATTTGTGTATAGGTCTTTTTGTCTTTAGGATCTAGGCTTACTTTGATAATATATTTTATTTCCACTCAAATTTAGATTTCAAGGTGACCTCCTCCAATATCAGCTCTAGTGAGAGAATTATCACTCTAATAGATTTTTGGTGGTACAGGTTATCACTGGAACACAGCCATGTGCAAACTGTCTGCAGACAACAAAAATGTTTGTAAGCTGAAAGAAAAAAAAATCACCTAAGTTTGCTTGTTTTATAATTGGAAGTAGGCACTTTGGTATAACTTCATGATTTTTTCCTAGTATCAGCTCAAAAATCAACATTTCTATGAAGTTCTCAGAGCAACATATTAAGTTGGAAGGGGAGGCCCATACAATCACAGACATTTTAGATCTCAATTACAGAATTAATAAATCAAAATAACCCAAACATTCACTGCTACTACACTTTTGAACGGAACTCAGCTCTTTGGGAGAACTTCAAAATAGTGGATATTAACCTATATTATATATCTATATTATGTGATATCTTCCTCTAAGTTGTTTGTACCATTTGTAATTTCTAAGACTGATTTTTTTCCCCAAACTCATAGTAAGTGGCAAGTTTTTCAAGTCCAAAGAATACCCAGGAAATTCTTAAAATTCTGTCAGAAAATTAGAATGAGAACATAGTGACAGGGTCATGCACCAGTGTCCTGCACCAGCCTCCTGGGCTTCCTCCCTGCACAGCCTGGAAGCGACAGCCCTTCCCTCACACCTGACTGGGACTCTGGGGTGAGGAGGTGCTGCACGAAGGGAAATTTGAGGCACAGAGACGTTAACTGCCTGGTCTAAGACCATAGAACTACAGTGTGGCTGACAGGGTCTTGATGCTCCGGCCTAGTGTCAGGTCTGAGCCTCTGAGGTGGGAGAGCCGAGTTCAGGACATTGGACCAATAGAAACCTCCCAGCCCCATATAATATCAATCGGCAAGAGATCTCCCAGAGATCTCCATCTCAACACTAAGACCCAGCTCCACCCAAAGGCCAGCAAGCTCCAATGCGGGACACCCCATGCTAAACAACTAGCAAGACAGGAACACAACCCCACCCATTAGCAGAGAGGCTTCCTAAAATCATACTAAGTTCACAGACACCCCAAAACACACCACTGGATGCAGCCCTGCCCACCAGAAAGACAAGATTCAACCCAACCCACCAGAACACAGTCACCAGTCCCCTCCACCAGGAAGCCTACACAACCCACTGAAGCAACCTCACTAACTGGGGGAAGACACCAGAAGTAAGAGGGACTATGAACATGCAGCCTGCGAAAAGGAGACCCCAAACACAGTAAGTTAAACAAAATGAGAAGACAGAGAAATATGCAGCAGATGAAGGAGCAAGGTAAAAACCTACCAAACTAAACAAATGAAGAGGAAATAGGCAGTCTACCTGAAAAAGAATTCAGAGTAATGATAGTAAAGGTGATCCAAAATCTTGGAAATAGAATGGAGAAAATACAAGAAATGTTTAACAAGGACCTAGAAGAACTAAAGAGCAAGCAAACAATGATGAACAACACAATAAATAAAATTAAAAATTCTCTAGAAGGAATCAATAGCAGAATAACTGAAGCAGAAGAACAGATAAGTGACCTGGAAGATAAAATAGTAGAAATAACTACTGCAGAGGAGAATAAAGAAAAAAGAATGAAAATAATTGAGGACCATCTCAGAGACCTCTGGGACAACATGAAATGCACCAACATTCAAATTTCAAGGGTCCCAGAGGAAGAAGAGAAAGAAAGAGGGTCTGAGAAAATATTAGAAGAGATTATAGTTGAGAACTTCCCTAACATGGGAAAGGAAATAGTCAAGCCCAGGAAGTGCAAAGAGTCCCATACAGGATAAATCCAAGGAGAAACACTCCAAGACACTATTAATCAAACTATCAAAAATTAAATACAAAGAAAAAACATTAAAAGCAGTAAGGGAAAAGCAACGAATAACATACAAAGGAATCCCCATAAGGTTAACACTGATCTTTCAGCAGAAACTCTGCAAGCCAGAAGGGAGTAGCAGGACATATTTAAAGTGATGAAAGGGAAAAACCTACAACCAAGATTACTCTGCCAACAAGGATCTCATTCAGATTCAATGGAGAAATTAAAACCTTTACAGACAAACAAAAGCTAAGAGAATACAGCACCACCAAACCAGCTTTACAACAAATGCTTAAGGGAATTCTCTAGGCAGGAAGCAGAAGAGAAGGAAAAGACCCACAAAAGCAACCCCAAAACAATTAAGAAAATGGTAATAGGAACAAACATATTGATAATTAACTTAAATGTAAATGGATTAAATTTTCTAATCAAAAGACATAGACTGGCTGAATGGATACTAGAACAAGACCCGTATATATGCTGTCTACAAGAGACCCACTTCAGAACCTAGGGACACATACAGACTGAAAGTGAGGGGATGGAAAAAGATAGTCCATGCAAACGAAAATCAAAAGAAAGGTGGAGTAGCAATTCTCATTTCAGACAAAATAGACTTTAAAGTAAAGACTATTACAAGAGACAAAGAAGGACACTACATAATGATCAAGAGATCAATCCAAGAAGAAGATATAACAATTGTAATCATTTATGCATCCAACATAGGAGCACCTCAATATAGAAAGAAAATGCTAACAGCCATAAAAGGGGAAATCGACAGTAACACAATCATAGTAGGGGACTTTAACATCCCACTTTCACCAATGGACAGATCATCCAAAATGAAAATAAATAAGGAAACACAAGCTTTAAATGATACATTAAACAAGATGGACTTAATTGATATTTATAGGAAATTCCATCCAAAAACAACAGAATACATTTTCTTCTCAAGTGCTCATGGAACATTCTCCAGGATAGACCATATCTTGGGTCACAAATCAAGCCCTGGTAACTTTAAGAAAATTGGAATCATATCAAGTATCTTTTCCGACAACAATGCTATGAGACTAGATATCAATCACAGGAAGAAAAGTGTAAAAAAATACAAAGAATGGAGGCTAAACATTAATTTACTAAATAACCACGACATCACTGAAGAAATCAAAGAGGAAATCAAAAAATACCTAGAAACAAATGACAATGAAAACATGACAACTCAAAACCTATGGGATGCAGCACAAGCATTTCTAAGAGAGAAGTTTATAGCAATACAATCCTACCTCGAGAAACAAGAAAAATCTCAAATAAACAACCTAATCTTACACCTAAAGCAATTAGAGAAAGAACAAAAAAAACCCCAAAGTTAACAGATGGAAAGAAATAATAAAGATCAGATCAGAAATAAATGAAAACTAAATGAAGGAAACAGTAGCAAAGATCAGTAATACTAAAAGTTGGCTCTTTGAGAAGATAAAAAAATAGATAAACCATTAACCAGACTCATCAAGAAAAAAAGGGAGAAGACTCAAATCAACAGATTTAGAAATGAAATAGGAGAAGTAACAACTGACATTTCAGAAATACAGAGGATCATGAGGGATTACTACAAGCAACTGTATGCCAGTAAAATGGACAACCTGGAACAAATGGACAAATTCTTGGATAAGCACAACCTTCTGAGACCAAACCAGGAAGAAATACAAAATATAAACAGACCAGTCACAAGCACTGAAATTGAATCTGTGATTAAAAATCTTCCAACAAACGAACGCCCAGGACCAGATGGCTTCACAGGTGAATTCTATCAAACGTTTAGAGAAGAGTTAACACCTATCCTTCTCAAACTCTTCCAAAATATAGCAGAGGGAGGAACACTCCCAAACTCATTCTACAAGGCCACCATCACCCTGATACCAAAACCAAAGATGTCACACAAAAAGAGAACTACAGGCCAATATCACTAATGAACATAGGTGCAAAAATCCTCAACAAAATACTAGCAAACAGAATCCAACAGCACATTAAAAGGATCATACACTATGATCAAGTGGGGTTTATCCCAGCAAAGCAGGGATTCTTCAGTATATGCAAATCAATGTGATACACCATATTAACAAACTGAAGGATAAAATCCATATGATAATCTCAGTAGATGCAGAAAAAGCTTTTGACAAAATTCAACACCCATTTATGATAAAAACTCTCCAGAAAGTAGGCATAGAGGGAACCTACCTCAATATAATAAAGCCTATATTTGACAAACCCACAGCCAACATCATTCTCAATGGTGAAAAACTGAAAGCATTTCCTCTAAGATCAGGAACAAGACAAGGCTGCCCACTATCACTGCTGTCATTCAACATTGTTTTGGAAGTTTTAGCCACAGCAATCAGAGAAGAAAAAGAAATAAAAGGAATCCAAATCGGAAAGGAAGAAGTAGAGCTGTCACTGTTTGCAGATGACATGATACTATACATAGAGAATCTGAAAGAGGCTACCAGAAAACTACTAGAGCTAATCAATGAATTTGGTAAAGTAGCAGGATACAGAATTAATGCACAGAAATCTCTTGCATTCCAATACAATAATGATGAAAATTCTGAAAGAGAAATTAAGGAACCCTCCCATTTACCATTGCAATGAAAAGAATAAAATACCTAGGAATAAACCTACCTAAGGAGACAAAAGACCTGTATGCATAAAACTATAAGACACTGATAAAAGAAATTAAAGATGATACAAACAGATGGAGAGATATACCATGTTCTTAGATTAGAAGAATCAACATTGTGAAAATGACTATACTACCCAAGCAATCTACAGATTCAATGCAATCCCTATCAAACTACCAATGGCATTTTTCAGAGAACTAGAGCAAACAGTTTCACAATTTGTATGGAAACACAAAAGACCCCGAATAGCCAAAGCAATCTTGAGAAAGAAAAATGGAGCTGGAGGAATCAGGCTCCCTGACTTCAGACTATACTACAAAGCTACAGTAATCAAGACAGTATGGTACTTGCACAAAAACAGAAATATAGATCAGTGGAACAGAATAGAAATCCCAGAGATAAACCCATGCACCTGTGGTCACCTTATCTTTGATAAAGGAGGCAAAAATCTACAATGGAGAAAAGATGCCCTCTCAATGTAAAAGAATGAAATTAGAACACTCCGTAACACCGTACAGAAAAATAAACTCAAAATGGATTAAAGACCTAAACGTAAAGCCATTCACTCTAAAACTCAGAGGAAAACATAAGCAGAACACTCTATGACATAAATCACAGCAAGATCCTTTTTGACCCGCTTCCTAGAGAAATGGAAATAAAAACAAACATAAACAAATGGGACCTAATGAAACTTAAAAGCTTTTGCACAGCAAAGGGAAGCATAAACAAGACGAAAAGACAAGCTTCAGAATGGGAGCAAATATTTGCAAACGAAGCAGCTGACAAAGGGTTAATCTCCAAAATATACAAGCAGCTCATGTAGCTCAATATCAAAAAAACGAACAATCCAAAAATGGGCAGAAGACCTAAATAGACATTTCTGCAAAGAAGATATATAGGTTGCCAACAAACACATGAAAGGATGCTCAGCGTCACTAATCATTAGAGAAATGCAAATCAAAAGTACAGTGAGGTGTCACCTCACACCGGTCAGGATAGTGTGTAGATCAAAAAAATCTACAAACAGTAAATGCTGGAGAGGATGTGGAGAAAAGGGAACCCTCTTACACTGTTGGTGGGAATGTAAATTGATATAGCCATTATGGAGAACAGTATGGAAGTTCCTCAAAAAACTAAAAATAGAACTACCATATAACCCAGCAGTCCCACTACTGGGCATATACCCTGAGAAAAACATAATTCAAAAAGAGACATGTACCACAATGTCCTTTGCAGGACTATTTGCAATAGCCAGGGCATGGAAGCAACTGAAGTGTCCATCGACAGATGGATGACTAAAGAAGATGTGGCACATATATACAATGGAATATTACTCAGCCATGAAAAGAAACAAAATTCAACTATTTGTAGTGAGTTGGATGGACCTAGAGTCTGTGAAGTAAGTGAGAAAGAGAAAAACAAATACCATATGCTAACACATATATATGGAATCTAAAAAAAAAAAAACGGTTCTGATGAACCTAGGGACAAGGACAGGAATAAAGACAGAGATGTAGAGAATGGACTTGAGGACATGGGGACGGGTAAGGGTAAGCTGGGACGAAGTGAGAGAGTAACATTGACATATATACACGGCCAAATGTAAAATAGATAGCTAGTGGGAAGCAGCTGCATAGCACAGGGAGAGAGTAAAGGAGATGCCAGAGGGAAGGGATATGGGGATATATGTGTACATATAGCCAGTTCACTTTGTTATACAGCAGAAACTAACACAACATTGTAAAGCAATTATACTCCAATAAAGATGTTAGAAAAAAAGAACATAGTGACATTTATACCTATTAACATAGCAAAAATTAAATAACAGCAATGAATAAAAGTAATTCATTCATTCAGTGCATATTAATTGAGTTCTTACTATATGGTAAGTGCTGAGAAAACAGTTGTAATTAAAACAAGGAATAGTCTCTGTCTTCGTGGAACTCATATTCCAGTAGGGGTAAGATGAGCAAGAGACAAAATAAGTATGTTGTGTACTATTGGGGATGGTAAATGTTATGGAGAAAAGAAAGAAGGGAGGATGGGTAGGAAGTGTTAGGACCCTAGGTGGGTTATACATTTAATTTGGATGGTCAGGGAAGGTATCATTGGAGAAGTGACAATTGGGAAAAACTTTGAAGGAGGGGATTGAAGAATCTTGGGGAACAACCAGCGTAGAGACTTCAAAACATGTCTCAATGAGCAGCATAGAGGTTAAAATGGCTGAAGTGGACTGTATTAGGGTAGTTTAAGGGATGAAGTGGAAAGGTAGGGAGTTGGGGGGTACAGGGGCAAACAGTGAGAAGCAAGCTGAGAGTGGAGTCTTGAAGCTAATGTGAGGGCTGTAGCTTTTATTTTATCCGCAAAGACAAACCATGGAAGGTTATTGGTCAGATACAAGATATGGTCAGTTCTTGTTATTGCCAACTAACCACAACCCTTCCACAAACTCAATTCCATGCATCCCGCTCTCTGACTACCACCTCTTATCTCTGGTCTTCTTCCTCTAGACACCCAACTTCAATGATTCTTTGATCTGACTAGGATCTCCAATCCGTTGATCTCAGCTCCTTTCTCTTCTCCCTTACCCCTTGGTGTCCTCTCCCTATTTTTTAGCCTGGTGAGATCCTATGGTCAATCACTATGATCACTCCATTGACCACACCCAAAAGTTCCTTGCCCTTCTTTCTTTTCTTTGTAGTTTGGCAGAATCATAATCCTGGTTAAATTGAGCTCCACACCTGAACTGGTGCAGCTAAATGTGGAGGAAAAAACACATCTTCATGGACTTTGAATTGGTGACCATGTGTCTGAAATGCACTCTTAATGTCTCCAGGCAACCACACCAAGTCTTATACTCCCACGAGTGATCATTTACGCTCCCAGTCTCTTAGACGATTTATCACTTTCTTGTCCTGCTTCAAACCTGCAACATATTTTCTCCATCTTCTTGCTTCCTGTCTTACTAAAATAATTAAGAAATCAGAAGACCCTCCACAAACTCCACCCATCTACCTACCATCAATACGTGCCTCAATATACTGTGCTTTCTTGCCTGCCAGCAGAGAGAAATATTACTGCTCCTATCTAAGACTATTCTTGTACACTGGATGCCGTTTTTTATCACCAGTCAAGCACATCACTCTTTCTATCTCAAAGAATCCTTTCTTTCACTCCCTTCTGAAATACACTTGTTAATATGTGGTTGTTTCTTTCATTAAAAACAACAACAGCAACAAAAACATCTTCCTTCAATACCTCCTTCATCACCAATCCAGTCCTTTGCTCTGCTTTACAGCAAAATTCTACAAAACCATTGCCTTTGCTCATTGATTCTCTCTTAACATTTATCTCAGTCAGGGTCTCATCTTGACCACACCGCTAAAATTGCTCTTGTCAAGGTCTTAAGGTCACCTTACTAAATCCCCCATTCAATTTTCACACTCATATTACTTGACCCGTCATCAGTATTTGTTGACATTTCATCTCTCCTTTCTTCACCAAACTCACCTGGTTTTCTTTTTGCCTTATTGGTGGCTCCTTCTCAGGCTCCTCTGCTGGTTCCCTCACTGTGCCCTGTGGCCTAATAATGGAGCTCTCTAAGGCTTAGTTAATGTTTCTCTGCTTTACTGACACTCATTTTCTCAGATCTTACCCCATCTCACAGTTCTAAATGCTCTGTATATGTCAACAACTCCCAAATTTATATCTCTAACAAAGACCTTTTTCTCACATCTCACTTTCAACAATTAGAATATTATTTTGACTTTATCTTGAAAATATATTCAGTACATTCAGAATCTGATCACTCATCATCACCTGTAGTACTATTACTCTCGTATGTAGCCACCATTCTCTCTCACTGAATTATTACAGTAGCCTCATAATTTGTCTTTCTGACTCTATTCCCCTATACATTTTGTTAGCGCAGTGGAGAGTAAACAAAATGAGAATAGATTCTAAGAGACACAAAGATAAAAGCAGAGAAACCTAAAAAGAGGCTAGATAGAAGTAGAGGTGGTGAGAAGGGGTCAGATTCTTGATGCATTCTGAAGATAAGTCCAATAGGATTTGCTGATGAGAGAAAGAGAGGAGTCAAGAATGCTCTTAAATTTTTGGCCTGAGCAATCGAAAGTGGTGAAGGAGGAGGGATCCTACATTGCTAATGACTCAAATTTCAGTCTTTTTGAGAGGCAACATGGTAACTTGTATCAAAAGCCTTTAAATAGTCATACTTTTTGAACCACTGATTCTAATTTGATTTTTTTCCAATAAAAGGAAAAGTCTCTGTTTATAAATATCATTAATATAATATAATCAATAATTCATATGATCAACAGTATAATATAACATATAACAATATTGTTTACAACAATACAAGAAGAACATGGAAATATATACAGTATAACATTAAATGAAAACATGAAATGATTTTTTGACTATGATTAGGACAATGTAAAATGTTTATTGAAGTAGATAAGTCAGAATTAGAATTTGTAAAAATAAAGCCAATTAATTATGCAGGGCCAGTGAGAAAAGGAATTATTCATTTTTAAGTGAAAATATTCCTGAATGTTTTGAAAAGTTTTTATATTTATAAAAGGGAAACATGTTAGAAATATAATTAGGTGTCATCTCTTTATTTTAGACAATAGATCTATCCCTTTATAAAATTCTTCCTGCAAGGCATTTGTTTTTGTCAAGTGGTGAAATGCTTAACAATTTGTTTAAATTTACAAAGATTTTTAATGGATGTTTATGAAACTACCACAGACTTCTAACCTAAGAGATCTGTTTTATCCTAACAGCCTTATACTGGAATGCAGAATCAAGGGATTTGGCTTCAAGACTCAGATATGTCACTTATCCACTGTGTGATTTTGGTTGAGGTAGATCAGGTTTTTCATTTGCAAGATGGAGATACCAATCTCTTTTCTATCTACTTGATAGGGTAGTTGTGAAGATCAAATGAGATGACATATATGAAAATGCCTTAAAAACTGTAAATCTCCAAAATATACAAAAAACTCATGCAGCTCAATATCAAAAAACAATAACAAAACCAAAAACAAAAAAACAACCCAATCAGAAATTGGGTGGAAAACCTAAATAGACATTTCTCCAAAGAAGACATACAGATGGCCAAAAAACACATGAAAAGATGCTCAACATCACTAATTATTAGAGAAATGCATATCAGTACTATAATGAGATATCACCTCACACCAGTCAGAATGGCCATCATCAAAAAATCTACAAACAATAAATGCTGGAGAGGGTGTGGAGAAAAGGGAACCCTCTTGAATTGTTGGTGGGAATGAAAATTGATACAGCCACTATGGAGAACAGTATGGAGGTTCTTTAGAAAACTAAAAATAAAACTACCATATGACCCAGCAATCCCACTCCTGGGCATATACCAGAGAAAACCATAATTCAAAAAGATATATGTACCCCAGTGTTCATTGCAGCACTACACATGGAAGCAACCTAAGTGTCCATCAACAGAGGAATGGATAAAGAAGATGTGGTGCATATATACAATGGAATAATACTCAGCCATAAAGAGGAATGAAATTGGGTCATTTGTAGAGACACGGATGAACCTAGAGACTGTCATACAGAGTGAAGTAAGTCAGAAAGAGAAAAACAAATATCGTAAAATATCACTGATATGTGGAATCTAGAAAAATGGTACAGATGAACTTATTTACAAAGCAGAAATAGAGACACAGACATAGAGAGCAAATGTATGGTTACCAAGGGGGAAAAGGGGTGTGGGATGAATTGGGAGATTGGGATTGACATATATACACTACTAGGTATAAAACAGATAACTAATGAGAACCTACTGTATAGCACATGGAACTCTACTCAGTGCTCTGTGGTCGCCTAAATGGGAAGGAAGTCCAAAAAAAAGGGATGTATGTATATGTATAGCTGATTTACTTTGCTGTGCAGTAGAAACTAATACAACACTGTAAAGCAACTATACTCCAATAATATTAATAATACACAACTGTAAATCATTACAGAAATGTGATGGATTGTGGTAATTTATGTTGAGATGACTTCTGCTTCATTCTGAAGATTTTATCCTTAGGTCTCAATCATCACCTTCTGATCCCAAAAGTGATGCTTCCCTTTGAATGCAATTCAATTATCTTTAAAGAACTAAGCCATAATGGAGACATATCTTTTTCAAAATAAGAACAAAATTATAGGATGTTAATAAATCATATGATTGTCTCACAAAAATTTGTAAAAGAGAAAAAATAGGCATAATTCACTGTATGATACTATATACATTTGAAGTGTACTTTTAACTTGAAAAAAAGCAGCAAAAGTTAAACAAAAGTTTAAAAACTTGAAATTAGGAATAGAATCTCAGATAGCAGAGAACAGAATCTTCTTATTAAGTATCAACACTTCCCTGAAGAGGAAGATTCATGAAGAGAGTAATCCAGGTAGAACTGAAGAAAGAAGAAAATATTAGTTTTAAAATGTAAAAAGTTGAAATTATGGCTCTCCTAAGAGAAGCAGATTTATATGCAGCATGTGTCCAACAGTCACAAACAAAAGGCAAATGAAAGGGTTGATTGGTCTGCAACAAAACTTTTCATTCTCTCCAAAGCTGCATATATGTTATGGGTGACACAATTCATCAGGATAAAAATCAAATGCATTGTAAATCGAGAGAAGCCAATTATTATTTTTGAAAGGACAACAAAAACTTGCCCAAAGTTTATAGCCACCGCTGCAAAAGCTATACAATAAAAGCAATATGATTATATAGTAGTTTAGTGAAAAGCAAATCATCTGATGCCAGACTAAATGGACAGAAATAAACTGCAAGATTTATTATTTTGCTCATGAAAATGGGAATCAGTTTGGGCTGAGATCCAAGCTGAACTAAATATAAAAAAAGGGAGAAAGTCATGCTTTAAGAAGTTTTACCATTTGTAGCAACGTGGATGGACTTGGAGGGCATTATGCTAAGTGAAATAAGTCCGACAGAGAAAGACAAATAGTGTATGATATCACTTATATGTGGAATCTAAAAAATACAACAAACTAGCGCATATAACAAAAATGAAATAGACTCACAGATGTAGAGAACAAACTAGTGGTTACCAGTGGGGAGGGGGGAGGGGAAATATAGAGATGAGGGAGTGGGAGGTACAAACTACTGGATATATGCTAGGCTCAAGGATGTACTGTACAACATGGGGAATATAGTCAGTGTTTTGTAATAACTGTAAATGGAGTGTAACCTTTAAAATTGTATAAAAATAAAATAAAATAGAAAAAATAAGAAGTTTTCCTTCACTTCCAACTGCAGACCTTATTCCTTCTCAATTATGTGCATCCAGCTTTCTCACAAGGGCTTCTGAGTAGAAGTGGACCGAGTATGTCTGCCAAGAAAGTAGGTGACTTCATTGTTTTGAACCTCAGTTCTGTCACCTTATAAATGAGAAAGTAGAAGATATTTAAAGTCCTTTCCAACTCTTAAAAAAAGAAAACCTTCTTATTTCTCTTTCTGCTGTCCTCCAGCCTTACACACCAATTTCAGAAAGGCTGACTTCAAGTACTTTTGTTACAGATTGCTTAGTTGACTGTTCTCTAGGACTATTTGCATTTTGATATTTTAGTTTTCTTCTTTATTTTCTCTTGGGTTGGCTTCTCCATGCCCTTTATCCCATGTTTTCTTTTCCTTGGCCTAATCCCTCATTTTGTTGGAACATATTCTCCAAGAGGTCCTAATGAAAAAGAAATGCATGGGAGGTGAAAAATTGAGTTCCTGCATATCTGAAAATGACTTAATTTTGTTCTCAATCTTAACTGATTGACTGGTTTCAGAATTCTAGGTTGAAATGCATTTGTGCCTTAGAATTTTGAAAGCATCTCTCTATGGTCCTTTAAGGCCCACGCTGCTGTTGACACAGCAAGTGCTGTTCTGATTCTTGTATCTTTGTGTGCGAGCATTTTTCTCTCTAAAAGCTCTAAGATTTTTCTCTTTATTCCCAGAGTACAAAAAATGCACTGTGGGGTGTTTTAAAATATTTATTTATTTATTTTTATTGTGCCTGTTGAACTGGCTGTTCATTCTCTTTCTTTCTTTGTAATTTGTCTTTTATTGTGTTTGTTACAACTTTCTCCCCACTGTTCTCTCTGATCTCTCTTTCTGGAACACCTATCAATTAGATATTATAGACCTCTTGTACTGATTCTCTAATTTTCCTATATTTTGTCTCCCATTTTCCTTCTCTGTTTCTTTGTTTTACTTCTGGGATGTTTTCTTCAACTGTATTTCCAAATCATGCCATTGAATTCTTTATGTCTGTCACAGTATTCACACCCAGGAGCCCTATCTGTTCCCTGAAAGTTGTCTTTTGGACTACCTTGCACTCCTTTTTTTATGGATGCACTTTCTTTTTATCTTTCTGAAAACCTCAATTTAATTTTTTGTTTGCTGGATATTTTCTTTGACTTTTCCTTTTCTTTTGAGTCCCTTATAGTCTCCCCTTATCTGTGCGGATGCCTTCCAAGACCCCTAGTGGATGCTTGAAACCTCAGATAGTACCAAATGCTAAAAATACTATGTTTTTCCCTGTGCATATATACCTATGATTAAGTTTAATTTATAAATTAGGCATATTAAGAGATTAACAATAATAATAAAATAGAACAATTGCAATAATATACTGTAATAAAAGTTATGTGAATATGGTGTCTCTCTCTCTCTCTCTCTAAAAAATCTTATTGTTATGTTCTCACCCTTCTTCTTGTGATGTGGGGTGATAAAATGCCTAGGTAATGAGATGAAGTGAGGTGAATGAAGTGGACATTGTGATGTAGAGTTAGGCTATTATTGACTTTCTGACGACACATCAAAAGGAGGGTCATCTGCTTTGGGTGATCCTGGATCATCAAGCCATGATGATATTGATGGTTAGATGTCAAGAAATGTTGTGCTTGGGGATCCTGGGCAAACTGGAGCAGAACAGCATGAGATTGCCTCACGCTTCTCAGAATAGAGAGCAATTTAACCTTATGAACTGTTTATTTCTGGATTTTCCCATTTAATATTTTCAGGCAGCAGATGACCACTGGTAGCTGAACCTGGGGAAAGTGAAACTGCAGATAAGGGAGAACTACTGTGGTTTGTCTTGGTCCTTTTCATGCACATTGGAGCTTTGCCAAAAATGTCCAGTGAACCTTGGATATCCATTCATATTTAAGGTGGAGATCTTGAAAACCAATTGGAAGCTCTTTGTATATTGGTAGGACTTGTTGAGAGTTGTTTTCTGGCGGCTACCTCAAACCCAAATATTCCCCTGAGGAATCTACAACTATTCGTACATATGAGGACTCTCCCACAACCAGTTTCCTCAGGAAGAATCTCTTCAGCTTCTGGCTGACATGGGTCAAAGTACATGCAGGCAAGGTTGGTCATCACTTGGCCCTCAGAGCTGAGTCAGAGGAAGGAGGAGGGGGTGGCAGGAGGGGGTCTCATTGTTCAATTCCGTTTTAAGATTGGCATCCCACTCGAAATACTCCTGGTGTTTCTGTTTTCTGAATCCCTCCAGTGGACCCACAGTCTCTGCCTACTTAAGAGAGAGACATCTGGTCTGTGTGGGGCTCTAGAGGTCTAACTGCTCTTTGTAGATTTTCAGTACTCTCTTCTGTCATCAATCTCTTTATTATATTCACCTTCAGAAGTATCTCTGGTCTCCAATTCCTAAATCCATCTAATGTTCTATGGCACTAATTTTCTTGATAATTCAGCAACTTTGCTAAGTCATATATTTTCCAGTTTTCCAAATATCATTGACATCACTTCTGTCATTTATTTTGTTTTCTTTGTGTTCATGTTTATTTTCTCCCTTTCTGTCATTTTAATGTTCTGGCTTTTTCAACTTCTTCTGGAATCAGATTCTGGATTAATGCTATCTGCAGTCATAAATGGACCCCTAACACTTAGTGGCTTATTTCTTTTTTTTAATTTTAATTTTTTATTACTTTTCTCCATGATATCATTTGTGGCTTATTTCTTGTTCATGTAATAGTTCCTGGCTGGTGGGAGGCATTCTTCCATGATGTATTTCAGAAATCTTGGCTCCTTCCGTTGGTACTGCCATTTTCCAGAACCAGCCAGTAGAAAGGGAAAAGCACAAGGAGAAGGCTCATGGCTGAAGTCTGTGTAGATAGTAACACACATATTCCGTGTACTCTCTATTCGTGTGAACTAAAGACACGGGTCCCAACAAGATATATGCAAGTGCTCCTGGGAAATGTAGTCTATGGTTGTGCATTGGCATCCTTGCAATGACTCTATAATGTAGAAGAGGAAGAAAAATTCTCGTAGACAGCTGTCTATCTCTACCACATTTGTGGGGATGCAGTGAGAAATTATCTGCCCCACTGCCCTATTTTTCTACCATTTGACTTCAGCTTTAGTAACAAAAAATACTTATTTCAGAATACTTTCTGTCTTTGAAAGTCTTCGCGCTTTACTGACACCAAGGAAGATGTTTTTCTTTCTCTTTTCAATTATTTGGGTTGTCTCCAACTCAATAAGTAGAACAGTTATTTGGTATCTTATTGTATTAATTGTAAAAGAAGTAATTTGTTTTAATGCTGAAAAACTTACATAAGATGCTTTTCAGCTCGTGACACTTTCTCCTTTCTTTGGGATTTTTAAAAAATATTTATTTATTTGTCTGTGGCAGGTCTTAGTTGTGGCACGTGAGATCTTCTTTGTCATGTGCAGGATCTTTAGTTGTGGCATGTGGGCTCTTAGTTGTGGCACGCAGGATCTTTGTTGCGGCATATGGGACCTTTAGTTGCGGCGTGCAGGAGCTTTTTTAGTTGCGGCATGAGAACTGTCAGTTGCGGCATGCTGGCTCTTGGTTGTGGCATCCATGTGGGGTCTAGTTCCCTGATCAGGGATCAAACCTGGACCCCCTGCATTGGGAGTGCAGAGTCTTAACCAATAGACCACCAGGGAGGTCCCGGGATTGGTTTCTATAATATATGACACTGGGATTGGTTTCTATAATATATGACACTGACCTTTGGTCAGGGCCACTGATACAAACTGGGCTACACATTCTCTTTAAAAAAATTGAAGTATGAAAACAGTGAGACTTAGTAACTATGACTCATTAGAGTTGAGTCACTTGAGTGGTAGTTTTCTAGCGATAAACATATTCTTGATATTTTGTGCTGAGATTCCTTCAAGCTTCCTTTATTTCTTCCTCTCCTGAAACTTTTTGTTCAATTCCTTCTGCAACATCTTGAGAAATAGCAGAACTCTTCCAATAAATTCTCCCTTATACTTTATCTAGCTAGAGTCAGTCTCTGTTGTCTGTTGACTGCAACCAAAAGACCCTTAATTAGTACCCTGGGGAATGCAGATTTAATGGGATCTTCAATATCTGTCCAGTATCCATTGGCATTTTGAAGATTTTTTCCCATTAATTCTTATGTTAATGGCTTAGATTGACTGTGTTATATTGTGGGCTATATGTCTTTTCAGAAGTCTAAGAAGTGATTTCTTAGAACTAGATAAATGTCATTAACTACTGTGTTGAATAGGATGTAGTTCATTCATTTTTCTGCCTGTCTTTTTGTCAACAGCATAGTGGTCATAGGAAAATATGTAACTATTTTTCTGGGATAGTGGCATTGTGGAGAATCAATATCTTGCTCAAGGTCATATAATAGGTAAGAGATGGAGATGACATTTTAACCCTACCTGCAAGACTCCATAGCCAAAGTTCAAGACCTCTCTCTATATATAACCTTTTACATGCCATACATTTAAATAGATGCCGGGAGATTGAAGATAAAAAAACCCCACAACCCTCTGTTCTTTGTTTTTTTAAAACCCTATGGCCTACCAGTAATTAGATGATATCAATGGAATATAGCGGATGAAAAGAGAGCAGTATACTGGGGACTATGTGGGTATGGAAAAGAAACCTGCATCCCAGCTTGGGTGTTTAAGGAATGCTTTTGGTTGAGAGAACATCTGAGCAAAGACTTACTGAATTATTAAATGTTAGCAGGGCATGGAAAAGGTGAGAAGGATCTTCTAAGTAGCAGGAAAAGCATGAGCAAAGTTATAGAAGAATAAATCTGCAGCTGCTATGAACCACAAATGTTTGGTATTCAGAAAGCATAGGGTGCAGGCTAGGAAGATTATATTTGACAGGTTGGTAGTGACCGGTGCCTGGAGAATTCAGTGTAGCTAGCCTAACTTTTGGAATTGAAGAGGGAGCATATTGTAGTAATGACGAGCATGGGTTCTGGAGCCAGACTGCCTGAGTCTGAATTCCGGCTCTGTATGATCTCGGGCAAGTTCTTTAACATCCATGTACCTCAGTTTACTCGTCTGTAAAAAGGAGATGATACTATTTCTTTTATAAAGATTAAATAAGTTAATGCTTATAAGAATGATTAGAATAGTGCCTGGAAAATAGTAAGTGCTGTATAATATTATTTACTCTTTAATTTTGATAAAATTAATAGAGCTTCTATGGGTTGAGAGAAATACCTTGAATGATTCCAAGGTTTCTGAGTATCCTGATGAATGATGGTGCCATTTCCTAAAATGAAGAATGTAGGAAGAAAAGCAGTCTAAGTCAAGGAACATAATGGATTTTGGTTTTCAAATGTGATTTTGATACTTATGAGTCATTCAATTGGGCATATTCTATAAGCATTGAATTTTAGGAAACTGATGTTCAGAGGTAAGTTTAAAGATACAGGAGTCCTCATAGAGATATTGATGAAACAGTGATGGTGGTTAAGATGATCCAAGATAAATGTGTGCAGTGGGCTTCCCTGTTGGCACAGTGGTTGAGAATCTGCCTGCAGGGTACAATGGTTCCATCCCTGGTCCGGGAAGATTCCCACATGGTGCGGAGCAACTAAGCCCATGTGCCACAACTACTGAGCCTGTGCTCTAGAGCCTGCAAGCCACAACTACTGAGTCCATGTGCCACAACTACTGAAGCCCGCGTGCCTAGAGCCGGTGCTCCGCAACAAGAGAAGCCACCGCAATGAGTAGCCCCCTCTCACAGCAAGTAGAGAAAGCCCATGCGCAGCAATGAAGACCCAATGCAGCCAAAAATTAAAAAAAAAAAAGAAGTGTACAGAAAGAAGAATAGTAGAATTAAAGATGGAGGTGGAGGGCAGGTAGAGCCTTGTGAAAAAGGTAGACATAAATCTAAGGATTTGGACTGAGAGTATAGTGTTTTTTCCTACTGCAGTTCAGGAACCTGTTCTGTGAATCAAATGTTGAAACTAAAATTCCCACAATGCCCAGTATGAGACAGATTTAGAAGAAAAGGATACTTTCCTACAATGTTGGAGACAGAGTTATTGATTAAACGTTTTATAGAGGCAGTTGGTCTAAACGTGAACATGACCATTGATCTGGAACTTTCACATCTAGAAATATATATTAAAAAATTTATCAGAGATGCACACAGATTCATATACAATCATGTATCTGTAATGGTTATATTACATGTGTGTACAAAGACTTTATTTTTTAGAGCGGTTTTAGGTTCACAGCAAAATTGAGTGAAAACTAACGAGAATTTCCGTATACCCCCTGACCTCCATGTATGCAACCACCCCCTACCATCTATATCACACACCAAAGTAGTATGTGAACTAGCATTGACACATCATTCTCGCTCAAAGCCCATAGTTTACGTGAGAGTTCATGTTTGGTGTTGTACATTTTATGGGTTTTGACAAATGTATAATGACATGTCTTCACCATCAGTAGTATCACACAAGATAGTTTTACTATATTCAGTCATGGATATATTTGTGCTATTTTTAGTATAGGAAAAACTTGAAAACAACCTAAACATAGAATATTGGGTGATAGCTAACATAAATTAGGGCTCATCCAATGGATATAGTGTGCAGCCCTTGAAAAATATGCTTGATCGAATATCTGATAATATGAGAAAATCCTTTTAATACGTTATTAAATGAAAAAGAATAAGATTATGGAATTATATAAACATACTTATTTATAGTATATATATTACATTTGTGTGTATGGTATAATGTCACTTTTATATGTATATAAACACACATACATGCATACATAGAAACAGACAAAAAAACTGAACAGATATACATCAAGATGTAAAACACTATTACAATAAAACTGCAATAAATAGTTTCAATCAAAAATTTTTTCATACTAAAAATTGAGATATGAATAACATATAACACTGTGTAGTTTAAGGTGTACGATGTGTTGATTTGATATATTTATATATTACAATATGACCATCATAGTATTAGCTAACACCTCTATCATGTCACATAATTATAATTTCTTTTTTGTACTGAGCATATTTACGATCTAGTCTCTTAGCAATTTTGCACTATATAATACTGTATTTTTAACTATAATTACAATGCTGTCTATTAGATCTCCAGAAGTTATTCACTTTCTAACTGTAAGTTTGTCCCATTCGACCAACACCTCTCCATTTCCCCAAACCCCTAGCCCCTGGTACCCACCATTCTATTCTCTGTTTCTATGAGTTCAGCTTTTTTAATAGTCCACATATAAGTGATATCATACAGTATGTCTTCATCTTCCTGACTAATCTCACTTAACATAATGCCTTCAACGTCTATCCATGTTGTTGCAAGTGGCAGGATTCCATATTCAGCTGTTGTGAATAATGCTGCAGTAAACATGGGGGTGCAGGTATCTTTTTGATATCTTGTTTTCATTTCATATATATATATATATATCCAAAAGTGGATCATACTGTAGTTCTATTTTTACTTTTTTGATGAACCTCTATATTATCTTCTATAGTTTTCAATTTACATTCTTACCAACAGTGTGAAGTCCCTTTTCTCCATATACTTACCAACACTTATCACTTGTCTTTTTGATGACAGCCATTCTAACAGATGTAATGTGATATCTCATTGTGGCTTTGATTTGTATTTCCCTGATGACTAGTGATATTGAGCATATTTTCATGTACCTGTTGGCTATTTGCATGTCTTCTTTGGAAAAAGAATTTACTCTGCCCATTTTTTAGTTGAATTTTCTGTTGTTATTGACTTGAATGAGTTTTTTCTCTCTCTCTCTCTCTATATATGATATTAACCACTTATCCAACAAATAGTTTGCAAATATTTTCTCCCATTCTGTAGGTTGCCTTTTCAGTTTGTTGCTTGTTTCTTTTGCTGTTCATCTTATTAATTGCTTTCTGGCTGTTTTGTGGTTCCATTGTCCTCTTTTTCCTCTCTTGTTGTCTACCTTTGTGAAATGGTGGTTGTCTGTGGTGCTATCCTCTGATTCCCTTCTCTTTAACTTTTGTGAATTTACTGTAGGTTTTTGCTTTGTGGTTATCATGACGCTTACATAAAACATCTGACAGATATAACAGTCCATTTTAAGCTGATAGCAACTTAACGTTGATTGTGTTCTACTCTAATCTTTGACTCCTCTCTTTTATGTTTTTAATATCATGATTTACCTCTTTTTATATTGTGTATTCATTAAGAAATTATAGTAGCTATAGTTTTTTAACAAAATATTTTAACCTTTATAATATAGTTAGTCAACACACTATCATGTTCCAGATTTAGAGCTTTCTGAATCTGACGATATATTTACTCTTACCAGTGTGTTGCATATTTTTGTATGTTTTCATGTTACTAATTAGTGTCTGTTCATTTCAGTTTGAAGAATTCCTTTCAGCATTTCTTGTAAAGCAGTTCTAGTGGCAAAGAAGTCCCTCAGCTTTTATTTGTCATTTTGAAGGATAACTTTGCCGTATAGACTATTTTGGGCTGGCAATTTTTTTTCTTTCAACACTTCGAATATATCAACCCATTCTCTCTTCATCTGTAGGGTTTCTGCTGAGAAATCTGC
This sequence comes from Delphinapterus leucas, assembly GCF_059928025.1. Classification (NCBI taxonomy): domain Eukaryota; kingdom Metazoa; phylum Chordata; class Mammalia; order Artiodactyla; family Monodontidae; genus Delphinapterus; species Delphinapterus leucas. The sequence continues at coordinate 29,888,523 of NC_143146.1, read as the reverse complement.
TGATAGTGTAATGGGGGTTTCTTTGTAGGTTATAATATTTTTTTTCTGTTGCTGCTTTTAGGATTTTTTTTTTGACTTGATTTTTGAAAGTTTCATTATAATGTTTCTTGGAGGAGATTACTTTGAATTGAAATAATGAGTGATGTATTAGTTTAATGAACTTGGATGTCCAAGCCTCTCCCCAAATTTGAGAAGTTCTCAGTTGTTACTTCTTTAAATAAGCTCTCTGAAAAGAATCTGAAAAAGAATATATACATGTATGTATATATATATACATATATATATATAACTGAATCACTTTGCTGTACACTTAAAACTAACACAACATTGCAGATTAACTATACTTCAATTAAAAAGTAACTTGTATCAAAAAAAATAGTCCACCTTAAAAAAAAGTTTTCTGTCTCCTTTTCCCTTTCTTCTTCTCCTGGAACTCCAATGATTCTAATATTGGTTCTTTTTTAAGAATTGAAGTATATTTTATTTACAACAGCATGTTAGTTTCAGGTGTACAAATAGCAACTCTATTTTTATACATTATAACCTATTTAAAGTCACTACAAAATAATGGCTATATTTTCCTATGCTGTACAACACATCCTTGTAGTCTATCCATTTTACACATGGTAGTTTGTACCTCTCAATCCCTTACCCCAGTCTTACATCTTCCCACCCCCTCTATTTCTATCTTGAGGTTTCTTTGAATTCTTTTTTGGGTAAATCACGGATATCTGTGTCTTGGGGTTTGGCTACTGGAAGATTATTATGACCTGTTGATGGCATATTTCCCTGACTCTTCATGTTCTTTGGAGTTTTGCATTGCTGTTTTCACATTTGAAGTAGCAGTCACCTCCTCCAATCTTTACGAGCTGCCTTCAGTTGAGAGATATTTTTGTTGATCCTGCTTGTATTTTGGGGCCTTCTCTGATCTTGTATGGTTAGACTTGCTCCACTTCTTGCTCTGTCTTGTAGCAGAACATTTAAGTTTGTACGTCTTCTCATGGTCTTACAATGCATCAGGCTGGCTGTTGGTAACCTCTCTTTTGTTTTCCCCAAAGTGGTGTTCACATAAAGAGCTGGCTGTAGAGTTGGGGGAGGTGTGGGTTTGGCATTCAGGGTGCTGGGGATGTCAGTGGACCAGTTGGAGGGATCCTTGAGTGAGATTTTTCTAGCAGCTCATGGACAGGCTTCCTGCTGGAGTTTAGAACACGTCAGCAGGAATTGTGTCTCTTTAATGTTCTCTGATATTCTTATTTGCCTCTTTTCCTATCTCCTTCCTACCTCCTCCCGCTTCCCAGTTGTGAAGCTCTTGCTTTAATGCTCTGGGGGCTTCAGGAGAGAGATAGCTTTCTTTAGTAGCATCCTGCACAGCTGGGGAAACTGGGTGCTCACTCACCACTCTTGCTTTTCCCCCGTGGGAGGGACCCCCCAAACTCTTCTTTTTCTGAGCTGTGCCACCTTGTAGCGAGGGGGTGATGCAGGCACAGCTCCTCTCAACCACTCCAATGAATCCAAATTTGTATTTTTTAAAAACTCCAACAGAGTGCTAGAACTTTTCCTCTATAAACCTGGACTTCTACAAAGCCTCTGTCATCTTGTGGGTATCTGTCCAAGTCAGTGTTTTCCAGGTACTCCTGGACCACAGCGGAGAGAGGTTCCACAGCCTATAGTGGAGTCTGCCTGTCTATGACCCAATTCACAAGGGACAAGGCTCCTCTCAGGTCCCTGAGTGTATGGTGTTGGTCCCACAGCTCCCACAGAGGCACTTTTGTTCATGGATAGATGCTGAATTTTAGATGTTAAAAGGGGGACAAAAATTAGGGACATCTTATGCCACCATGATGCTGACATCACCTATCTCCATATTTTTGAATATTGCTTTAAGAAAGAATTTAAAGGTGGGATCATTGATTCAAAGGGAACAATGTAATTTCACCCTTGTGTTTATTTGGTAGTTTTTTTTTTTTTCCAATTAGACTCTTTGATGCTAAATCCAGGTCTTATTCATGAAAGAATAACTTGCATGGAGTATGTAGGAGGGCCATTCTTTCAATTTTCTTTATATGAGTTCTACTTCTCTATGGAAGGAACTGATAATTTATATCTCTGTTATCTAGAACAGTGCTTGGTCTATAGTAGATGCTCAAAATCTGTTGAATGAATGAGTAAACCTAGCTTAAGACTTTGAACAGGCTATGTTTACTGATGGGTGAGGGCACTGTGTGATCAGAAGCATGACCCTATACCCCTTCTTCTCTTTAACTTCATTGCTTCCCGGAGGTAGAGGTATACAGTGGACCCTCTGTATCCATGGGTTCTGCATCCATGGATTCAACCAACTGTGGATTGAAATATTAAAAAAAAAAATCCAGAAAGTTCCAAAAAGCATAACATGCATCTGCTGTCTGCCAGCAAGTATTTGCATAGCATTTACATTATAAGTAATCTGGAGATGATTTAAAGTATTGGGGTGAATGTGTTTGGGTTATTTGCAAATACTATGTCATTTTATATAAGGGACTTGAGCGTCCGCAGATTCTGGTGTCCACGTGGGGTCCTAGAACCAATCTCCCGTGAATACTGAGGGATGACTCTATATAATGATCCAGGCAAAACTTTTGGGGATAGACTAGTTGTTTAAATGTTCTCTTTCTTGATGCTTGTTTGAGTTAGCAGCTCATCATCCCGAGTTTATTTATCATGGGGATGGCTAAAGAATTTGAATTTTGACTTAAGACAAGGTAAAGTTCCTGCTGGCCTGAGGTGTGGACATCTTCTACCAATTAGTTCAGTATTAGGACATTAAGATATGACTCAGATGACAAAACGGTGTTTTCTTCACATTGGTCACTGTGTGTATGTGTGTGTGTGTGTTTCCACATGTCTCAGTAACTATGAGAAGGGAGAGTAAGGATTTTCTGGAGCTAAGGTCGAGGCATTCTAGGGCATTGGTTACAATACCATAAATCTCATCTTATTTCCAACAGTAATCATGCAAAACACTTCTGGCTTTAATATATTTGAATCCTGACAAGTTTAGGATAAGAATAAATTAGACATGATTGTTAATCACTTTGGAGGCTTATGTAGGGTATATGCAGACCTAAGCAAAAAATTATTTTAGAACCAGTTTTGTCTTAACATATTTTGGAGAATATCCAAGTTTGACTGAAAAACAAAATGCTGAACTAAATTTGTGCTGAAATTGAACAGTTTGTATGTCAATTATCATCAAAATAACGCTCAGCCTTTTTTTCTTTTTAATTCTTCCATTGGTGGCTTAAAACTTCACTTTGTGCATCTCCTCCAACATATTGCTTTGAGTTTGGGCTAGTGAACCCTGGGTGGCTTTTTCTTTTCACAAGATTTCAAGCACTATGGAGCCTGCCTTGAACACAGTTGCATCTCTTTTTTTCATCAACAGTATAAGAGAGCTGTGCTCTTAGAAGAACTGACACCTTTTTGCATTCTATCTCAGTTTATAGCAAGAGCAGATAAAAGATAAAACCAGACAGAGCGTCAGGAGATTGGTCTGTTTCAGCTTGCACAATTTTCTCTTCTATTCTCCAGTTCAGCTGCACCACCCAGTTTAGTAGGGGCAAGATTGAAGCACATCAAGCAAGGATAGAAGGACTTTAAAAGCAGGTCTGAAGGAGCTCAGAACTTAGCATGAGGAGACTAAGAGATTGGAGAGGAAAGTTTCGAAGGAAATTGTACTTCCTTTTCTCTCATTTTTCTTTGTGAGCTTGGGGAAGAGGAGGGGCGTGGAAAATGAGAAAAACTAGGGAGATAATGTTTAGTTTTGATGATTAAATTTAAAAATTTTGAAAATGTCACACTGAAAAGAAAATTCTGATCTAATTTTCTCTACTTTGATATAGGAATTCTCTTGCTTCCATTTTTACAATAATAATATTTCAGATATATTTTTGACCATTTTCCTGGTGAGGTATTGAGGGTTTTGTTCTTACCGATAATCACGGTAAAGATAGATAGATTACACATTTTTGCTCTCAGATGCTATTTTGTTATTATAACAAATTCTGAAAACTGGGAGGGTTACCAAAGAAGGAACATAGGAATAGTAATAGTTCTCACATCTTAGAGTCCCTGATGCACAGGAGTTTTGACATAAACATGTGGATGATGTTTCAGTAGATGTGCATTTAGAAGATCGTATGGAACAAACCTATTTTATCATATAAGCTAAGTGGCATTTCCAAAGCTATTTAATCCGTTTTGAAAATAGACACATCTCATTTTACTCAATAGTGAAACACCAAGAATAGCATATTGTGTGTGTGTACATGTGTGTGTGAGATTATTCTGTATTTTATAAATGGAGGTATATGGTTTTCTGAATTTTATCTTTAAGGGCTAAAAATCTAAATTTACTAAAAAAATTAGTGCAATTAATCAGGCCCTGAGAAGAAGTTTTATAAAATCTTCTTTCTCTCACTTAGCCCAACAAACTTTGGTGAAACATACCATCTGCAAGGTGCTGTGGGCAGAAGTAAGACACAGTCTGACTCTCAATGTGTTTACTCTCAAGTTAGGATAACTGACAGATTTGTATATAACTAACTTTTTATTTCATTCATTGCTTTTAGAAGGCCTAAATAGCATATTTCTATCTACTGTATATATTGCCCAGGACATAGTTTGGTAAGTAAGATATTTCTTTTTGATTAAATAATTTGGATTGACTTGTTCAGTAGTTTGGAATTTCAGCTGCTAAGTATAGTGTTATATTTAATGTCCCTCCACCCAAATAAAAGCAGTCTAAAATAAGTTGCATCAAACTTTTGGATCAACTGTTTTGCCTGAATGAAAAAATATATATTTGGCTACTCCCTTCAGTTAAAGTGACCTATCAACCTGGGACTTATGCATTAAATAAGTATTTCTGAGCATCTATTAACTGTATAATAAGGCTAGACACTGAGGATAAAGTTAGAAATGGCATCAAAAGAACAATGGAAAAGTATTTCATCACTGAAAGTTGCTTAAAATTCATATTAAACTTGTTGGGTATCAATGAGATTCTAATAATAAATGATTGTCTAAAATATTTATGTAGTTTTGTGAATTAGTCCTTTCAGGGAGGTCTAGTCTGTGAATAGCCATTGCTCATGTTTGTAAATCGAGGGGTTCTTTGGGTATCTCCAGTCGTATGTATCTTTATCACTGTCCTAACAAGGCCCATTGTCCACTATTAAAGCCACATTACTTTGAGTTATTGGTTTAATTTCATGGATGTTAGGAGGAAGGTGAGATGGTTGAATCAGAAAACCAGAGAGTGTTTTTTAGGTTACTAAGTTAAATCTAATATTCCAAAGAAAATATTGCAGAGTATCTCATTTCACTTATTATAGGGATTTCATATACTATACTTATGAGTCCAATAATTTTCAAATTGAAAAATCTGCAAAAAGCCCTCTCCTATCTTTGGTAGTTCTTATACAGTTTATAAACTTATAATATAATCTAAATTTTTAATGAAAAAAACTTCCTGATTAAATAAATAATAATCAAAAAGCTCAATAAGATGTTAACAGAATGAAAACTATTTCTTAAAAACATTATGCCACTGCTAAATTTCTTTTGCAATAATACGCTATTTTGAGATGACATTACTCATATGCATTGAATATGCCATTGAATTTGTAACAGTAGGATTGTTTTTACATCATTTCCATTTGTTTCTACAAACTCTTTTGCTACATAACTTCCAGTTCATCTTAAAGCAAAAAGTTCTATGTATTAAAAACAATGGAAGGTCATGCATATTTCAGTAGCCGTATAATTATATTACATATTCTGACTTTGGTTGTTTGCATTTTAAGAAAACCCATCAATTACTCTGAATTGTGTCAGCCAAATTGAAAAGTCTAAAGGTATTAAAACTGAAAGAGGCAGAAACTCCCTGTTTATATTCAAGTTTCAGCTCTCAAATTAATATATTGTGGCTATTTTTCTTAAAAGAAAAATAAATCTGGACCTGTAAACGTGAGACCACCTCAGATAAGTAATCCTGCTGTTGGTTGACTAATGTGCATTTTATTAGCTCTGTAAATGTGAATTTACATAATAGATGCTAATGGTTTTGAGGAAGTTGTTGAGGCCCAGCAGGTCAATGATCCATGATGTCTAAATTCCTTAAACACATATTTGCATAATTTACCTTTCAAATATTTCATAAATGCATATTTATGGGATAGACTAGGGTTTAGTATTTTATTTTCAATTTATGCTTCATAGTATAGAAACCACATTAGTTTATTGGCTCTTGCCCACAAGCTCTAGGGACATTTGTGACTAGTAAAATTTTCATCAGTCAGAAGCTAGCAAACTGGAAAGCTTCAAATATTTAGATTCTCTCACTTAGGTGCATGTTGTACATAATAATTTTATGAGGTGAGTCAGTAAAAATTTATTTCATGCCTACATACCTGTGATGTACACTGTGTTGGAAATTGTAGTTACAAAATGAATAAGGCATTGATTCTTCCATTGTTGAGCTCTCATTTAGTTGGTAAGTTGGATAGGTGAACTGATAACTGTAATATAGTTTTATTTTTCTAAAATTTATCTTAGGAGAAAGGGACATGTATAGAGTAAACATTGATATGTTACGACAAGGTCTTTATTTAAAAGCTGGGTCCTAAGATATGTTCTAGCATCACAAAAACTGCCCTTCCCTGGGCACTGCTTGCATCTCCATCTCCATCTCCACTGTGAAAATTACCAGCCAGAATGATGAGCTGAACTCACAGTAAAAGCCTAATGCACTGTGTTCTCTCTCATTGGTTGTTGTAACCATGGCTCTCCTCATTTTTTTCATGTTGTTAAAAATCTGTCATCATTTTCTCATAAGTTCAGAGTTTAAAAGCATTGCTTAATTGCTGGTGGTGTTGATTCAGATCACTTCCTTCAATTCCGTTCAGCAGAGCGTAGTCTGGTTCTGATCAGTTCAGTTTAAGTCAAGTCCCCTAATGGTCTAGGGTGAGCAGTGTTGGCCTTCAGCTCTGTCATTTTTTCCTGTCATGATTACAGTGGAAAAGCAGGTAAAACTAGCATGCAGGTCTGCAAATGTATTGTCTTCAGGATCTATGTATGTTTAATTTAGGCAACCACTGACCATGACCTTCTTTACAATGTTCAGTTTTTGTGGAAATTTTTCATTAAGACAGTATTCTAGAAATTCTTTTTATAATCCTATCTCTTAAAATTATATGTCTATATCTATATAAGCCCTTAAATATATTCAAATATAAACATTCACATATATGCATATATATACATATATATCTCAGTCTCTGGGCAGAGCACATTACGGTCAACATAATTAAAAAAATATATATATATATTTAAATTTTATTTATTTAATTTATTTATTTTTGGCTGTGATGGGTCTTCGTTGCTGCGCGCGGGCTTTCTCTAGTTGTGGCAAGTGGGGGCTACTCTTCGTTGTGGTGCGCGGGCTTCTCATTGCGGTGGCTTCTCTTGTTGTGGAGCAGGGGGTCTAGGCATGCGGACTTCAGTAGTTGTGGCACGCGGGCTTGGTAGTTGTGGCTCACAGGCTCTAGAGCGCAGGCTCAGGAGTTGTGGTGCACGGACTTAGTTGCTCTTCGGCATGTGGGATCTTCCCAGACCAGGGCTCGAACCCATGTCTCCTGTATTAGCTGGCGGATTCTTAACCACTGTGCCACGAGGGAAGCCCCTAAAAATATGTTTTATTCACTGGTTTCTTCATAATCTTTCAACTCTACAAACCCCCATATGCTGAGTTTCTTTGTTCCCCACACCCTCCCTACTTCCACCTTCATTTTCAAATTCCAATTCTTTAAGCAGTGGAAACTTCTAGTGTCTTAATGTGGTTATTGATAAGTTCTTGTTAAACAAATGCTACTGTAATGATTTTTATTTCAAACTGTGTTATATATGTACAGTTCAATTTACCTCAACAAATGTTGTTCTGTCGTTTTCTCTTTAGAAAACAAAGTGCCATATATATTGGGTTTTTAAACTGAAGTTAAATCATTGAGCCTTGGTTTCCTCATCTGTGAAAATGCTGTGAAGAAAGACACACTAGGAAGATGTAGGAAATGTCAATTGCATCTCCATTGCAGAATTTAAAATTCTGTGCCTGCAGATTTTTGACTTATAAGTGACATTGAAAATTTTAGGATTGGGAAGACTCTTAGGAAGAATAAGGCATTGGTTTGAAGGGGTCATCAGAAGTTTAAAATCATAAATCCATGTTCCTCTCTTGGTTTCTGGCAACTCGGATGGGGGGAGGGTGTATTAGGATATGATTGCTGTCAGCAAAATGAATAGAGGAGATTTCAGAATGTGAGCGAGAGTACAGGGTATGATTCCCAGTTCCTTGACTAGCCAAGGCCAGGTTAGGTTCCTGACATCTGCTTCCTTCATTTTCCTGACTGTCCAGAATTATGAAAAGCAATGTCTGTTCTATGACAGGATCCATACAAACCTGCTGGCTGAGATTTTCTTCCTTATTGCATTCTGCAATGTTTACTCTTTATTTTTTCCTTATCACTTTCACATTCTAAACTACAGATGATGAGACATTGGCAGGTGACTGCAGTGACAATTTTCAATCTTCTTCTGCCACCCTTTAAGCTGTTATTTCAAGATTATTTTATTCTCCTGCCATTTACCTTCTCATCTGAATTTCAATTTGTTTCCATGTTTTAGTGCACCTTTTTTGGAGGAGAGCATTTATGAGAGATCTTTCCAAATACACAGTATATGAAATTTCTTTCGAATTGAAAAACTTTTAGGTTGTTTTGGGCACTCCCCACCCCTTCCTGAGCAAACCATCTGTGGCCAGGAAAGCAGACAAGAGCACATTTTATTGTAATTATTCTTTTGTAATTATTAACAAGGGTGAATTCCTTGTTAATCTCTGTTATGGTAGGGTTTGTGTCCCTTGTTTACTTGTGTATCCCATAGAACCTATTAAAGTGCTTGGCATATATGCATTTAACAAATACTTGTTGCGTCCTGGAGGAGAGGGGATGACATTTGAAAAAATGAGCAGAATTCCACTAGAAAGATAATGCGCCAAGTATAGATCCTACAAATATAGGCAAGAATGAATGGTTATGGTCCATTGAGGAAATGAGCTTTGTTTAGAATAAACTGAATGGAGAGTCGTGGGGGAAGACAAGGATGAACACGTTCCTCTGGGTCAGAATATGAAGGGCTGGGTCTGCCACGCTAAAGCAATTGTACTCTATCCTTTAGGCCAGGACTTACAAACTTGAATTCCTATAGATAATATTAAAGAGTGAAGAGCACAAAGTAAAGTATTTCATGTCCTTCTTAATTATTCTCTAAGAATGAACAGCCTGAGCACCATAATGAACAGATCTGATCGGGAGGACAAAAGAGAGTGGTAGGAAGTATGACAACACAGAATGCACCCACTCTGTTTAAAGACAGTGGTGTTACTCAGCTTCTGCGTATTGATTCCATGTGGAAATTTGGGCACAGTGTTGTCAGATATTATGCTTTTTTTTCAAGAGATTCCACAAATCTAAACTTTGATATGAAGTGACCTGATTTGTAAACTTTGACAACCATTTCAATTTTTTAAAGAATATATATGTGTGTGTATGTATATATACATACACACACACCAGTGCTGTGAAGACCAAATAAAGTATATCTGCAAACTAAATATAGCTTGAGGGACACAAGTTTGTGACCTCTTTTAAGCAATGGGAAGAAAAATGTCTACAAAAAACTCACTACTATTCTGTCAGGTTTGAGGCCTGGTCACTGATCATAGGATCAGAATGCAATAAAATGCAGTTGATTATTAAATTGCAGTATAACATGAATGCTGTGGTACCTCTGATCATTCAGAAGGCACTTTAGGGTCTGGTGAAACTCCAGAGTTATAATACTGATAATAAATTTTTGTGCTATAGAACAAAAGTGCAATTGGTCTTATTATAAAATGCCAATTAGTAGAATATGATACATCAACTTTTTATTCATGAACTCAAAAGAATAATTAAGCATCTACTAAGTGCCAGGCAGTGTTCAAAGCACAGGGGATAGAGTACTGACAAATATAGTAAAAATCCCCACCCTCAGGAAGCTTTCATTCAGTAGCGCTTTTTAAAGTTGAAGGAGTCATCAAATCTATATACAATATCCCATGATCGTATGCTTTAAAAATAGCAGTGGTTACTTCAAGTTCTGTTTTGAAAAATAATTACATTCTGTTGGCCTTTCATTAGTTTTCTCTAATGGTGTCCTTGGCCCCAGTGCTCATTTCATTAGCTGGTGTTAATTAGAATTCTGGAAATGCACTTAAAAGCCATAACTTTAATTTTACAAATGAAATTATTGGCTGTATGTTCAGATATTAGATACTACACATAATTTATGAATGGCCTCTGTAAGGTGGCCTATAGCTACATGTGACTGTGGGAATTTTTGACTTTATTTAGGAAACCATAAATGCCAAATTAACTTATAAAATCCTCAAATTAAAAGATAATTAAGTTTTTGCATAAACTTTTTTCTTTAATAGGGCTAAAATGGATTGGAAACAAAGGAGATTATATGAATAATTGCAACTGGGGGCATAACAGGACAAAATAGTGAACATGGAGTGGTAATAATGGATACATTTCCTCTCTGTTTATGGAAACTTCTTTCAGATTTAAAGATATTTCTTTCAGGTCAAAGGGAGAAATTCTGTAAAGGTACTTCAGTATCCTTACATGGAACTTTCAGTCTTCAGGGGAGAAAAATGAATAAAGAGTAATACTCATAGGTCTATAGGATATATCAGTTATCAAGACAGGCCGCAGACATGAGACACTCCTGTGAATAGGTAAAGTGAATTTAGAACCAGTTTGGATAGCTTGGGACACAAAGTTGTATAAATAGGTAAAAATCTTGATCAGGTTTTCTACAGCATCACTTCTAGAACTGGGCCTGGCAGAGGGACACAAGAGCCAAGGGAAGTGCGGAGCTAGAGTGCGGAGGTCTGGAGCTACAGTGTGGAGGCAATAAATAAGGAGGAGCAAGACAGAAAGGTCAGAGGCTTGACATGGAAAAGTAATAGATGAATATGCTTTACTAAATGTCACATTGTAATAAGACACACGAAGCCCTTGCCTCAACTCTTCCAAATCCTAGTCTTGCTTCCAAGAAGCAAGCACAATATATGTTTGAATTAGTAGCCAGTTTTTAAATTATACCTGAGTCAGTTTTATGTTGAGCCAATTGGTTTCCTGTGATATTCTATTTTCTTTTCCTTTCTTCCTTAGAGTTAATTTTAATATTTGAATTTTTCATTGGGATATGTTTCAGTGTGTTCTCTATTATTAATATGTTTTCTAAATGTTCAACAAAGCCGATATAGTTAAACATAATGATCAGTTGCATTTCTTTCTTGAAAGGCTCCCTTCTGGAGCCAGCTATCTTCTTGTCTCAAAGGAACCTACCTCAACATAGTAAAGGCCATATATGACAAACCCACAGCAAACATTATTCTCAAAGGTGATAAACAGAAAGCATTTCCTCTAAGATCAGGAACAAGACAAGGGTGTCCACTCTAGCCACTATTATTCAACATAGTTTTGGAAGTTCTAGCTATGGCAATCAGAGAAGAAAAAGAAACAAAAGGAATCCAAATTGGAAAAGAAGAAGTAAAACTGTCACTGTTTGCAGATGACATGATACTATACATAGAAAATCTTTAAGATGCCACCAGAAAACTACTAGAGCTAATCAATGAATTTGGTAAAGTTGCAGGATACAAAATTAATACGAAGAAATCCCTTGCATTCCTATACACTAACAATGAAAGATCAGAAAGAGAAGTTAAGGAAACAATCCCATTTACCATTGCAACAAAAAGAATAAAATACCTAGGGATAAACCTACCAAAGGAGGCAAAAGACCTGTATTCAGAAAACTATAAGATACTGATAAAAATCAAAGAAAACACAAACAGATGGAGAGATATACCATGTTCTTGGATTGGAAGAATAAATATTGTGAAAATAACTATACTACCCAAAGCAATCTACAGATTCAATGCAATCCCTATCAAATTACCAATAGCATTTTTCACAGTACTAGAACAAAAAATTTTACAATTTGTGTGGAAACAAAAAGGACCCCGAATAGCCAAAGCAATCTTAAGAAAGAAAAATGGAGCAGGAGGAATCAGGTTCCCTGACTTCAGACTATACTACAAAGCTACAGTAATGAAGACAGTATGGTACTGGCACAAAAACAGAAATATAGATCAATGGAACAGGATAGAAAGCCCAGAGATAAACCCATGCACATATGGTCACCTAATCTATGACAAAGGAGGCAAGAATATACAATGGAGAAAAGACAGTCTCTTCAATAAGTGGTGCTGGGAAAACTGGACAGCTACATGTAAAAGAATGAAATTAGAACACTCCCTAACAGCATACACAAAAATAAACTCAAAATGGATTAAAGACCCAAATATAAGGCCAGACACTATAAAAATCTTTGAGGAAAACATAGACAGAACACTCTTTGACATAAACCACAGCAAGATCTTTTTTGACCCACCTCCTAGAGTAATGAAAATAAAAACAAAAATAAACAAATTGGACCTAATGAAATTTGCACAGCAAAGGAAACCATAAACAAGGCAAAAAGACAACCTTCAGAATGGGAGAAAATATTTGCAAATGAAACAACTGACAAAGGATTAATCTCCAAAATTTACAAATAGCTTTTGCAGCTCAATATCAACAAAACAAATAACCCAATCAAGAAATGGGAAGAAGACCTAAATAGACATTTCTCCAAATAAGACATACAGATGGCCAACAAACACATGAAAAGATTCTCAACATCACTAATTATTGGAGAAATGCATATCAGTACTACAATGAGGTATCATCTCCCACCAGTCAGAATGGCCATCATCAAAAAATCTACAACAAATGCTGGAGAGGGTATGGAGAAAAGGGAACCCTCTTGCACTGTTGATGGGTATGTAAATTGATACAGCCACTATGGAGAACACTATGGAAGTTCCTTAAGAAACTAAAAATAGAACTACCATATGACCCAGCAATCCCACTACAGGGAGTATACCCTGAGAAAAACCATAATTTAAAAAGACACATGCACCCCAGTGTTCATAGCGGCACTATTTACAATAACCAGGACATGGAAGCAATTTAAATGTCCATCAACAGAGGAATGGATAAAGAAGAAGTGGTACATACATACAATGGAATATTACTCTGCCATAAAAAGGAAAGTAATTGAGTCATTTGTAGAGATGTGGATGGACCTAGAGACTGTCATACAGAGTGAAGTAAGTCAGAAAGAGAAAAACAAATATCGTATATTAACACATATATGTGGACTCTAGAAGAATGTTATAGATGATCTTATTGGCAAAGCAGAAATATAGACACAGATGTAGAGAACAAACATATGGATTCCAAGGGGGAAAAGGGGGGTGGGATGAATTGGGAGATTGGGATTGACATGTATATACTGTTGATACTTATGTATAAAATAGATCAGTAATGAGAACCTACTGTATAGCACAGGGAACTCTATTCAATACTCCTTGGTGACCTAAATGGGAAGGAAATCCAAAAAAGAGGGGATATATACATAAACGTATAGCTGATTCACTTTGCTGTACAGTAGAAATTAACATAACATTGTAAAGCAGTTATACTCCAATAAAAATTAATAAAAATAAATAATCTGCTCAACACTGTAAAAAAAAATAAATGTTTTCAAAAATCTTGATCTGCTGGCCAGATAATACCCAATTATTCCCTTTCACAGTTTCCTGGTTTACCCTTGTTTTGTTGAAGCACATCCCCCTATAGCTTCTTGAGAAACTGTAGCCGTTAGTGGAAAGTTTCAGTTTATAGAATGAGGAACAGATAAACTGTTCATTCACTTATTCAACAGTATTTGTTGAGTAATCAATAATAGGCATACACATTCAATCATCAGCATTCAATAATTTCTCAGGAAAAGTTATTAAGTTATAAACCAGAGCATTCCACTTCTTTGCTTCAAACCCTTTTGATGCTTCCCTTCACCCTTGGAATAAACTCCAAACTGGCTCTCAAGGTGCTGAATGATTTGACTCCACTTCTCTGCTCACCCTCCTTTCATGCCACTCTCTCTCTCACACCCCATACTCCATCACCCTGGCCATACTTTGGTTCCAGGAACACACACGGGTCTTCAACATAGCACAACTTTTTCCATTGCCTATGAGCTCTTTCTCTGGCTGTTTACACGACTGGCTCCTCACTATTTAGGATTTGGCTGAAATGTTCGCTACTGAGAGAAACTTCCTCTGAACACTCTCTCTAAAAAGGCCTTCTTAATCCACCCTTATTGTCTCTATCACAGTGCCTAATTTATTTCCTTTATGACAATAGTAAACATTTTACTAAATGCATTTATTTATTGACTTGCTTATTTCCTATCTCCTTCATTGGAATGTAAACTTGATGAAGGCAGAGACCTTGGCTTATTCTCCATTGTAGTTTTGGGGACTAGTGCAGTGTAGGGAATGGAATAGCTTCCAAATGCATAAATGACTCCAGTTGGCTTGAAAAATTTAACTGAAATGACTGGTCCATAGACTATACTGTTCAGGGAAAAGTATTTGGAGAAATGAACATGACTGCTGTGTGCCTAGTTCCTGTGTCCTACCCTGATCTCTCCTCTCACCCTTGGGTCAGCCACACAGTACCACATCCCCTGATGTGCCTGACATTCTCTACTCCCCTGTGCCTGACTAATTTCCACTTGACCTCCAAGCATCCCATCAAGTTTCAGTTCCTCTGTGGAACCTATTCTGACATTATAAGACTGAGTCAGGTGGTTGTTTCCTAAGCTCCTATACTCTCTGTTTTAAACCTTTAATAATACTTAGCATATGATCAAAATTGCCTTTTGCTTCTCTGTTGTTAGTGTAAGAAATAAACTCCTAGAAAGCAGAGAAACCAAACTTTGTTCTCTCTTTTCTCAGTATATACAATGAAAGCTTCAAAGTAAGTATTCAGTTAAAAATTGTTAAATGAAAAAAATGAACAAGTAAATGACTACTGATAGAGAATATACTATAGAGGAGATAATATCTTTAGAAAAAATGTTTTGGAGATAGAATGGCAAACAGCAATCCGTAGAGAGAGCATTTAAAAAATTTTTTATGAGGTGATAGGTAGTAAGAACATAGCCCGATGAAGATGGCAATAATAATTTTGTGTTAGCACATCAGAAGTGATGAAATGTTATCAATGCCAAGGCTACTTCATTGGCATTTTAGTCTTTAGCCCGATGAAGATGGCAATAATAATTTTGTGTTAGCACATCAGAAGTGATGAAATGTTATCAATGCCAAGGCTACTTCATTGGCATTTTAGTCTTTAGGTGTGAGAGAGTTCTGATTCTACTGTAGAAAGATACTGATTCTCAAATGAGGAGGTTATGCTGAACATACAGTAGGAAATTTGATGCAAATTATTATTATTACTCTAATATGTGCTGGGCATTGCATTAATATGTTTACCTTACATCATCTCTACCAGGACAATAACCGAATGTTTTCTCTAGTTTTTAGGTCTCTGTTCCCACCTCTGACCACCTCAAAACCTGTACTCTTTCCATCAGCTCCACTACTTGTCACTGTGAACAAGCAAACCAAGAAAACAAACTTCTTCATTGAATTTTAGCACTGAAATAACGTGGAAATTAGTCAGGTGCTGGGGTGCAGAGGTCATGGCGCCCATCAGGGGATGTGGTACCTTGTTGCAGATCTGAGGCGGAAGAGCATGTGGCTTATTGAAGAACAACGTGCAGCTGGAGCCCAGGAGGTCGAGTGGTGAGGAAAGCCATCAGAGTAGGACACAGGAACCACGCACACAGCAGTCGTGTTCATCTCCAAATGAGTTTTCCTCAACAGTATAGTCTGCGGACCAGTCACGTCAGTTAAAATTTTCAAACTGATTAGTCTCTCATGCATCAAAAAATACCTCCTTGGAATTTGTCCATTTCATCTAGATTTTATCAGATTTGTTGGCAGAGAGTTGTTCACGGTATTTATTCATTGATTGTCCTTTCAGTGTCAGTGGGAATGGTACTAATGTCCCTTCTTTAATTTCTGATATTAAATTTGTGATTTGTGTCCTTTTTTCCCCCCTTTTTAAAAAGTTTTCCTGGCTAGAGGCTTATTGATTTTATTGACCTCTTCTTTAAAGCATCAGCTTTTGGTTTTGTTGATTTTCTCTATTGATTTCTTGTTTTCAATTTCATTGATTTGAGCATCTTTATGCTGACAGCATGCTAACTCGAGTATGTATGCTGGTCTTTTGTTTCCTGCCCTGGAGCTTCTCTGACTCAGGGATGCCTATGGGAGCACACCTGACACTCACAGTGAGCGACTCAGAACTGCTGGTGGACAGTTCTGAGATGCATCCTACAGTTCCTCGATGGGTTGATCACCTGTTGTCCACATTGGTTTACAATATAATAACACATCATTATACAGACTTGTCTCCCTTCTCTCTTTTACCCTGTGTATCAGTCAGGTTCTCCAGAGAAACAGAACTGGTAAGGGGTGTGTGTGTGTATAATATACATGTGTGTGCATGTATGTATATAAATTTATTATAAGGAATTGACTCACATAATTCTACAGGGTCAGTCTGTAGGCTCATGACCCAGGAAAAGCCAATGTTCCAGTGTAAGTTCAAAGGTAGGAAAGAGCTGATATCCCAGTTTGAAGGCACTCAAGGAGGAATTCTCTTGTACTTGAGGGAGGGTCAGACTTCTTGTTTATTCAGGCCTTCAACTGAGTGGATGAGGCCCACTCACATTAAGGAAAGCAATCTGCTTTATTCAGTCTACTGATTTAAATATTAATCTCATCCAAAATCACCCTCACAGAAACACCCAGCATAACGTTTGACCAGATATCTGGGCATCCCATGGCTCAGGCAAGTTGACACATGAAATTAACCATCTCTCCTTCCTGGTCCTTCACTCCTGCCCCCTGGCATCATTTATGAAGTAATACACTTGCATACCAACCCTGTCTGGTTTTCAGGTAAGACTTGAGCTAAGACATCCATGTTGTATTTAGTGTGTGAAGTAAGGCTTTGACTAGATGGCTGCTAATACTGGTGCAAGAAATCTTTATGACTGTTATAATTGCTATCTGAGTCATTAAGCAATAATAAAATAATGTTGTATGTGCATATACATTTTCTACTCTTCTTTCAAGGTCTTTTGAGATGTAAAATTGATCTATGTGAAATAAACTTCTGACATTTTTCCAAGGCATTATAGCTGGGTGCTCTTTTTAAAGGGAAGGATAACCCCTAAGAACGTTTCTGATTTTCTGCAGTCACCCTTTTAATAAAGTAAAGAACAGTGGAGAAATCATTATATTGTGAGGAGAGGGAGAAAATATATCAAATTCTTTGTTCTAATTTGACATGCTGAGTTTAGCTAAATTTATCCTAAGAATAGCTGCAAAATGCTGGTTGCTGATAAGACCCATCATTACCATTAATGGCTTGAACAGTCAAATTCACTTTTATTTATTGAATGAAAGCAAAACTGTTAAAATCTTTGAATAAGTCAACATGGTTTAAAGATTTAAAAAACTGTACTACTTAACATGTTTGCATTAGAGGAGAATTTATTTTTCCTGATTGAGAGTAGCTCTGTATGTATGTATATATATATTTAAATTTTAAAAAAGGAGCCATACTTTTCTGATTGTATATAGCCTTATTACATTAAGACTTCAAAATGATATTTATTATGAACTAGAAGTATTGGAATAAGTGCAGAAAGGATTACGTACTGCTTTTGCCA
Organism: Delphinapterus leucas; assembly: GCF_059928025.1. Lineage (NCBI taxonomy): Eukaryota > Metazoa > Chordata > Mammalia > Artiodactyla > Monodontidae > Delphinapterus > Delphinapterus leucas. The sequence continues at coordinate 29,870,610 of NC_143146.1, read as the reverse complement.
AACTTGACCTTTCAAGCTGCCCTTCAGTTGGACTGATTTTTAGCTCTTAGCAATACTGACAGCCCTCTTGGTGGCTGACTATTGGGAGATATAGCAAATCGTTGACACCAGTTAACCTCTGACATTTTCCTTTAAATCATGCAGTGTTATTGCCTATCAGCTGGAGGCAATTCATTTCTATTTCCTGGACTCTTGGTTCTCCCTACCCAGTCATGCTTATACAGTAGCATTTAAAATTAAAAGAAGGAAACTGTGCTAAATTCAGCTAAATTTTAGGTTTGCCTTGAAAATTTCTGAAGACATTTGATACAAACTGATGCTTGCTGTGTCACTAAATAGAAGTTTACTCAAAGAGGAGAGAGTAGGGGTACCTTTAGGGGAGAGGATGGTCAACCAGAGGGGGAACAGCCAATTGTCTCTTGCTTTCACCTTGGTGGCTCTGTATGTAGAAGATTCTTTCGTACCAGAAGTTCGTGAGAAAGGCTGTCAAGCCTCTGATATTTAAAATTTATTCTGTAAATGCTCAGAAGCTGATTGGTATGTCAGGTCCAAGTTGGGCTCTTCGGGGAGAATAGAAAAGGAAATAAACCTCTAAAGTGACTTAGTTCAGTCTTGTTGAAAGCCAATTTAAAATCTAATCTAGATTTGATTAACAGTAAAAGCAAGCTGTGTGACTTCTACAAAACATGATTTTAACGCAGACCCACTCTCTTTTTATTTATTGCTGGTTATCTGTCTACAGATATTAATTTTTCAATGTTGTCAAGAATTGTGTGTTGACTATATGAATGCGATGGAAGGGTTAGTAGGAAGTACACAGGTTCTGGGTTCAGTTACATCTGGATTAAAGTTCTGACCCTGTAATTCATCACCTATGTGACCTTGGGGGTATTATTTAACTTACATGAGTTTCAGTTTCTACATCTGTAGAAAGGGGATTAAACTATGTACTTTCCAAGATCACTGTCAAGGTTAGAAATTATATATGTAAAGTAGCAGGCACAAAGTCAGGGCTTAGTTATCAGTAGCCATTCTAAGGTTTGTCGTGCAAAGGCTAGACACCCTGGGGATCCTGGGGTCCTCAGAGCTGAGAAACAATGGTCTTCCTACTGCATCTTTGTCATGGATTCCAATTTCATCATTAGCTGTACTCTAGTCAGATAAGGGACATCCATGGATCGGCTTTCAGACAGCATGCAGGAGGAGTGAGCTACCTTTAAACCCAGTTCATGGGACTCCTAGCAAGAGTAAAATCCTTTAATAGTGTGGTTTGTAGCTTCAAAAAATTTTTTGAAGACTTTTATATGCTATCTTTGTAAGTGATCTTACATATTAGTCTTTATTGAAGTCCTGCTTTTTATTGATTTTAAAATTATTTATATGTTTATTCTTCGTGATACATCTCTTACCAACAAAAAGTATAAAGAATGATCATGAAACAAATACTGTGTAGCTACCACGGAACTTAAATATAAAATAAACACAATCTGTCTGAAGTTCCCTGTACATCATGTGCCAGCCTTTCTCATTCTTCAAGCTAGCCTCAGTCTTATTTTTCAGGTTGATTATGCCTTTCTAAAAATATTTTTACCACATATAAATATACCCATAAACAATATGCTACTAATTTTTGAGTTTATTAAAGTTTTATAAAAAATAATCATAAATGTGTAGTGACTTTTAGCAATTTTTAAAAAAATTCATTGAGATAGTTGAGATAGTCTTCCATTAATCTCTTAATTTGGTGAATTATATTAAAAGATTTTCTAATGTTCATCACATTTTCATGTTTTAATTTAAAACCTCTCTCCACTCCGAAGAACTTTCAAAGGGTCTCCTTCATCTCAGCAATGGAAAAGCTCCCTTGTGCCAAGTCCCTCTCATGCTTTGAATCTCTGTCTTACCCTGTGCTACCAGCTGGAAGAATATACATCTTTTTTACAAATGGTATGCAGTATATTTCTATATTAGTTTCTAATTTGGTATCACTAAGTAGTTGGTGACTACCTCTAATCTGTGTAGCTGAAAAAAGGTCTTCTGTCTGGTTCTGAATTGTGAGTTCCCCATTGCTCTTCTTCTCTTCCTTTTAGCTGATGGTTCTGGAACACTAGATTCTGCTTCTGGCCCTCTCATGTCCAGTCATGCCCTCTACTTCTACATTTGCTCAAAACACCAAATCCCATGGATCTCTTTGCTGTATCCACATGCTTTGCAAAGTCGTAAAGCTGTATCTTTACGTCATAAAAAATATCTCCTTCTTTATTGCATCCTATAACTCAATAGTAATGGTTTAAAAAAAATCTTTGCTTTTAAACCAAAGAACATTGGCTTTACCTGTAAATATGCACCATAAAGGGAAATGAACCAAACACTCAAGACAAGGGATAGAAAAATAATTTCAAAAAATCATCTAGAAGTGCCCCCTGCTCCCCACGATTTTTCCCAATCTGCTTTTTATTCTGGATAGTCTCTTGTGTTCTCATCTTTGTGATTGTTTCCTTTATTTATTTATATTACATAATGGCCCTTCTGCAGACCTTGGAGATCTGTTTGTTGTTTTTATCAACAGTGACTCACAGTGACTTGCACTGTGACCTTGGTTTTAATCGTAAACTCATTCTGTCTGTGGCCTAATTCAAGGAGGTTTTTGTTGGACCTATATACACTTCTGCTGTTTCAGATGGCTACCAACCTGTAATTGCATTTGTCCACTTTGACAATGTTGGCTCAATAGCAGAGAACTAGCGTCACTACTTTATCTTAGTTCCCTATACTCAGACCCCAGCTCACTTTTCTTTTGGGAGGGGTGGGAAAGCGAGTCCCTGGGGACTCCCCTCCCCTCTACGTATGTCTAGTGAAAGCCAAGGTTGTTGTGCAAAGTGAGGGACTTCCCAGAACCTTACTGGCCAGAATGCTGCAACGGAATTAGACCTTGAACTGTGCAGATGCGAGGCCAAGATTACATTTCATTTGTAATACTAATAAATATATTTTCCTGGCTGCAGGAACTCAGATTTTTTTACTTATTTATCACTTCATGCCCATTGATTTTTGGGTAATGGTAGGAGAAGATATTACTACAGTAATGTTGATCAAAGCGTTGAGCTTAGTCGGGCTTCCAGAAATTGAAGAGAGTGGAATGTATATTTTATTTTACTTTTAATAAGGAATAGGATAGTAGTACAGAACAGGAACACTTCATATTCACTAGTAACACGAAGGCTTCTTATTCATGGCGAATTACATTCCTAGAAAAGTATTTCATTAGGAATAATTATTCTGACTCTCTATAGAAACAATGTTATATGGTGAAAAATACTGCATATTTTCTATTTTAAAATGTTTCTCAGTGACACATTTATGTGCACCTAACATACTGAAGCTAGAATTTGACTTTTCCTCTTTTGTGACTGTCTACGCACCTTGTACATTTTTTTAAAAAACATCTTTATTGGAGTACAATTGCTTTACGATGGTGTGTTAGTTTCTGCTGTGTAACAAAGTGAATCAGCTATACATATACATATATCCCCATATCCCCTCCCTCTTGTGTCTCCCTCCCACCTTCCCTATCCCACCCCTCCAGGTGGTCACAAAGCACCGAGCTTGTCTCCCTGTGCTATGCGGCTGCTTCCCACTCGCTATCTATTTTACGTTTGGTAGTGTATATATGTCCATGCCACTCTCTCACTACGTCCCAGCTTACCCTTCCCCCTCCCCGTGTCCTCAAGTCCGTTCTCTACATCTGCATCTTTATTCCTGTCCTGCCCCTAGGTTCTTCAGAACCATTTTTTTTTTTTTTTTTTTTTTAGATTCCATATATATGTGCTAGCATACAGTATTTATTTTTCTCTTTCTGGCTTACTTCACTCTGTATGACAGTCTCTAGGTCCATCCACCTCACTACAAATAACTCAATTTCGTTCCTTTTTATGGCTGAGTAATATTGCATTGTATATATGTGCCACATCTTCTTTATCCATTCATCTGTCAATGGACACTTAGGTAGCTTCCATGTCCTGGCTATTGTAAATAGAGCTGCAATGAACATTGTGGTACATGACTCTTTTTGAATTATGGTTTTCTCAGGGTATATGCCCAGTAGTGGGATTGCTGGGTCATATGGTAGTTTTATTTTTAGTTTCTTAAGGAACCTCCATGCTGTTCTCCATAGTGGCTGTATCAATTTACATTCCCACCAACAATTCAAGAGGGTTCCCTTTTCTCCACACCCTCTCCAGCATTTATTGTTTGTAGATTTTTTGATGATGGTCATTCTGACTGGTGTGAGATGATATCTCATTGTAGTATTGACTTGCATTTCTCTAATGATTAATGATGTTGAGCATTCTTTCATATGTTTGTTGGCAATCTGTATACCTTCTTTGGAGAAATGTCTATTTAGGACTTCGTCCCATTTTTGGATTGGGTTGTTTGTTTTTTTGATATTGAGTTGCATGAGCGGCTTGTAAGTTTTGGAGATTAATCCTTTGCCTTGTACATTCTTAAAATAATTATATATGAATCTGTCTCCCCAATTAAAGAATTGTCTTTGAAGGCATGGGTTATATTTTATTCATCCTCATATCCCTAGTACTTTTATGTCCCTCAATCACAATGCCTGGCATACGAAAGTTATGCAGTAATTGTTTGTTAAATAAAAAGCCCAGGAAATATCTGGTTAGAAAAATTTTCTTTAAAGAAAAGCTTATGATAAAAAAGGAGGGACTTTATTAGTACTAACCACACTGTTTTTCTTAAATAACAAAGTTACCTATCTTTACAATACTTCATTCTTATCTTTAGCCACTGTAGTTCTGATTATAAATGTAAAAAATGAATCTCAAAGGGGAAGTTGAATCAGGAGGAAACAGAAGTGTTCTGAGGAAGAAGTAGAAAAAACTAAAGTTCAACTAGAGTTGTATGAATAAGTGATTCAGTGAATATTAACAGAAAAATAAGAATGTTGATACAACTTTGATATTCTTTCTAAACATAAATTTTAGTTACCTCATTAAAGAGTTGTGGTCAGTGGAGGGACAACCAAGACCTGAGCCAAATATCAGCTGTGGAACTTTAATCATATCTCAGAAATCAAGACTTTTGTTTTTATAATTATGAGGGACCTGTGAAGCACTTTAAAAATTCCTGTGGTATTCACAGTCTTGCTGTTTTCTGGTTTGTGTCGGTGGAAAAGTCTCTTAAAATTTTCCACTGTGAAGAAAATTTACCCAATTGCTGTCAAACTTCTGTATTTTTTGCACCTCATTTTCAGCTCCGCACACTCAAGCAAGTAATCTGAACTCCAAAGTCCTCCTTTTGTGTGTTTTCAGGACATGCTTTCTGCACAAAGAATCTAATTTCAGAGACTCTCTTGGTAGAGCAGAATAATGACACCCAGGGTGGGGAAAAGGGTTGAATGTGATTTTGTTTTGGAGGAAACACCAGTTGCCAGGCAGGTACATAGCTGCTGCTGTAATTAGTTTCTAGAACAATAGCAGAAGTTACTAATTCTTTATCTTCTCAATTAAGAGTTCTTGATGTGTTGTTCAGACGGTAGTTGTAATTGTGTATATCTTGTAAAAAATTCACCCTATCTGAATTTGGTTGCAAGTTCTGAGACTCTTAAGGAGTCTATCTCCAAAGACAGTGATCTGGTTAACTTATTTCTTAGGTATCAAGTACTCTGCTTAATAAATAATCTTGGTCAAATATTATTTCTCCTTTGTGTCTCTTTAAACTCTTTTGCCACTTTTCCTCATCAATTCACGGAATCCAAGAGTTGAAGGGAGCATGGTAGATCATATAATCCAGATTCCCAGGAAATGCAGGCTTTGCTCTGTCATAGCTCTGACAACTTCTGCTTTACACAGTAATGAAACAGTCTCCACCCTTAATCCATTCTATGGAAATGTAGTATTAAAAAATTTAAAAATATATCTAAGCTTTAACTATAAGCTGCCCCTCCCCAGCTGTCACCTATTTATAAAGTTGTGCTTTGCATCCTGAGGCTGCTAGTCAAGTTCCTCTTTGATAGCTTTATATAATCATCTGACTTTACCCTTCCTTCCCATACAGTCACAGAAGGTTGGTTCTACTGACTCTCACTTCTCATAAAATATTATAAGCCAAGGTGATGTGTCAGCAGTCAAGTGAATGGAAGTTATTGTTCTTTGCCATTAATATAGAATAAGGTATCAGCCTCTTTAATCTTTAGCTTTGTACTTTTTTATGAGGTTTTGATCTCCCTGTACTTTACCCTCTTAATTATTAGAAAGAGATGAGCATACACACTACTGTGTATAAAATAGATAATCAACAAGGACCTACTGTATAGCACAGGGAACCATATTCAATATTTTGTAATAACTTATAAAGGAAAAGAATCTGAAAAGGAATATATATATATACATATGTATATATATAACTGAATCATTTTGCTGTACACCTGAAACTAACACAACATTGTAAATCAACTATACTTCAAAAATTTTTTAAAAAAAGAAAAGAGAAAGAGATGAGCAGTTACTACTTTGATCTTTGTTCACTAGACCAAAGGACTTCAACTTTTGTTTGTAGTAAATAAAAAACCTTAACAAGTTAGTAAGGATTTAATTTTCTGAATCTAAGTTATATTTATATAAATATAAACATAATATTAGTATATTATATGCCTTTTCCCTTAATTTTATTTTTTCCAATTCATTTTTTACTTATTTGCAATTTAAAAATAGATTGGAGGAAAGAAGATTGAGGCAAAAGACCCTCTATTTTTGATTCTCAAAAAAAAGTTTTTGGTAGATATTTTTATTTCCACTTAACAGATAAGGAAACTGACTTTCAGAGAAGGTATTAAATTTACCTAAGTTTACATATCTAACAAGCGACCTTAAAAAAAATCTTCACAAATAGGAAACGGAACAGTAATACAACTAGAAGGCCCATGAAACAACACTGACATAAGCAAATAATATACTCAGGTCAAGATTTTAATAGATGGTGGGGAGAGAAACAAATCTGGGATGAGATAAAAAAAGAAATACTCAATATTATGAAGCTATAATTAACAAAATTATTCAGTTAAAAATTAAATCAATAATTATTCCTAGAAGATTCCAGAAAGGGAGACAAATGAGAAGAGGTAGAAAAGTGCCATCTTGAAAACTGGATTTCATGAAACAGTTCAGTTAAAATTGAAGATAATGATAGTAATACTTAATAAATAGTAGTACTACATTAATAAATACTAATATAAATATAGATAAAGATAATACTTAATACCTGTGTCATGTTTATAATTTACAGATTTATTTCTCATGTTACTTTATTTATTGATCAAGTTAATAATTCCAAAGAAACATGTGAATTTAAAATGGTTGAAGCAAAATTAGTCAAATACTGCATGTGTGATTCTTGATATAGAGACATGTGTTCAGTGCCATTTTCCCATGATCTCCGGGATAGATAGCCTGGTGACTGCCAGCCAGCAAGTGTACACGTAAGAAAGAGCTAGAAAAGGATTCAAGATACTGTTTAAACCAATTTAAGAGAATCTGATAGAATCCATTTTTTAAAAATAAAAATATGTATATATATCATATTATAGCAACAGGAAGAACCTGCCCAACGTAGGAAAGAGCATGAATTTGAAGTCAAGGAAGTTTGACTTCTGATCGTAACTTACTCTTTAAAAGATAGAGCCAAACATTTCAATTCGTTGGTCTTTATTGATCTGTAAAATAAGGGGTTTGGATAAGGTCAGTGGTTCTCAGTTGGGACCTAACCAACCTAACACCTCGAGGTGCGTTAGGAACGGTGGGTGCTTTCATGTAGAAAACTCTGGAGCAGTCACTCTGTGGCACAGGGAACTCTTGGTATTAAGTGCCTCACAGAGTTCTGTGGATCATGTTACTCACAGCCCACTTATTCAGGAGGTATTCATCTTTACTAATTTACTTTCTGAAGAAGGAAACCACAAAACAGGTTCTAGTTAGAGAAATGGTAATTTTTCCCCTAAGTTTAAGGAGAGCTAGGCAGATTTCTTAAAGGAACTACCTTAAATAATCAGATGTTTTTATTCAGAGGAAAGACATCATACATCTACACTGCGAGACATTCCAGTGACTTGAAAGGAAGGACGACCTAAAGCAAATAGGTCCAAATCCCTAAAATCAGTGCTACCTGAATAATTTTAGTAGACCAAGATACGAGGTCATTGCATTGAGCTAAACCTAAGTGATCAGTTTTCTGTAGTTGTCTAGTTTTATAAATTTCCACTTAAGATTTCTAAGCCAAACCATTTAGCCTTGATAAAACCTTCCTGAAGAGAAACACAAAAGTATTTTCAAGCACCATTGACTTTTACTTGGGTTTTCCAAGCAAAACTGTTTACTAAGAAACACTTCATTTACACTCTCAGTGGATAGGTTAGCTTTATCTGACGATGCTGGAAAATTCTCAGGAAGTGCCTCAAACAGAAATGGTACATTTTGCTCTATTTTAGGATTATTGCTGAAGTCACAAAGCGTCATGGTGTTTGAGTTTGGAATGTTTCCCGTGCTTTTATCCTTCCTGAAGTACATCAAACAGAAATGATAAAGACTCTCTAGCATTGCTCAAAGCTGCTGGAATATCTACTAACAAATTTTTGGTTGCTAAAGATTGCTTCCCCAGTTTTGGAAAAGAAAAAGTAATTTGGGATTATTCAAGATAAGCATCTAGCCTTGGTAGAAATCTACATGAACCAAAATACCAACTTCTAGGAACCTTACACTTTGAGAATCATACCATCTTAGCCAGCAGATTCCTACTTGTTGAATACAGCTCGGTGAAGAAGCAGCCATTATGTGTGTGAGAACTGAGAAAAGAAAGTTTCATAAATTTCAAGTGATTGGTCAGAGTGGAGTATAAAATATCTAAAAGAGAAAGTGAAATTTTAAAAAGTCTGCACCCTCCTAGGTTTTGTATAATGAGGATTTTGAGAGCAATAGATAATCATTGTGTAATTCGTTTCATTTTTAGGTAACTTGAAATACCAGTAGGAAAAACAGGTTTACCTTTATTTTCAGAAAGTGACTGTTTTTTGAAATGAGTTGAAGGGGTTTCTTATAAGTTGGATGGAAATTATGTCTGAAAAATGAGATGAAAACAGTGATTTAGCAGCAACACGCTTTCTCAGTTGCACCTGTGCTCAGTTGCAAGCAGCAGAAAGTGCCCCAGGAAGTAGCATCTATTTACCACTACAGTGGAAGGGAAGCAGGGCAGTCCTCCCACAAAATTATAAAGCACAGAGAGTGAGATTAAAACAAACTCAAACTTCTTTTGATGTATTGGGAAGACCTCTTTAAAAAATAACATTCTCTCCATTGTCAAGGCTCCCTCACTTCCTTAAAAAATACCCAGAGGTGTCTTTCCACCTTCCACCTCCTAATTTGTTATTTTCAATTTCGTGTGAATGAGTGTGAGTGAGTTCCATGTATTCCTCTTACTGTAGAATATTTGTATTTGCAACTGTTTCTCTAAACCTCGTACATTAGGATGTAAGGGCCACTGAGACTGGTGATATTTTTTGCATTTTTTTTACTGATGTATTCCTCAGAGCTCAAAAGCATTTGCTGAGTAGACTTGAGTCTACAATGAAATTATTTAGAGGTAGAACGCCTGACTGTCCATCATCTGGTTTGGCCATTTTAGGAGTTGGGGGTGAAGAACAGAAAAATTGAGGTGGACCATCTTAAGCCACTTTGCAACTAGATAAAGTGAAATCAGCTCCATAAATTGTAAGTTAGTTTGATTTGTTCTGCCACACAGTGTGGTTTATTGAGATGCAGAAGAAAAGCTGTGGGCATGGCACCACCTGGTGGTAAATGTTCCCCTGGTCTCAGTGCTCCTCTATCATGGTGCACAGGGCCTATGACATGGACCACTGAAGACCAGAATCTTTAGATATACCACATCTCCTCTGTTTTGCAGGTCACTGTTATTACACCTCACTCCTGAACCCTGGAGATGCCCTAGGTGAGAAAATCCCCACGGCGGCTCATTCTAGGCCCCTCCCTTGCACGTCTCTGCCTGTTCCCTGTTTCCATTTACATTCCTCTTCCCTGCTCTTGCAAGGGTCATGCCTTCTCTCCTGATGGCTCCCCTTCCTTTCTTCTGCTAGAAAGTCCCCAGGGCTGGGAAAGAAGGGTATGATCTGATTGCCAGGTATATATTGAATATTCCATCTCTCTGTCTCAAAGTTTTCATCAAACCTTTCAGCACTGTTGCACATAGTGATTATATATATTGTGGCTTCTGTTCCTTAAGTACCCATTTTAGAAAGAATACTATGAGTTTCAATCTTACAACACACTTTCAAGATGGGCATTTTTATTAACAGTTGAGGAGATTGAGACAGAGAGAAGTTGCTGGTTATATTCCTTAGATGTTACATGAGTATTCATACTAATTATTAGTCCAGCAGAGTTTGTTCAGTCCTTAAACCAAACGGAAGAAACATTGTCAAGAGCTTTTTTTAATGTGTAAGAAAGTTGGTTAGATTTCTTACAAAAATTTCCACTTGGCAGATCAAAAAAACTGAATTAATTGGTTTTTAACCTGACATTCTTAAATTGTGCTAGATAAAGTCAAAATACATATATAAAAAACAGAAATTCTTCCTCTTCAGAAGCTTGTATGTACTTAGAAAGCGAAGGGATTGAATCATCTCTCTTTTAGTTTCACGTTTCTATTCCTTTTCCTATATTCATGTTCTGTGTCAGTTCATCCTTTTGGAAAATTGCTCATTCTGTGCCAGCATCACACTACTCTCCTGTCACAGTATAAATTCCATCCTGTTCGTTCATTCCCACAGTTACTTGATTCTATGGGGGACTATTTGAGGTGGTGGCAACCCAAGATTCCAAACTGGAGACCAAGGGGGTACACCTGGCCGTTGATGACCCAGATATCACTTTATTCTAAAAATTGAGCCAACGTTTACATATTAGGAGAGTTCTCATAAAAATCCTGATTTCTGGATTCTTTTAGAAAATCTAGGCACACTAGTTATAGCTGGAAGTGAGTATCTGCTGCCTTGTTTAATCAGGCATGTTCTTTCCAATCAGCCATAGTCTCTGTCCCTTTGTATTTCATAGTCTCTGTCCTATCGTATTTCTGATGCTGAGACTGAGTGTCCATTTGCAGTATTGAAAAATGAATGACACTGGAATGTTAGAATTCTTGCATTCCACTCCACTCCACTCCACCCCACCCTATAGATACCAATGTCTGCAGACTCTGCTGTAGCCATCTCTACCTCTGGAAAGAAATAGTCAATTGGTGCAAGTTCTTGTCATTTGTGAGCTCAAGGAGGCCCTTCTGCAATTCTGTTTCACCCGCAGGCAACGCAGTCATCTGGAGACCTTCACTAAGAGAAAAGTCATTTCTTAGGACTAGGATTTGATCCCACCTTGTACACCAGTGATACAAGATCAGATCTCCAGAGAGCAGGATTTTCCTCAGAGCTGTGTATTTCATCTATTTCCCACAACCTCTAGAATCTCAGAAACCTCACAAGTGGTTCAGGATGGTGTTTGAGGATCCACATACTTATGGTTAAGGACCTTGCTCAAGGTCACACAGAGGCAGAACCAGTATTCAAAGTCAGGTCACCGGCACTCTAAATCATCAGGCTTGGAGCTCCAGAAATATTTGTCAAATACATAAATGAGTCTATAAGGTGATACATAATGTTATTCATATCATGTAGTTATAAAGGTTAAGTTAGAACCTCAGAAATTTGAGAATTCCCTTGATTTCTCTTTCTCCCTATTGCCCATCACTAGTCTATTTCACTTTCATTATACGTCTCAGATCTGTCCATTCCCTCCATCTGCACGGTCATCACCTGAGTCTGAGAGGCACCCATCTCTCAGGTGGACAGGTACGATAGCACCTTAACCGGTCTCCGTGCTTCCACTTTCCTGCCCTTCGCAGCCTATTCTCCACACTGAGGCCACAGTGCACTTCGCACTGCTCTTATCTTACCATAAACGAGATCTTGTCACTCCTCTGCTTAAACCCTTCCGTCGTTTACATAGTGACCTCAGGAAAAATGTCAGAATCCTTAATGCCTTTCAGAATCCAGCAAGGCTTTGTCTGCCCTGCCTCTGCCTGGTCTCCATCCTCACCCGGAATTGTGCTGAACTTGCCCTATAGCAGCCCTTTCTGTTTTAGGGCCTTCCCACATGTATTCTTACTCCTTTTATTTGCTTATTTAACTCAGACTGATCTTTTCCAAAATTCTGTAGAGAGATTCTTCATCACCCCTACTTAGTTCTTTGATACACACACACGCACACACACATTTTTTCTCACTGTTTTTTGTTTTTACTCCATGTTAATTCTCACTGTTTGTAGCTATATAATTAATTAATTGTGTCACGATGTATTGTCAAACCCCTGAACAGGGACACATCTCTGCTGTTAACTTTCAGTGCTACAGCACTAAACACATACCATGTTCCTAATAAATACTTGTTCCGTTAATTTGCATAAGATATATGCAGGGACATGGGCTTTCCAGAAGGGCAGGAGGCAGAGATGTAGGTAAGGTACCTGGAGCAGACTGATTTTTTTTTTCCTCCAGATAACGGTGTGGGCTTGTTGATTCTGAGTTTGCTCTAGGTTCAAGAGTGCCGAAACTTTGACGACATTCGTTTTTTAGTCGAAGTGCTTGATATTTAGCAGAGCATCTCCCAGAATGATACAAGCTCTGACTAGAAAAGAGCTTGGCACAGCAATTGGGTAATTTCTTGGATCATGCCAGGGTCATTGCAAATGGAGGGAAGTAAAAACAGTTGAGGAAATACAGCTGAGTTGCTGTGAGGTTAGCTGTAGGCGCTGAGAGTGGCTAAATCAAAGCTGACTCTCTTGTTCCTGGCTTTTCTCATTAATCTTCATAATTCCTTAATGTAGGTAATATCATCTTCATTTTATAGCTTGGGCTGCATATTCAGCTTTCCTTTCCGTTGGAGAATCAGTAGCTGGAAGAGGCCCCACTGAGCTAGACTGTCTTTCTGTTCTGTGTGCCCAGGTCACTTCTGAGATGTTTACGATGCCTTCGCTAATTAAGATGGAAACCCAATTCAGCCTACAGGGTATATGAGAGGTGAGCTAGGGAGAAGAGTGAGGTTGTCTTCTCCAGCTATTCTGTAACCTGTGTGAAACTCTGAAGCAGAAAAAAAAAAAATCTAAAAACTGTTACCTGAGATATAGTAAAAGCCGAAAACATAACTATAATTATTAGGTTGTACACTTCTCAGAGTAACAGTACCCTACTATTAGGAAGAAAAAGTACTTGCTAAAATATGAAAATCAGTACGCAATAAAAATTGTTTTTCATTTTCTTGGTACATAGAGCTGGGAGGTATTAGGTGGCTTTGAAAGTTTGACATTTCCTTTTTGTTCTAAGTGACACATTATAATTTAACCTGTTGCTATGCCCCAAATTATTCCCAGCAGATCTTGGTTGTGTGCATACAAGAAAGTGAGCAGAAATTTGAGGATTAATCTCTTCAAAATTCTTAAGGACTACATGACTCCTATAAAGTTCCTTGTGAGTTTCTTGATTTGTTTGAAAGTCTTTAGAATGAATGTGTAGGCTTGCTTAAAATAACAGTTAAGAATGCTAGAAGATAGCTTTGTTTTTTTTTTTTAGAAAATTTGCTTCTAGAAGACACCATTGTTAACTGCTAAGAAAAACTAGGTTCAGCAATACTTGAATGAACACATCTGTAAACAGTTGCCTGTGACCATGTATGATAAACCCAACTACTAAGATAGGAGTAAAGTAAAACTTTCTTTCATAGGTATATTGAGAGAGACAAGTTTTTGGTTATGTCATTGCTGTATGCACATGAAATTTTTGAAATGATAATGTCCAAATTCAAAATTGGAGGCTGTGGATCCTTGAAAAAAAAATGTCCCCAAGCCAATTTTATATACTGAATTGACTGACATTCATATGATGCCACAATCTGAATCTAAATCTTCGATGGGTTTTGCCAGTAGTGAGCTCTGTGTAACTGAGCAGCAGATACAAGCAGCCCCAGTGTAGTCTTCACTTAGCCATCTAGGGACATCCTTATATGTTGCATAACAGTCATGAATAGTCAGGGTGCAAATTTCCTCATGATTATTCTTAAGGAAACACATTGTGGATAATAATCAAAATGAAGTGAGGCAGGAATGATAGATACTTCCTTTTCTAAAAGGATTCATTTGAACAGCAACAAAATTGGCTCAATTCTTGTATATTTTTCCTCCACTGAATTCTTCTCTTAGTGAGGTCATTGCTAGGTTTTAAATGGTGTTCATGAAAAGCTATGATCATCTTTTGTGATTATAAAAGTAGGCTGGGGCTTCCCTGGTGGCGCAGTGGTTGAGAGTCCGCCTGCCGATGCAGGGGACACGGGTTCGTGCCCCAGTCCGGGAAGATCCCACATGCCGTGGAGTGGCTGTGCCCGTGAGCCATGGCCGCTGAGCCTGCGCGTCCGGAGCCTGTGCTCCGCAACGGGAGAGGCCACAGCAGTGAGAGGCCCGCGTACTGCAAAAAAAAAAAAAAGAGTAGGCTGAAATGCAGAGTTGAAAATAATAATGTAAGAAGGAAAATATAGGAAGGCATGTGAATAAGACAATCACTCGTGGTTCTGAAGAGGGTTATTATTTATCCGCTGATCAACAAGGCTTTTATTACGCTGAATAACACTTTACTCATGGGTCCACCTAGATTCCTGCTGAGTCAGTCACAGAAAAGAAGTGAACTTGTATGTATACTCTATGGTGTACTATTTTGCTTTATCATGAAAAATAACCTTTAAAATCCTCAGGTCTACTCTTTGAGTTTTAACACGATTCTACTGAAGCTGTAGGATGCCCAGGCTTTGGCTACCTGGGAATACGAAGTGGTTGTGACCATCTGAAGAACCAGTAGTGCTACTGTGCTGTCTAGGAGGAATAGACATAAGAGATGTGCCCTTGTTCTTAAGACGCTCACATTTTGTTTATGAGAGAATTTGCCTCATCCTTGCATACACATGCTCTTGAGCTATCCTTGAAACAGGGATTAATTATATAGTTAGGGTTCACTAGGGAAGAAAAATACTTCGCACATATTTCCACATTCTTAAAATCCTACAAATCAAAGAACCATAGGATGTCAGAAGCAGGAAGAGACATTAAGAACCGTTCTAGTCTGTCCCCTTAAAGTGCCAATTGGGGCCGTCATTCCTTTGAAACATTATGAAGGAATATTTTAGGGAGTTTTTCAAAAAGGAAATAAACAAGTTATCTGGGATATTAATTTATTTCACTTGAGCAATTTTGAAGCAACCCAAATGTCTAGGCCAATTTTGAATGCCAAGGACAAGCAGAGATTTTAATCAAAGGAACTTACGTCTTTGACCTTATTTTTTTGAGCACAGAAGAGGAAACTAGGGAATTAACCTTAGAGCAGCAGGAGTGAGAATTATGTCTGTACATTTCTCTGAAAAGTTTAGTCCATGAAACTTGAAGAGCTGGCATAATTGACACCTTTAATTAGAAAGTTAGAAAAGAACTTGCATTCCATTTTTATACATGAATTCAGAAACATTATATTTTTCTGGAGTGAAAACTTTTAATAACGCAGGAGTGTGATTTGCATACCAGTCCTATAATGTGTTATTATCATTCTGCTAAGAAAGAAAAGGACTCTCAGAGAGGTTAAATAATCAAGTATGCAGAACTTCTGAGTGGCATAGCTACCATTTGAAACTAAACTTGTCTGATCTCCAAAGCCAGAGTTCAGCCTACTGACTACGGCCTAGCATCTAATGGGCAACATTTGAAAATGGCGTGGACACCCAAATCTGTAAAGAAAAAAAGAACAGGGGACTTCTCCCTCCACCCCACTCCTTATTCTGTACGGCAGGAGACGCTTGTCCACTTGCCCTGAATCCTGGCTAAGGGATATCAGAGGAGGAAAAAAATGATAGCACCTCACCACAAAATTTGGTGGTATTTTGAAGTCTGGTCTTGTTCCCAATCCACCTGCTATTCTTCTCTTTTTAGAGTCCTAAACACCTGTTCAGTTGTTGTGTTACCTCTGCATATAACAGCTACGCAACAGTAAGGGAGACAAGATGGCGTGTGCTTACTCCATCTTATGTAGAACCAGCCTTTTAAAATTTTATTTATTTAAAAAATTTTTTAAATTTATTTTTTATACAGCAGGTTCTTATTATCTATTTTATACATATTAGTGTATATATGTCAATCCCAATCTCCCAGTTCATCCCACCACCACCACCACCCCGCCACTTTCCCCCCTTGGTGTCCATACGTTTAGAACCAGACTTTCTTAAATGAATTTAAAATACACAGAAATAATAGAAGGGGAAAGATTTGGGAAATAGTCTGGTCCAAGCTTCCAGACTAGAAACTTCTTTATTCTAAGAAATCTCTAAGGAAGAAGCTTTCATATCCTTTCCCAGCTCCTTCCAGTGTGAGGTCACTTTGTTGGGTAGAAAATTCCATAGATAAGGATGGAATCTTCTTTATTGGTAAAGGGAATTCTTATTTAACATGTCATTTAATACAACTCACCAAATTTTGAGTGCCTACTATAGTTGAAAAACCAATATTTTGAGAAATGGAGAACATGCTGGTGGTCAGCCTCCCCTTGTCCCTCCCTCATTGGTATCACCACTTCTTCCTCAGCGTTAAGCTGGACAAGCTAATTTGGCTTCTCTTTGAAATTATACGTACTTATGATCCAGCAGCTTCGTCCCTTAAGAGACGTTTCCTCACCCTGTCTTCAGCACCTAGCAGGGCAAAGGACCAGTAAGTGCTCCTAAATGTTGGATGAATTGTCTTGAGGCTGGAAACTTTAGAAATGTGGCCCTCAATTTAAAGAAACTTAGGAAATATGAACATTTTTAAAAGAAAGAACATATGGAGGCTTTTCCTGTATCCTTTCCAGTACAGACTGCACTCTAGAAACGTTGCCTTTTCATTAGAAGTCTCCTTTCTCAGGGCTTCCCTGGTGGCACAGTGGTTAAGAATCCACCTGCCAAGGTAGGGGACACAGGTTCGAGCCCTGGTCCAGGAAGATCCCACATGCCGCGGAGCAACTAAGCCTACTGAGCCTGCACTCTAGAGCCCGGGAGCCACAACTGCTGAGCCCATGCACCACAACTACTGAAGCCCGCGTGCCTAGAGCCCGTGCTCCACAAAGAGAAGCCATCGCAGTGAAAAGCCCACACACTGCAACGAAGAGTAGCCCAACGAAGAACCAGCACTGCCGAAAATAAATAAATAAAATTATATCTATCTATCTATATATATATATAAATAAAAGAAGTCTCTGGGGCTTCCCCGGTGGCACAGTGGTTGAGAGTCCGTCTGCTGATGCAGGGGACACGGGTTCGTGCCCCGGTCCGGGAAGATCCCACATGCCGCGGAGCGGCTGGGCCTGTGAGGCCATGGCCGCTGAGCCTGTGCGTCTGGAGCCTGTGCTCTGCAACGGGAGAGGCTACAACAGTGAGAAGCCCGCGTACTGCAAAAAAAAAAAAAAAAAAAAAGAAGTCTCCGTTTTCTAATTTTTTCAGAAGGTGTAGATATTTTGTATTTTCATGTTTCCCTGCAAATGTGTCCCTAGGACACTGCATTTCTACTGTTAGGAAAAGTCCGTTGATAGACTGAACTCTTTAAATTTTCAGTTTCATTTATAGCTTTGTATAATTTCAACTGCTTTCCTTCTCACAACTGAATTCAATAATGCTTAGTAAGTCCAGGGTTAACGATGTCAGTCAGGGCTGACTTGTCACTGTGCAGAGAGTGACGGGGACAAATAGAGATGTGGTTTGGTGTGACGATAGGTGGAAATAACTTTAGGTTCTGTTGATGCACCGGTTACAATCTAATCTAGTCTTCTCCTCTTTTTTCCCCCTGCTTCTTCCCATATCCTTGGAGAAGGAGAAGTATCCCGCCTCTACCTATGTGTGTAGGTATATGCCTCTGCATGTAAAGTCCCTGATTATTTGCATGCATTATATTCTGTAGTTATGCAAGCTAAACACAAGCATAAGGAAAATAAAAACAATGGAGATCACAGGGAGGCAGTCACTGCTGAAGTGCTCTTTGGAAGCCTTTTCCAGAACGGTGTGTAAAATCTGGAAATTACCTCTCAGTTATTTGTTCTGCTCAAACACTGCATGTAGTCATTAATATTTAAAGTCTATTTTACTTCACTTCTGTTTAGTCTGAAGACTTTGGACCTAGGGAAAACAAAATTGTGGTTTAGATGGCCTAGGATAGCGAATTATCTCTACTTTAAAGGATGACAAGAAAAGTCAGCCATCAGTGGGTCAAAAATGATTTCTTAAGATCTTAAACCAAATATTATATTTATACATGACAAAGTCTTTTCCTTCTTGCTCAATTAAAAACAAAACAAAAGAAACAAAAACCCAAAACCTGCTTGAATTGCCAACTAAGTAATGTTTAGTCACTGGATTCATTTACTACCAATCTGAAAGCTGAATTGGCAGAAAATAAAAACCCTGGCAACTCATTGTTAGGTTGTAGACTTCTTGGAGCACTGTAACATTACAGAACTCAGACAAAAATATCCCTCAAATGTGTCCTGAAGTATTTGGCCTTAGGTTAAGTGATCTGGTCAGAGGCCTAGTGGGTACCATGGTTTTTATGAATGAGCCTTCGTACGTTGCTCATGGATGCTCAGTTTGGCACTTGAGCAGAAGTGCATTGACGTGTGCACAGTGAGAAGGTTCTTGACAAAGTAGTATCTGACAACGCACGTGTCTTAGAAGTGATGCAATATTTAGTTCTGCTGAATTGCATTAGAAGAGGAATGAAATGGACTGTTTGTTTCCCCCCAAAATTCATATGTTGAACTCCTACCCCCTAGTGAGATGGTATTTGGCCTTTGGGAGGTTATTTGGTTTAGATGAGGTCATGAGGGATGGGATTATAAGAAGAGGAAGAGAGACCAGATCTCTCTCTCTCTGCCATGTGAGCTCTCCATGTGTGCCAGGAAGAGGGCTCTCCCCAGGAACTGAATCGGCTGACACCTTGATCTTGGACTTCCCAGCTTCTAGAATTGTGAGATATAAATTCCTGTTGCTTAAGCCAACCAGTCTATGGTATTATGTTATGGCAGCCTGAGCTGACTTATACAGTGAGCTACGGAAATGAAAATATAATAAGAACATTTGAAATCCCCACACCTGTATTAGTTCCTGACTTGCTTAGAGTGTTGTGTATAAAGAAAGAAAATCTTAAGCTTTTGAAACTGCTTAAGTTAAACCTTAATAATTCTGAGGAAAATAATTGATAGATGTTGAATTGCACATCATTACTGGCAACTGCTCAGCTTTTGACTTTCAAATAAAATCTCAGTCTAAAACCTCAAAGTAATGTGGCATAAATCAATTTTCAGATTTATTTTTTTTCTTCAGAGCTCTGTGTAAGGTATTTTTCTAGCATTTGGTAATTTTCCAATCACAATAATACAGACTGTTAGAAAACTCTTACGCTATTTCAACTGAAAGTAAGTGGGAGCATGCCGTTCTAGAAATAACAAAAAATATTTTATTTATTTCAAACTATAGCAATGTATTTTACATATATATAGCTCGTACAAAGAATGAATGGAGAAATATGCAAAATTGGAAACTCAGAAATACCTTTTACATCAACTTACTCTAGGGGCCTTACATTGCATTCATATCTGAAAAGTTTAAGGTTTTCCAAAATAAAAAAAAAATAAAGTGTTTCTCAAGTCAGTGTTGAACCTAAACTCAGTTTCATGTGCTCAGTGACATTTCCTTCTAATTTCTTTCCCCATGGGAAATCTTCTCAAGCCTTCAAACAGTGCATCAGATTTTAATTCAGCTCAGATAACTGCCTAGAGAGCTATGAGTTGTGTGTGACTTTTTTTTTTTTTTTTGCAGTATGCGGGCCTTTCACTGTTGTGGCCTCTCCCGTTGCGGAGCACAGGCTCTGGACGTGCAGGCTCAGCGGCCATGGCTCACGGGCCTAGCCGCCTCGCAGCATGTGGGATCTTCCCGGACCGGGGCACGAACCCGTGTCCCCTGCATCTGCAGGCGGACTCTCAACCACTGCGCCACCAGGGAAGCCCGTGTGTGACTTTTTAAAATACTTTCTGGAGCAACCAGTTTGAAGGACTCCTTTCTTGAAAGGTTGAGGGATTCCTTAGGATCACCCGATTTAAGTATTGCGAATATGGGCCAGGCACTGACTTCAGGTGTGGGAGTGAGTATGTAATTTCCCAACATGTGGGGCACCTGATGGAGATGCACATATGATAAGATCCAGCTAAGTATCTTCTTATCTTAAAACTAAACAATAATAAAGTGAAATAAAATAGAAAACAAGTCTCTACAAAGGTGAAGTAATGTAAAGCGTACATGCTGTGATGGAAGCACTGTTCTGCTCCTACAAAGGGCCCAAATGCCCCTCTCGTGGACTGGCTTTTACTCCCTCTTTGCTTACTTGACTCCTATAATTTCATTTTCTTGTTCTTTCATCATCGACTTCTTCCTCTCTAATGAAATATTTCTATTAGCTTAAAAATGCCATATTTCCTATCTTTGAAAAAAATTCTTTCTGCTCTATCCTTTCAGCTACTGACTCATTTCCTTGTTCTCCTTTATTAGGAAAACTCCTTGAAGGAGCTGTCTAGACACACTGCTTCGATTTCCTCATTTCCTTTCCTCTATACCTTTCCTGTCACACTTGCATCTCCATCATTCCACTGAAATTTCTCCTTCATGGTCACTACCAGTCTCCGTATTGTCAAACCTGGGATCAATTCTAGCACTTACTTGATTTCTCAGAAACTTCTGATAGAGCCGTTTTTTTCCTTCTTGAAATATTATTCAGTTGGCTTCGAGGACAAGATCTCCTGGGATCCTTTCTCTTACTGGTCACTCATTCTCAGGCTCCTGTGCTGGTTCTTTCTGCTCTTCCAATCTCTAATTAATGGAATTCCTTAGGGTTTCATTCTTCCCCGTTTCTTTCCTAACTATACTTTCTCCCCAAGAAATCTCATCAGCTTCCATGGCTCTAAATAATGACCATAAGCTTCTAACTTCCAGATTTTAATTTCCAGATATGATTTCTTCCCAGAGCTCAGACTCATGTATTCCACTTGCTATTCCACACCTCTATTTGGAGGTCTAATAGGAACTTCGATTCTAATTTGCCCTAAGATAACTCCTAATATTCCTTCTCCAGCCTGCCCCTGCTCCAGTCTTCCCAAACTCAGTATTTAGCACATGATTTTTCTGTTGCTCAGGTCAAAAATGTTGGAGACATCTTGACCCCTCTCATTTCATAATACATTTTCAAGACCTGTTGACTCTACTTTCAAATTATATCCTGACCTCAATTTGTTTGTTATATATTGTTGTGCAATGCTACCTGAAATTCATTGAGATATTCTATGTATTTGTAAAGTTTTGAGTTTTCCTTTTAATTGAGGACTTTGTGCCTTCTGAAATTTATTTTTGTACATACTTAGATGGATTCTATTTTTTTCTCCCTGTATCTCCTTTCATATTTATGTTGCCGTCAATCTGCTCGCAGGGAGCTAGTCCATGACCAGTTTTACAATGATATTTTAGTCTTTTTTCACAATGATACTGTGAACATTGGGAATTCAGTCACAGAGCCAGCAATCGGCTTGTCTCAGATTCTGGTTGTGAGGCTGTGTCATTGTCACCCTGCCTCCTGAGGTTCAGAGCTTCCAACAAAGTAATTGCTGCAGGTTGACAAATGGTCAGTCTCTTTTTATGCAACAGGAGAGTACTATTTAAGCCCTGGTTTTAAGTAGTGATCATGAACCTTGTCTCCTGTCTTATATGGAGATCTTTTAGTGTCATTGTCCCACAGAAACTTCCCTTTACTACCGCCTACTTCCTGCCCAGGAGTCCACGAAGCCTAGATTTGAGGTCTACTCTTTTGTATTTGATCCACTGATATGTTAAACTTTTTCTAAGCCCAATTTTGTCTCATTCTTTTTATCTATTAATATTTTATCTGTCTTCGTCATTTTTTTTCAAGCAGGAGAGTTGAGTTACAGCAGGAAGATTGGAAGGCAGGGATTCACCTTTGCTTTAATTCAAACAGGTAGTTCCAATGATGTTATATTTCTAGTCCCCAAGGTAGACTGTTACAAAGATATTTTGATCCACGAATAACTTTACATATCCTTCATATCATACCATGTAGACAGCTACTGACGCATCAACAGAGCTTGGGAGCACTTGATTGATTGGTGAGAGGGAAGCAGAGGACATTTTCTTCTACAACTACCTGTCTTCACATGTGTCTTTGAAAATATCAGTGATATAAAAATGACTGCAGGGTGAATGACATTGGGTGGAGTCTTAGCGCATTATTGCTATGGAACAATAGCAGGGGTTTTGGCTCTTAGAAAAATTTCAATCTAAAATATCAATTCAAATGTATAGAACAGTAATTCTGTGTCAGACACTATGTGTGCTAGATGTTTTCACACATTACATATTTTTATTCTCATTTTATAAATGGAATTTCAAAAGGTTATATTACTTACCCAGTTGGAGTAGTCTAGATTTGAGTTCCAAATTCCAATTCATTCTATGTTACTAGCCATTTGTAGATAAGGATGAGAAGCCTTATGGGTTCCACAGGAAAGAAGACTAATTATACTGATACAAGTTTCTTTTCCATTTGATTTAGTTCTCACTTATAAATCTCAGCTGCTGTCATTTCAACACTTTTCATTCATTCCTTCATTCTCTCAATATGCATCACGCATGTGTGCACCATGCTAGATGTGGGTCTACAAAGTCAAATAAGACATGGTCATTGACTCTAACCTACTAGAGACAATTATTCTTCCCAGTTAACATCCCTAGTAACTGTGAAATGTCTTAGATCTGGCAACAAAATGTATACATATTTTCAACCTTGAATCATTTACAAAGTATATTTATCCACTATTTTATATAAATGGGTAATGACTTAGTGCACAGGTCAACTCTTTCAGGCATATACTTTTCAATGGAAATATTTCTCAAAGGAAACAACTTTATATGTGACATTAAAGGTCCATATTAAAAATATTTTTATGATCTTAAGTAAAATTTTTATGATCTCAGAGTAAAATTCTGCATGTGTAAATAAGGCATTATAATATTCAAAATTCTCTACAGCAATATGTGTAGTGCATACACTAATTACTGAAATAAATACATAGCATGACTCCCGTTCATATGAATTCATGAATTTTTCCCTCCTACTAATTGTAAGTAACTTTAAGGCACAGAATATGTCTCATTTGTCACTTTTTCCACTGGTTAACTTAGCATCTAGTACATGCTCACAATACATGTGTAAAATGCATTATTTACTGAATGGATATTCAAGGTTGTTGGTTGAATGGACAGACTGTAGGGAGGAATGGGTGAATGAATTGACGACTGTGTTTACATGCAACAGTCTAACACTTCATCGTGTGTCTTTAAAAAGCCTGATAGTTTCTGCCGGGCGTGTACTTCATATTTGGCTTATTTTGCCTCTTCGTCTTAGAAACATGGGGCTACAAATAAATGCCAACTTCTTCTTTTGTATCTGGCTACCAGGCAATTTCTGTTGTTACAAATTTGAAAAGCTCATCCAAACTACGTTTTTTTCTGGATTTATCTACTTAAATACCTAGATTGTCAACAAGCGCTTGAAATTATTTTCTTGTACACAGATTTTCATTACAATGGTACTTGGTATAACATGAACTGAACTAGTCTGCTATAGAATACATTGTTTTTAATTGTTGGATGAACATAAGTAATAAGAGATGCCATGTAACTTTCTGCCTTACAATGAAATTTTTCATTATATCTGTATATACCTTTAAATGTCATGATAACCCCCAAAGAAGCTGTTTTCTTTTTAACTTACACATGGGAAAATAAAATTCAGAGAGGTGAAATGACTTGTTTATTGTTATTTAGTCCAGCAGTCATTCCAGACATTCTCCTGGGTAGGAAGGACTCCATAACAAAGACAAACATTGCCTTTGAAGAACCTAAGGTCCTGGCGGGTGGGGAGGACAAATAAAGAGGTAATTATACTAGAGTGAATGGAACTATACTTAATGCATGCACAGGGTGCTGTGAAAACACACAAGATGTGTGTTTCTCTAAATTGTCCATAAGTCAGTGGAACTTCAGTCAAGTCTGTGGTTCCAAGTCCAAGGCTTGTTCTGTCATACCCAGACTTTATCTCTCCTTTATCTCTGATTTTCTCTTAGACCTGGTGGAAGTTGGTTAAGAAAAGTTAATGTGACATGTGAGAAATTAAATGTCAAATGAAGAAAAGAGCTGGGTCTTTACAGTGTTGCTTTTTGCTATCAGAGACTTCTAGATACGGTTACAGCATGAAATGCAGGAGTAGGCAGGGATGGCCAAGAGAGCAGGACCCCCTTAGCAGCAATACTAGTAGACAACTGACTTCAAACGCTAGAATTCTCCATCTCAGTCATCTGCTCATAAAAACCCATTCAGTCTTCCATCACACAGACAAAACACACATACAAAATTTTGTGACTAAGAAAGGGTGAGATGAATACATAACAGTTCCTTAAATAACTCCTTACTGAAAAGTAAGTAGCTGATTCAGAAGATTGTTTTCTACTTCTTAATTCACAGCAACTCCTAGAGAGGCCTTTGCTTTCCAGGATCTGTTGAGTGGGAACAGAACATTCACTGTAATGAAATTCTTAACAACAGAAAGTGGATGTACTGTGGAGTTCTTTGAAAATGAGATTTGAAAATAGAATTTTAACTGGAGACTAATATTAGAATATTCCTGCATAATATCTGACCTTGGTGTCTTGAAGCACCAGAGTTTCCTTCCCTTGCATGTTTCCATTTCTAATATCCTGAGGTCATTTCCTGTGTGTCAGTTTTATAATTGTCCCATTGTTTAACTGTTCTGTCCAGACACTCTTTCAAATGTGTGTTCTTTCATCATCAGCTTAGGAAGGCAGAACTGAAGTTGGATTCAGGGTAATTTAAATTCCAGTGATCAATTTTCTGGTTTCCTGGCTACCAGCCTTTTTTCCTGGTTTCCTTTCTTCTCATTTTTTTTTGAGGAGCTAAAAGTTTCTTGATATATAAATGTTCCCAGCTCTGTTTTTTTATCTTGTACCTAATTCTCCATCTGTGGCGGCTGTGTTGATTATCATCTCTTTCCATTATCTCCCTTCAAGTCACGCTGAGATTTTTGTCACGTCTTAAGAATATAGGTTTTCAGCAAAATTGGCAAATGTTATATATTTCCAACTTCAGTCAAATATTTATTATTTTACTTGTGAGTCTGTGGATTGTTTCTACATAATATAAAAGTTACTCAGTAATCATCTTTCCTCGTCACAATTATCATTTCTTCATCAGTTTGTCAAAAGCTATATAACATACAAAAATATTTGGTATTCAAAGACCCGGCTTAAAGTCAAGGATTTTTTTTAGTATAATATGTATTTTTAAAATAACTTGATTGAGGTATAAGTTACATAGTGTAAAACACACATTTTATGAATAAAGTCAGTGAGTTTTGGTAAATACATAAAGTCCTGCAGCTTCCACCACGGTCAAGGTTTAGAACACATTCATCACCCCAGAGAATAGTTCTGTATCCCTTTGCACCTGAACTTCACACCCCATCCACAAACTCCAGAACCTCTGGTCTGCTTTTTTTTTGCTATGGTTTTACCTTTTCTATAATGTCATATAATTGGAATCATACAGTTTTGACATCGTCTAGCATAGTCTCCAAGGTTTTGTTTCTCTAGTGTCTTTATTCTTTGCACAGATGAATAATTATGGAGAAAAGTAATATAAATACTAAAGGAAATTTTGGTGACAGTGGATATTGTTTTTACATATGTATAGACTATTATGCAAGGATCTGCATATGCAAATATATGCACACATACGTAGACCCGGAAGCGGGAAATACTGACCTTCACATGTGTTTGATTTATACTTGGAACAATCTTGTCCACTCATTTCAGCAAAAGTTGGTGGTACAAAAAGCATTATTCTAGTCTTATAGAGAATAAAAACAGAAAAGAATAACAAAACACAATTCTTTTTGCTATTACACAAATGTTGGTAGAAGCATAATTATATAAGGCAAATATGGTAGGCATAACAAGATAGTGCAAAGAAAGTGTATTGGGAACTTAAAAGAAGTCGGAAGAATTTGTTTGAGATATCAGCAAAGTTTCATTAAATTGAAACTCAATTTAATGGAATTAAAGGAATTCAAAAAGCAGAAAACACCGTGTGGATAAGCTTGGCTCGATAAATATTTGTTGAGTGAATGAAATTTTAATGTCCTGTTTACAGAGCAGTGCTAATAAGGCAAAGTTTAAATGGGTTTGTAGTTGATCATCCATGTTGGGGGCGTGTGTTGAAATATAATTGTAGGAAAACTCACTTCATTTTCTGCACATCAGCTTCTTGCCTGTGTCTGAAAATCCTCCCCAACTCAAGTCTCTCTACATGCCTGTTCACTGCTTCTTATCCTTCAGGGTTGAGTTTCACTTGTATCTTCTCAGAAAGCCTTCCTGGACTTTCCTCCCCAACCAGAGTTAGATGTTTTTTTTTGTTTGTTTGTTTTTTTTTGCCAGCTCTTTAATCATATTATTTATATTGAAAGCATTGATTTATGTGTTGGTCTCACCGCTAAACTGTGTGAAACTCAAGGGCAGAAATTTTCTTTTACTTGTCCTTGCCTAACCAGTTCTTGGATGTCAGTGCAAGCTATAATTGAGCATGCAATAGGTGCTCAGTACTGTCTAGTTCAAGGATGAAATATATTAAATTGAGTACTGAGTTGATAGTTTTCTCTCTTGCCTTTACGTTAATCCTTCTTTCATTCTCAGTAGCATATATTATAATTCTTTATCTGCAGCTGGGAACTGAAGTGCCCATACTCATTTCACAATTCTGTGTTTGTGCTTTTACATGTTCCCTCGGCCCATGATGGCCTTGGCCTCTGTCTTCATATCTTTCTAGTTCAAGTTCAATGGCCTCCTTTTTCAGAAGTACTTCTCTGGAACCTCATCCGGGAGTGTTCTTCCTACTCTGAATTTCCATGATGATTTTCAAGACCACTTTCATGGATGTTTTCTATTTTCTAGACCATATCTAGAGGTAGAATCTGCATTTCGTATACTTTGTATTCCCAAAAAGCTAAGAGATGCCCTTAGGATAAACACATACTCAGAATGCATTCAGTGTTTTTTGGTTTTTTTTAAATTGAGCATCGACTGTTTGTCAGAGTCTTTGTTGATCACAAGCTATTCAATAAATATTTACAAATGGTTCACTCATCACTTGCTTCGGGGGGAAACTACAGAGTGACACAGTGTGGATGAAAATGTAATTCAGAGGCAGAAAAAGAAAAAAAATCAGAAATATAGCTTCCAGCAAATTATAGAATTTCACAAAACCATTTGAAACCTTGCTTTGTCGATGAAAGTTTCCACAAAAATCTAGCAAGCCTGTAAGCGATTTGAAAAAATGACACCCTGGAAGAAATAAACGTTTCCTCAACATGGAAGGAGCTTTAAAGAGCTCTGTAGTTCCTTTACTGTTATGAACAAGTCTTTTCAGTAATTACACAGTGACTAGTTTTATATTAAAGCTAATCACTTAACTTTAAATGAGTTTGGTTTTGAAGGTCAAGCATTGACTAGGAAGCTTTGAACGGAAAGCTAAGTATGAGTTATAACAATAAGAAAAAAAAGAAATCTACTTGGTGTTCTCTCCTTTTGTCTAAACAAATAATCAGCCTTTATGATTTCAGTGGCATTCATTCTTCTTTCTTCTTTCCTTTCAAAAACATTCACTTTGGCCAGAATTTTCTGCCGTCTCGCTCTTGATTGCCTTGGAGACTCCAGCAAACACACCAGCTCTTATTCTCATCAACTCTTCCTGCAAAGCTGAATGCATTTGACAAACTTAGCACAACACATCCAAAACTGGTCCTGCTTTTTTTTTCCCAAGCAAAGGGCTTTCATGTTGATCTTCACCAGGATTTTTAAAAGGAAATAGAAGTATTTCCTTTTAAAATGATTAAATGTTAACTGAATGTTTTGAGGAATAATGTCATCAGATCTGCTCTTGCCTCAACCAGGGTACCCACGAAGCATGGAGTCCACTTACCGGGCAGGTTAGGGCACCTGACTCAAAGCTACTCCCAGGGTGAATCAGCAGTGCTCTAGAAAAGGTGATCAGTGGGGGCCAGTCCACTGTGGTACAGCAATCATGATGCTCTTATCAAGTTGTTGAAGGAATAGTGAAAACTTGGCTGGCAGAAGCCTTCCCTCACTGATGTATTGCTCCCTGTTTTTTGAGGAGCCACTGCAAAAGCACTCTGTATAATGTTTCCCCGGACACAGTGAGCAGTCTTCTCAATGTACTCATTACTGCTCACTCACCTGTCTACTATTTTCTTGTCCCTTTAGCCAATGCATACTTCCCTGCTTTCCCCATTGAGGCCTCTTTCTTCCCTTTCATATCCCTCTCAAAACTGGAAGCAATTTCCTACATCAAGCATCTACTGTTTTCCTTTCGTTTGGAATGTCCGTGTTTGCCCTGCTGTCTGAGCTCACGTTTAAAAGGCAGAGAACATAGGGGGATTTTTCTCTGAGCTCTTCAGTGTTAACACAATAGAGATGCCAGCACGTTGTCAACAGATTTATCTAATATACGTTTGAAAAACTTCTGCCCTGCCGTAGGAGCCCGCCAGATATACCGAGAAAATTTCAGAAAGAGCTCGCCTTGTGTTATGGAAGTGCTTCCATGCAAGTGCCAGAACAGGGAAAGTTCAATGAATGTTCGTTGAATGAATGAACGAATAAAGAATGAGAGCATGAGAGCTACT
Organism: Delphinapterus leucas; assembly: GCF_059928025.1. NCBI lineage: Eukaryota > Metazoa > Chordata > Mammalia > Artiodactyla > Monodontidae > Delphinapterus > Delphinapterus leucas. Next base: position 29,841,597 of record NC_143146.1, on the reverse strand, counting down.
GACCCTACAGGATGGCCATTCATATTTTATAACAGAACCTAGGATTGTAAATACGATTATCATCTGGCGGGCTGTATCCTGATTAGGTTAATGTAGTCTTGGCAACAGTGGTTTGAAGGTCGAGCTTGTTCTAAACATGTGGTCAACTGGGAATACGATCCTCAGTAAAAGGTTATTCTGTGATTTTGGATCTCTTCTACAATGTTCTTTAAGAACTTTTCTCTTTTAAGTTTTATTATTGTAAGCTTCCTTTATTTTTTCTTATAAGTGGGTTAGAAATATATTGTAAATAATAAAATAAAGGCACAGGCAGAATAAAGAAACACTGACTTTTACATCGTGAAATGATTACTACTGTCAAGCTGATTAGCATATCATCTCATCTCCTCACATGGTTACCATTTTTTTTAAATGGTGAGAGTGCCTGAAGTCCACTCTCTTGGCAAATTCCAGTATTCAATGCTGTATTATTAACTGTAGTCATCATGCTGTACTTTAGATTTCTAGACTTATTCATCCTATAGAACTGCAATTTTGATCAACATCTCCCCATTTCCCCCACCTCCCCTCTATCCCTGCTAACCAGGGTTCTACTCTTTGCTTCTACGAATTCGACTTTTTAAGATTCCAAATAAGTGAGATTATGCAGTTTTTTCTTTCTATGTCTGGCTTATTTTACCTACTAGCATATTTTACTAATCATACACACATATGATTATACATATATACACACACATATATAGTATCAAATCATGTTGTACAACTTAAATATATACAGTTTTTGTTAAAAAAGATATTTATAGGGCTTCCCTGGTGGCGCAGTGGTTGAGAGTCCGCCTGCCGATGCAGGGGACACGGGTTCGTGCCCCGGTCTGGGAAGATCCCACATGCCGCGGAGCGGCTGGGCCCGTGAGCCATGGCCGCTGAGCCTGCGCGTCCGGAGCCTGTGCTCCGCAACGGGAGAGGCCACAACGGTGAGAGGCCCGCGTACCGCAAGAAAAACAAACGAACAAACAAAAGATATTTATATCTTATGATTCCACTTACGTGAAAAATTAGAAAGAGCAAAACTCTAATGACAAAAAGCAGACCACTGGTTGCCAGGGCGAGGAAGTGGAGGAAGAGGCTGACTACGAAGGACCATGAGTGAACGTTTGAGGGTGATGGAAGCGTTCAATATTATGATCGTGGTGGTGGTGACACTACTGTATTTGTGCCTTTCAGGCTGTACACACAAAATTAGTCACTTCTGTTATATGTTAATTCTACACCAGTAAGGCTGATTTTAAAAGTGAAAAACAAAACACACAAACAAATAAATACATCTTTGTTGTTTGGAAAAAAATTACTGCCAGTTGAGGTTGGCACCCGAGGAGAATCTCATGGTAGGAACCTCCTGGTCGAGCTGGACTCTGAGGCTCTCACCACCCCCTTGGGATTATTTGCTGTCCCCATTATAGCCACCAGGGGTGTCCTTTAACTTTCCGGTCCAAATTTAGAGAGAGGACCTTGCTCTGGTTTTGCTATAGCTTAAGTGAGATATGGTAGAATATTTTTTCTATATCTATTACTAAAAAGTCAGGAATAAAAAGAGAAACAATCATAGAAGAACACTATGAATCTTCTAAATAACCCAGCTTGCGCTTTGCTGTCTACATCAGAGATTGGCAAACTTTCTATAAAGGGCTAGGTAGTAAAATATTTTAGGCTTGTAGGCCATACTGTCTCTATTGCAACTGCTCATCCCTGCAGTTGTAGAGTGTAAATAGCCATTAAAAATGTGTAAATAAACTGTGTTCCAATGAAGTTTTAGAAAAGCAGGCAGGGCCAAGTTTGGCCTATAGGCTGTAGTTTGCTAAACCCTTCTCTAGATGGTCAGATCTGGTCCATTCCCATGGGCAAAATAAGCTCTTGACAAGTTCTCTACCTAAGTAGCTCCATCCCATGAGAGCTTCCCTTTGGACATCTGCATCCCTCGGCTTCCAGATGGATGAGAAAGGTTAAGGATGATGATCTATTGAGGTATTTTTTCCTTTTTTCCCTGAGGTCCTGCCTCTTTCCTGGTTCAATGTCCCTCCAGGGACTGCTCACCCTCTACAGTCTAAAGTGGGTCCTTCCTTTGTAAATCTTTGAAAAATCATAATCTTGTCAGAAAGCGATGCAAGAATTGCAACATCATTCTGAGATGCAGGCTCATTTAGTTAGGAACCAGAGAGTCGTTTTCTCATGAATTTTTTAGAAGCATAATACAATTACGCTCGTTACTATTAGATCTGTTGTTTATTCAAGGCAGAGCATGCACATATGGGCACATATTTTCTTTGGGTTTCTTGGTGAATCCTGCATAATGCAGAAATAGTTTACTGCTCAGGTCAGAAGCATGTATCAGTACAGAGGGCTTAAAGGGGCTGGATTAAGGTTGGGAGGTATGTATGTCACTTCCATATATATTCTACCTACATTCTCACATCAGCTGTTATTGGGACTTTCATACAAAAAAGTTATCGCTAAAAAGATCAAGCCTTGGGGCTTCCCTGGTGGCGCAGTGGTTGAGAGTCCGCCTGCCAATGCATGGGACACGGGTTCGTGCCCCGGTCCGGGAAGATCCCACATGCCGCGGAGCGGCTGGGCCCGTGAGCCATGGCCGCTGAGCCTGCGCGTCCGGAGCCTGTGCTCCGCAACGGGAGAGGCCACAACAGTGAGAGGCCCGCGTACCGCAAAAAAAAAAAAAAAAGATCAAGCCTTTAGTAGAACAAATCAAAAATCCTAATTTGCTTCTGTCATCACTCCAAGTCAAAAGCTTGGGTCAGTTTGGGAAGAGAGCCTCTGACTCCTCTCTGTTCTTCTCGAAGTTAAGAGTGACGTGACTGTGGTGATACCCAGACAACTTCCAGGGAGGTTCTTGCAGCCAGTATATGTATCCCAATCTTATTCCAGACAAGCAAGCATTGGCTTAGCTCATTGAAGACTGTGTGACTCATGTCATTTCTTAGATCTGCACAGCAGATGTGATCTTGTGCATTTGAGCATCCCACGTCACCTGGCTCTGCGCGTCTGATGCTCCCATTTCCCTCTGACATATCTCCATCATTGTGATTTCTTTTTTGGCACTTCCTTTCTCTCTGGAACTTCAAGATGCCCCAGTCCGTAGATCAGCCATTTTCTTTCCATGAGAACTGGTTCCTTTTATTGGAGAATATGGGTGCATTCTATAACACCTGGATGCAAGGTGTGGCAAATATTATTTTTCATCTAGGATTAAAAATAGGTGGGTTCCCTCTTAAGACCGTTTTTTGAGCACTGCCTTTCTAACATCATTGTTCAGGGTGGAGGTTGGTGGTAGGAAGAAGCTATGTATTCACAAGTTTTCAAGAGTTTCCTGAGAGGCACCATCAATGTTAAGAAAAGGCCTTTGCCACTGGAAAATGTCTCATAACTATTTATGAATGAAGAAGAAGGAAGGACAGTAACCCTGGAATCCCCGCAATCTGCTCCTAGCCCAGACCCTGGAGATTAGCAGGGTCCCAGGTGTGATGGTGGATGGTACAAGCTGCTTCATGAGGTAAATTAGACTTGCAATCTTTAAGCTGAAGTACTGAGTGCAGCCTGCCAGGGTTTTTTGTATATTAGTATCTGTCGTGTGCTTTTTGTACTCTAGAGGGTGTAGATTGGGATGAATGATTGGAGTTAACCTCCTGATTTGCTGGTTAGTATGGTGATTCTTTATAGGAATGAAAGGAATAAGGGTGTAATAATATTATGGAAAAGAACTCAGTGATTATTTCATGTGAGACAAATGGGAAAGGGGAGAATGAAAAACAGAGGAGTTTTCTGGTTAAAAGTTATTGGTGATACTTTAATAAAAATGGGGACATTAGGTATCGATGCAGGATTCTACAAGAAGGTTGGAAATGTGCATCTGAAACTCAGAAAAGATCTGGGTGAATGGATTCAGGATCCATTTTTACAGATGTCATAATGAATTGTTTTCTTTCACGGGTCTGACATGTACCTTGAAAATTGTAGTATGTGTGCTGGAAATAGTAGTATATGGATGGATTTTACTTCCAAAGGGATAAATGAGTTGAATATGAAGATACTTCAGAGAACAAAACTCAATTGACTCACTCATGTCCTTTTAGAATATATGAATGTTAAAATCAAGATCTAAATAGCAACAACAGAAAAGATGGGTTCAACAAACTGCCAAACTACGACGTTATGAGCATGTGCTCTGTGCTAGTGTGTGGACTGCTGTGATTACAGGAGCTGTTAGTAAATTGCGTGTTTCAAAAAGTATAAATTACTTTTGCTTGAGAGATGTGAAAGTTATTTCAGGGTTATATTTGTATTTTGTTTGTAAGTTACTTTTCTTGAGATATGTAGCTCTTCATTTGGGGTTGTGTTTGTATTTCCTTAACATATAGTTGTAGTTGGCACTTTATCACTGTAGCTGTCAGCACTTCTGGTTAAGTTGAACGAATTAACTGCTGTAGTTATATCTATGCTGATTGTTCATGCCAGTTAAACTCACTATGAAATGGAAGGGACCAAGTGAATTCTTCTCTGTGTCTTATGTTTGAAATATTGGAAGTCAGCCTTAATATAAATCTAGAAAAGGGGAATAATTGAAAAGTTAAGTTAGAAACTGTACTCCTTCTAAAGAAGATTTAAAATCAAGTCATACATTCACAGGAAGGAAGCTTAAAGATGGCTTACATTTTTCTGTAAGGTATCCCTGAATAGGATCAGGGATGAGGTGTAGAGTTTATTAAGCCTACTAGACCCACAATGCAGGACAACTGAGTGGTCTTTATTCTTTTGCTGCCCATCATCACCATTTCTGTCATGCCCTTTTCTGAATGTTGGTGATGACACAGAGATGTGACAAATATTTGCCTATTGCTTTCTTCTCCTGGACACGTGGCGGACATAGCCCAGTGATCCTTGTAACTCTGATCCCCTTTGTCGACTCAGAATTCTGCTAGACAAGTGATCCGAACGATTGTAATGACAGTACATGTTATAACCTATCAGCTGTCTTTGCAAAAGAAGAAACAAAAACTTGTTAAGAATGCTAATAGATTTGGAAACCTCAGCTGGATCTATTAAAGACAGGAGAGTGTTCAAGAACCAGGTGATTTCCCAGTGCAAACATTTGCTGATTGCAGCTTTGATTCAATTACTGTAATTTGTCCTTCTGCTATTAAGTCCTCCTCTTTAAATATCAGCACATTAGAATTGAAAGTTCATTGGGTTGTGGCCAAAATCTTGTTAATCAACTTTGTATCATTGCCATTTTAGGCAGGGTTCTGTCCAAATCAGCTTTTGTTACGCTGTCTTCTGGTGCAGGTGCAGTGAGTTGGCCTTAAATAAGGCCACATCTTAAGCTCCCGGACAAAATTAGCCAGAATCTCCCAGTACTTTAATTACACTTTGTACATCAATGAAATTGTATACCCCCCAAAAGTAGAGAGGACAAAAATGGCAACTTGGCAGTGTTCCCCACTCTACGGACTCAACGCCCCTTTCCCCAACCGCAAATTAATGATGTGTTCCGGCTCTGACTGGGACAGGCTTGAGGGACAGTGCCAAAGGGATCTAGAAGGTTCTGTCTTTCCAAATGTGAATCATTGTTAATCTGAGGTCTGATGACCTGGGTTTCAGTCTTTAGTCTTGGTCTTGCCTTTAATCAGCTTTTACAGTGCCTCACTTTTCTTATCTGTAAAATAAAAGAATGTAATAAAAAGTATCTACAACAACATGTGATTTTACTTTCTGAGTTCCTTCTACCTTATTTTTCCTGCTTTCTCTTTAAATAGACCTTAAGCTCTGAACTGCACAGAGCTGGCCCAGGCTTTAAACTGAGGGGGGATATGAAGCCTCTCCATGCCCTTCCTTCATGTTCATTACAACATAACTGACATTGTTTTAATTTTTTTCCCACCTTTAAGCACTGCAGAAAGCTATGATACCCATATACAAAGAAGAGGCAAACAGGGAAAAGTAAATTTTCTAAAATCTGAGAAAAGGGCATGAACAAAATATTTACAGAAGAATAAACATACATGAGCAGACACGTGGGAATGTGTTGAAGCTCAGCGGTAATCAAGGTAACACCAATTCGTAATATCCTGTTCCAAGCAACAAAATAACATATATTTAAAGAAAATAGTGGTAATACTTAATACTGATGAGACAGGGGTGAGATTTATATTGCTAGTCAGAGTGTAAATTGTTAGAAACTTTATAGAAAATAATTTAGCAATATGTACCCAGAGCCCGTTGGGCCCATTGTTCCCCCCCAACTTTTAAGATTTATTCTAAAAATTCATTCAGAAAGTTGAAAAAATATTTCTGTAAATATGTCTGAAAGCAACATAAATAAGTAACAGAGAGCTCAATAAAGCATAATATATCAGTGGGATGTCATATGACATGGTCATTTAAAATGACATATTAAAGAGTAGTTAATGTTAACTGACCGAAATAATTATGTAGCAGTCTACCAGAAGTATGTTACGATTTTAATTATGTAAGTATATATATTTTATATATGTATTTTAACACATAGATAAAAGACAGTATATCCATATCAATCACTGTTAAGTGATTTTCTCAGAGGAGTGAATATAGAAATGTTTTCACATCTCTCCTTTAATTTTATTCTGTGCTCTCTAATGTAGAAATGAAAATGTATTTCTTCAACAAACATACTAAAATATACTAAAAAACAATATTTAGGATTTTAAAGGACAGCTTTGATTTTTAAATTGGTAAAATGTCAAATTATGATGTGTTTAGCAATGTCAGGACACACATTTTGTCAGATGTTTTTCTAATCTCAAACCACACTAGTACAAAATGCAATTTGTTACTACCAATTATAGTGAGTTAAGAAGACATTATGGGGAAAGGAGGAAATTTAAAGTGTAAACAAAAAATTGCTATTTCTACCTAGAAGACAAATGAAAAGATCACAATAAGATACTCTTTGCGTATTTTTTCCTCTATGCTGGGAGTGAATCATTTTCTTGGCAGAAATTCTCTAAGTCAGTTAGGATATCCTTTCACTGTCCTTTAATGAAATACTGGTCCAGTGATCTAAAAGGATTAAAGCAGCATCCAGTGTGCCTGACTCACTTAGAAGGTTTAATATTCTCTCACATAGTTTCTTAGGAGGTGCATGAATATTACTTTGAGCCTGTCAACTTTTCCTTATTTAAAAAAAAATTTAAGTAAAATTTAAGTAAGTATTTTTAAATTAGTACCTCTCAATCAGAGCTGCCCCAATATGGTATGATTTCACAAGGTGTCAGATTCTTAAAAGCAAAAGGTTTGTCACTTTGTGTTGATTTCCAATTGAGGTTGCATTTGAGATGTAGATGTTGTTTTTAAAGACATGCTCCCATTATAAGTAAATTGGATGTCTTCACCCCACACTCCTTTGGATCATAAAGTTGCTGATTCTGGTTTCACAGTGACTCATTTTAATTCCCAACTAAATAAAACAAAGAACACTGTAGATCTGAACTCTAGCAACCTAATCTTGAAATTATTAAAAATACATGAACCAGATGGCAGCCCTACAGGGTACATCATCTGACACAGATATCAGATTAGAAGTTTTCTTTCAAAAGCAGACTGTTTAATAGCACACTTTATCTAGACATCCATTAAAATAAACTGTGCGTTGCATGAAATTGTCTAGAGGCCAATAACTTAGGGGCCTGACCCAAACTATAGGAAATAAAAAATGTATTAGCCAATCTGTAGCAAACAGAAGTGCTCATTAAATTAATATTAGTACAAAAACAATACAGAGTACCATTCATGAAAAATGCATTGGCTTATAAAGACATCACTGCACCTCATTGGAAGACGTTTAACAACAGTACATTTTGAGCAGTTGCTGTATTTTGGATGTGTATGTTCTAGCCTAATAAACTTGTTAAGGAACTCAGGTGTTGCAATAAATCCATAAAGTAGCTAGAGGATATTGCAAGAGATTTGGACTCTCTTTAAGCAGGAGAAGTTTTATCTTCCTTGTTCCAACACAGGTTGTAGCAGATTGGCATGAAAACTTGCGTCCTGATTTAATTCCTTTTCTAATACGTTAAATCACCATGACTAGAACTCAAGTTCCTCTTTGTGAATGAGCAGCAGTCATGTTAGTCAGGGGGCCCTGGACTCAAGCTGAGGATTACTTGTTCTACCCAGTGTTTGTTAGTTTGCTTCCCTTTGTGGGTCTGTTATTATTCAATAGGTTTTCTTGGCTGGAATGTAAAGGACTGTGATAGAAGCTACCCCTCTTTTGTCTGATGGTGCTATGCAAACACAATGAGAACACATGGCCTTTCTTTCACGCAGGACCAAACACTTTGAAAAAATCAATTCGAAGCATCAGCAATGTCAAGTTTATATACATTTAAAATAAAGCAATGATTGCTCAGATTTCTCTCATTTTTACAGTTGGCTGTGAAATATACCTTTTCAGTTAGATCTTGAGTTGTTTCTTTAATACTTTTAAATATAATGTTTATTGTAAAAATGTTGAAAGAAGGGAAAAGTCCATGTCACACAATTGCTAACCCTTTGATAAATTTCATTTCATCCTTTAAGTATTTATATATGCTTATTTGCCTAGTTTATTCAAGTGATTAAGAAACGTACTGATCATGGACAATGTGCTACACACCATAAGAAGGACTGAATAGTATATGTGTGTGTGCATGTGCTGCTGTCAAGTGACTTATAGTTTTGTTGCACAGAAGTGTAATGTAGAAAGTCTTATTTGGAGAATAATTTTATATACATATAAAACATAGTATATATAATAAATATATATGTTATCTTGTTTTCACAATATAATGAGCATTTCCCCCCTTCATTAAAATTTTCGTGACAATAGCATTTAAAGGTTATATATTTCATAGTGTGTTTTTTATTTTATTTAGACATTCCCCTGATGATAAATACGTAGGTTCTTTATTTTTACTTTTAGGAATTGTTAAGTAACAAAATGTTGGTGCTTATATTGTTCTTTGTTTCTGTGTGTTTTAGGATACATTTCTAATGGGGGAATTTATGTGTCAAAAGCTCAGAAAATTTCAAGATTTAACACAACCGATTAATTACTTCCCAGAAAGGCTGTGGAAATTTCCACTCTTGTCATAGAGTATATGAGAGTGACAGTCATACCACTTCCTGCCAACATTCTGTTATTTAAGAAAATTATTGCTAACATGTTTGTTGAAAATGATAACTCCTTGTTTTGGTTTACATTCCCTTGTTAGTAAGTTTGTATATTTCAGATGTGTACACACATATATAAATATATAAATTTATATTATGCATATATGTATACATAAAACTTTGTGTTTAATTTTAATAAATTTTTAGTTAATGCTTTTTGCTTAAACTGTTTAGAATCTAAATTTTTTGACATGTAAGAGTTTAAAATATATTAATCCACTATAATTGTTATGGTAACTATTTTTTCCATTTGGTTTGCCCTGCAATATTTTTATGTTGGCTTTTTATGAGCTATAGAAATTTTAATTTTTTTTGTTTTGGTGGAATGATTTTGTGACTTGAAAGCACTGTGACATCCAGATATCACTTTCTCATGGTTTTAATATTTTACAGTTTTTTTAATAGATATGGAATTTATTCTGATGTGTTTTATGATGTGTGTAGAACATTGATTTTTTTTCTCAATAGTAAATTTTTCTAAAACCTTTGTTGACTAGTATGTCACCTTTTTTAATTCAACACTTTAAAATAATTTTTGAACAATTTTAATAGCGTTTGCTATATACTAAATAATATTTTCAGGATATTTTGATGAAATATGATGCCACATAGAAAGAAATGAAAATACTGAGACTTGAAGAAGCTAGATAAATTTATAATTCATAGATTGCTTTTGTTTATTTCTATGTTAATTCTCTTGCCACTTGTATTTATAGACAAATATAATTATTGGATAATTAATTTTTTATTAAGAAACATCAGTATATTTACTTTTAGCAAAGGAAAACAAAATGCTCCTACTTTAAATTGTTTTTTAGTAGTTTTCTCTCTCCTCTCAGATAGAAAGACATTCAATGCTGAATTTTCACCGTTTTTGTCTTTGTAAGTGTCATAGTTTATCAGTATCATTTGTAAAGGCTTCAAATGCATGCGCATCTAATTATTCCAACCAGCCATTTGAGGTATTGCTCAAGTGATGATTTTATGGATTGGAAAGTGTTTTGTATTTTAGTTTGAGATTAGATGAATATCATAAATGGTGCTACCAATAAAATATTGTCCTGAAAAAAAATTAGGCAGGAATTATCACAATATATAATATATTTGAATTTGCTATTTTTGCTTATCAGTAGCAACTCTGGACCATCCCTGTGCAACCTCTCTATCTTTTCAGAATCCAAAATTTAATGGGGAAGGGGAGTACTTGCCTATCAAGTTACAGTTTTTCTTTGCATAGAACTCTGATAAGCAAAAAGAGTCAAATTAAATAGTTGATTTGGAATAACTTGGGGTGAAGAGAGTAGGTGTTTTAGAATGTAAGTGAAGTCAAAAGACTGAAAAACCCCAGATGGGAAGAAAGCCTGAGGGTGACCAGGGCACCGTCCTGTCAGAGGGACGCACTTTTCTTCAGTGCGCCTAGTAAAATATACTTCAGCATTTAGAAATGAAACACAAAAATACCACTATGCAAATTTTCTCATTTTTTATTCTCTCCGAAATTGAGTTTGAAAGGTCTAAAACGGAGAGCTCTAGAGACTGCTAGATAGAAACAACGCGGAGATTCCTGCCCCCATATAATGCTGAATCTGGAGAAGCGTACGATCTGAGGAATGCACAATTGACTAAAGCAATTCAATCCACATGACTTATTTTAGAATGTGGTTTGGGATCTGTGGACCATAAGTTTTTCCTCTTTTCTAAGTTGCGATTTCTTTCAGATCCAACTAGTGTTTTCTATTGGGCATATCAGGAAGTAAAGAGAGGAAATTAGCAGCAAAGCTGTTTGGTTTCCTAACTCCTTTTGTCAATAATATCACCAACACTGACACCAACAACATGATTCATTGCACGCTTATTAGGTAGCAGGCGCCATTCTAAACACTTTAGATATATTAACTAGTGTAATCCTTATCGCTACCCTAAGAAGTAGTTACAATTATTATTTTCATTTGACATAGGAGAAACTAAGGCCCAGAGAGGTTAAGTAACTAGTCCAGGGTAATGCAGCTAACAGGTAGAATATAATCTAGTTAAACAAAAACCTGAAGACTTCCATTCAAATATAGAATATCTAAAGAAGAAACATATAATACTGAGAAAACAATTTTTGAATCAAATGTTTGTAAGGACCCCAGTTGGCCAATTTTAAGTCTCCTGGTTATAGTTCCTAACCACTGAATAGTGATTTTTTTGATTAGGGTGGGAATGGGGGCGGGAAGTGATAATGATGGTTAGTGAGAGATCTCAAGGATCTGAAAACCTATAGATGAATATTCTCTCAGCAAGTCGGAAGCCCATCATCAAGTCTGGGAAAGTAAATTTTAATGCATTAAATGAAACAGTAACTTTTGATATTCAATGTTTTAAAAATATCTAATTTTTATTTTTGGATTGAGGAAATATGTTGCTGTCAGTTTCTTGATGACCTGAAACAAATGAACTTCCTTTTGTAATGATGCTTAATTGAAGAGGCAATATATTTTATATTTTTTCCATCTGTTGACATTTGGTTATTGCCATCACTCACATACTGCATTTTTAGAAACTACTTTTTCTCTTTTTGATACTTAAGAGAAATTGTATTTGCCCACACCCCCACGTTGTGACCAGAAACAAATACAAAATATTTATCTAAACTCAAGTTTGGAGAAAGTAATTCAATTTCTTAGAGATGGAGAAAGATTTTCTTCACTGGCTAATATTACACAGTGCAATATAATTCTATAAAAGATTTGGCAATATGTTCATTATGAGGCTTTCACTTTTCTAGCACAAACAAAAAAGTTCTCTTCAGTGGAGCCTCATGTTTCTTTTTCTTTTCTTTTCTTCCTTTTTTTAACAAGGATTTTCTTGGTCTTCAGAAATTCAGTCAGAAGATCGGGTTTCATGTGGTAAGAGCTGAAGTTCATACCACCAAGCACAGCATTCTGTGCAGATAGACATGTGCCGTATGTTGTCAAGTCCATAAAATAGTAATCGTTATTATATCACTCTTGAATTTTATTCTGTTAAGAATATGATTATTAAGTAAAATGTGAATTAATTTTAGATAGTTCCATAAGGTACACATCAATCAAAATTAGGATTATAGCTTTTTATTCTATATATTTCTCTATTTAAATACAAACTTGTTAAAATTCAGGCAATGTTTACTTATAAGGTACAGTTTATTTTACTTTTCCACTTCACTCCCATCCACTCCCTATCCTAGATGTAACCACTGGTAAAATTTAGCATGTATTCTAGAACTTTTTCATAGCATATAGATATAGGTGTAGATGAAAAAATTGATATAGCTGTATAGTTCTAGGATTTTAAAAGAATACGAGGTCACAACGTACCTGTTTTTCTGTATATTGTGTTTTCTTTTACTTAAATATGTCTTGATGATATTTGCTAATATATATTTTAAGTGCTAGTTTTTCTTTTTAAGAATTACCATTGTTACTTAAATCACCCCCTACTAGAGTGGGCGTCTCTGTACACACAGTCCTTGTTGAGATACAGAGAAGCATAAATTCAAATGGAAGCACCAGCCAAATCAGAGCTTCAGAGCACCAAAGAGACTTTGAAGCCTAGTCTCTATGGCTATGTATTCTTGTTTCATATCGTAGTAATCATTATTTCTTTCTCTTAACATCCTCTGAAATCATAATGTGTTTTCTGTCCTATATTCTCCCAAATATGTTCCATAAGATATTTAGTCAGTCATCCCAGGCAGCAGGGATTTTATAATGGCCCTCATTCTGTGAGAGGACTTTCACAAATCCGAAATCATTTGTTAGTCTTTACCTTCCGAAGTCCTCTCTCATTTCCAGAAGGCAACTCAATTCATGATAAACTTTGTACTTTCACCTCAGGCCGGATGCATTTTCTTTTTTTTCTTTGAAGGAGATCCAGGGTTATCACTTGCATACTTTTGTTATCCAGCAGTGTTGACACTGTTTGCCAGAACACAAAGTCAATGGCAGAATAAGAGACTACAGCTGAGTAAACACTTGTTGCAGAATATCCTCAACACTGGATAAAATGGTAGAGCGGTCTTGGCTGAGGCATCGATAATTTTGGCTGGGATCCTCAGTAGAATGTGTTTCACCAGTTCTCATTGACTGAGGACTCAGGCATGGAAAAATACAAATATATATTTACTGACACATACATATTATTTACTGTAAGGGGTTATGATGTAGACATGTCACATGTACATACTTATGTGTAAGTAAAATACTTCAGAGATAAAATTGAAACAGATAAATGTGTGGGCATGGTCAGTGTATTATACATGCATATACATTTTTGTGTGCACATGTGGAAATGTTTAAAGCATAGATTTCTAAGAGTGGAAATGCTGAGTAAAAGATTATGAGGGATTTACCAGGCTGGTTCTGAAAATTGAAACCAATCTTTTCAATGCCTGGTCCACTACTTCTTCTGCATATTACACCAAAAACATTCCTGTCAAATCATTCAGCTCTTCAGGGGACACATAAGAAGTGTACAATTAGAATCTTACCTTCAAGGGTATTATCATCTACCTGGGAAAGATAAAAATTTTACATTTCAAAAATTTAGATAGGGCTTCCCTGGTGGCGCAGTGGTTGAGAGTCTGCCTGCCGATGCAGGGGACACGGGTTCGTGCCCCGGTGCGGGAGGATCCCACATGCCTCGGAGCAGCTGGGCCCGTGAGCCATGGCCGCTGAGCCTGAGCATCCGGAGCCTGTGCTCCGCAACGGGAGAGGCCACAACAGTGAGAGGCCCGCGTATCGCAAAAAAAAAAAAAAAAAAAAAAAAATTTAGATAAAAAGCATTGTCTTAGGTGTATTGAATATAAAATTATAACCTAAATTTAGGGGTGTGAAAAATCTTAGAACCAAAGGGTTCTAAGATCAAAGAAGACTTCTATTCAAGGATATTAAAATTATAAATGTGGGATTAGCTTGTTATAGACCAACTCTCTGTAACTGAGACTACCTGCAAAATCCAGACAAAATTAAAGAAAAATGTCTATCAAAAAACTTTAGGGAGCTACCAAGTCAGCAAGGACTTGAGGGGCCAAGAGGCCAAAAGAAGAATAAGGAAAAGCAAAATAGACATTTGGTACCAGTTTTCTCTTTAAATCATTTGCCCATTCTAATGGAGGTCACTGAGATGCTTAAAAGTTGAGAAAATCTATCAGTCTTGGGGGGTTATAGGAGTCGAAACTAGAGTCCAGGGACTATCAAGAAGGAAGGTCCTGGTATATACTTGAGGCTTTCACTTAATATTGGTGAAGGACTATACCCTTGGAATAAGTGAATTTTTATAAAGAACAGCCTTCACAAAGCCTGAAACTTTGCTTTGAAGCAGCTCAATACCAGATGGACTAAAGCTTGACCATAACTGCCTGCCAGAGGGCTCATCCAGAGATTCAAATTAGCTCTATGACCTTTCAAATGAAATACCTGCCTTTTAATCACAAATTGGCAATCAGGAGAGGAAATGGGATTACATGATCAAAAAACTATGGAAAAATAAAAAGAAAACAGACATAGATCCACAGGAAATCCACACACGAAAGTCAATGAACAAGGACTTTAAGATAACTGTGCTCTCCAGTTACTGCGGTTACCACCGTTCGCTAGAGCAGGGACGCAAGCTTACTTGGCCGATTTCACTAGTTCGTGCTACCTGCCAGTGATCTCTTTCAAGCCACTTGAGTTTACTTCCTTTGCTTTAGGTGCTGTTTTCTCTATGTGAATTGCCATTTCTTCCTTGTGTGCATGTTTTTTTTTTTTTTTGCAGTACGCGGGCCTCTCACTGTTGTGGCCTCTCCCGTTGCGGAGCACAGGCTCTGGATGCTCAGGCTCAGTGGCCATGGCCCACGGGCCCAGCCGCTCCGCGGCATGTGGGATCTTCCCGGACCGGGGCACGAACCCGTGTCCCCTGCATCAGCAGGCGGACCCTCAGCCACTGCGCCACCAGGGAAGCCCTGCATCTCTACAATTTTGATCTTCTTAGCCTTGTACCATACTGGCAGAGGTACCAAACATTCTGACATTCTATTTTATTCAAGCCTATCTTATTTATGATTCAACCAATCACAAAATCCTTGTGAGATCAAAGCCAGGCACAGATTTTTACCCAGAAAAATAACCCACACCTGGCCACCATTGCATCTAGTCAGATATTTTTAAATCAGGGATTTAATTCAATTGTTTTTTCCTAAAATATTTTGACATTAGGAGAGATGGGCAGTAGAATCTCACCTATGTTTTATTTTTTCCCCAACTTTATGGAGGTATGACTGACAAATAAAATTGTATATATTTAAGTTGCACAATGTGATTTTTAAAGGTGTATAATGTGACGATTTAACATGCGTATACATAGTGAAATTATTACCACCATCAAGTTACTTAACACATCCACTATCTTATATAATTACTTTTCTTTTTAATGGTGAGAACACTTAAGGTCTCCTGTCTTAGCAATCCCTGTCAAAATTCCAAAGGCATTTGTCACAAAAGTAGAAAAAACAATCCTAAAATGTTGTTGAAACTACAGAAGACCTCGGACAGCAAAAAAGTCTCATCTGTATTTTAGAAAGAAGCAATGGTCGTAATATATAATTAGACCTGTTATAATTTCAGAAAATTCTCCCAAGTTTTTGTCGATATAAGATAAAATTAAATCGGAGAAATGAGCATAATGATGGTGTAGTTTTCAAATGTTATACATCATATACTGAAGTAAATGCATTAAGTATTTTGAAAGTGTGCCAGATACACAAAAATTAGTAACAACTGCACTTATATTTGTCAGAGTTATAATTTTTCATAGGAGTAGCCTTTATGGTTATTTTCTCCAATGGTTATTTTTGATTTTGTGTCTCCTACTCACAGCTGTGTCATTGTCATTTGGAATCAGTACGTAAACTTAGTGTTTATTTGTGCTTGTGATGACAGAATAAATCTGTCATCAACATTTACTTTGTTAGGCAAATGTCACTGTCTCATTGTTGAGAATGACACATAATGGATCTCTGAGTTTCATTCCTTTTGAAGGTCACTGGAGAAAATATGTTTAGTGACATTTATTGTGGCAAGAAAAACTTTGAAGTGATTCGCAAGCTTTGTGTCAACTAGATTGGTTTGGGAATTGAAGAATCTCTGGAAAGAGAGAAGAAAGGCTTTAGTAGAAGAAGGGCTCCTGGAAAAACAATTGCAGAAATGTTGGAGGACAGAATTATGTATTGATTATTAGTCCTCTGGCCAGATCCATCATCAGATGGGTCTAAGCCCCAGGGAGAGAGGGACCATGAGTAGACACTAAAGGAGTGGTTGGTATATATAACCCTAATGAAAACTGGAAGTGCAAGGTGGTATTTTGTGACAACATGTGAAAGATAAGGTGCTGTGACTAGAAGAGAATTCTAGAAGGAATTCTCAAACGAGCAGGCAGCTTTAATGCCATGAGATGCCGTCACACACATTAGGAGAAGGCGACATTTATGGTAGGAAAGAGTACAGTGGTGAACAGGGCCTTCACTTGATCTCAAGGTCAATACCAAGAAAATGAACTTGGAGCAAAAATGAGGAAAGAAGTAGACTACTTCTTTCCTGGAGCCACAGGCTTGACCTCATTTCTTCGTAGATTGTTACTAGTTAGAACCATTTCAGTGACAAGTGCAAAAACTATTTGTAAATTAGCTCCAGGAAAAGTAGAGGTGTTAGAGGCTCATATAAATGCAGAAAGGCAGGCATGTTTGGCTTCAGGGAAACTCTCAAGGGACTGTGAGAAACTCTGAATCCAGGAACTAAAACAGTTTCTCCTTTTCTACCCCTCTCTACTCCTCTTTATCACTCCCCGCATTCTTCTCCCTGCTCTTGTATATATAGTCTGTGATTTTTTTACATTTTAGCAAAATAATCTGCTAATGTTTTTTAAATGAAAAAAAGCCCCACATATATGTCTTTGTCCTCAGCAGTCCCACTTTTGGGAAGTTACCCCATAGAAAAAAATAAGGAAGTAGATAATAAAAAATATACACACATATACATATAATGTGAGTACATTAAAAAATGTGAGGTTTATGCTTTATGTATGCTTTCCTATGCCTAAAAACTGTCCTGGAAGGGTGTGCAGGAACATATCAATGGTGGCTGCTCTGGGAAAGCAGTGTCTTGGCGTGGCCAAGAGGAGAGGGACATTCCTTTTTATGTTTTATAGTTCTGCCGTGCTTAAATATACTACAACAGAGTCATTTTTATATTTCTTGTGTAATTTTAAATTGTGAAAAAGAGACCTTACACAAAACAAAATGAAAAGTAGTTTAAGAAGGGGGTAGAATTCGTAATTCAAAATCTCACTGCATGAACATTTCTAGGTCAGATTTTGACCAAACATACATTGTATGAATTGTGGATGAATGAGTACCAAAGAGCCTCACTGGTTGTCATAGTTACATTATCTAATATGTTTCATATTCTGTGTTTGACTAATCAGTTGAAGCGACAGGAGACTTGCCTCTAGCTTGTTTGGGCTTTGGGAAGGGATTGGAAGACAAATTCATGGAGAAACGAATCAATACAGAAATAAAATATGACTGCTGCTGTCCCACTTTTTCTTCTTTTTGGCCACTGTTGAAGGATGGCCTTGGTCTATAACCCACAGAGACATCCATGGCTTCCCAAAATCCTATATTAGCTTATTGTCTTAAAGTAGTAAACCTGGGTGGGATGTAAATGGCTCTGGGGATCGGATGACCTGGTTTCTAGTCCCAGCTCTTCCACTTACGAAATGTCTATCATTTTATCATTTACCAACAACTCTACAGTTACAAACTGCCCTATTTAATCCTCATGATAACTCTATGAGGGGCATGGTACTATCACCCCCATTTTAAAGATAAGAGATCTCACTTTAGAAAGCTTAAACTATTTGCCCAGGGCGAGAACAGTTTATAATTGGAATTGTAAGAGCAATGACACAAATTTAGGTTTGTAGACTCCAAGCCCAAAGGCTGGAGTTGTCTAGCGAATCATGACATTTATAAACATTTAGGCAAAATAATAAACATATTAAAAAATAACAGGGTGGATATGTAAGATTTTATATAAATAAAAAATAAGATAAAGATCAACGTAGAATTCAAGACAAATATACAAAATGGGACAGAGGATAAGACACTGAAAGAAGTCCTGATATTTTTTTTTACAAATAATATTCTTGAATAAAGAAGTATTCTTTATTAAGAATGGAAGGCTGCTTTCATAACTTGAGAATATAAAAAATCATAAGCTATTATTGTATTTAAAATGAAACCCTGAAAGCATTTTAATTAAACTCATACAGAAGACAACGGGTTTTGCCATGGCTGCTGTTGACCAAGTCCTGGAAGGTCTTGATGAGTGATTTTCAACTCAGCACTCAACTGTCTTTGTGCCCTCTCATCGTCTGTGGAGCTTTTACAAATACCAGTGCTTGGGGCCAAACACCAAAATCCTGATTAAATTGATCTTGAGAACGGGCACTGGTAAGCCCCTATACTGACTGACTATAAGATAAAATTGTAGTCATAATGTCATGGAAATACCTTTCATTTGTATAGTATATATACATCAATTTAAAAACATTTCAGTCAACATTATCACATTTTATTCCTACTACAATCTTAAGAGTTTGGTTTTTAATTATGCTCTATTTTAACATATATTGGCAGTTGCCACCAGTAACTCCCTTTTCACCAAACCTATTTAAAAATTGTTTGGTACTATTGTTATGGAGGCAAGGCTCAGCTGAGGGGATGAAACATATTCATATGTAGCAGTAATGCTACCTTCTAGTTTTAGAGCATAGCAACCAATTTAAAAAGATAAAACAAAAAAGTTGGCTATAATTAGCTATGAAAAATTAGAAATGACAGGTTGCAGGATGATTTGAGGGATAGAATTTTATTTCCCCATCTTACAGTTTTAAATTTAATATTACCGTTACTCACTGCCTGGAAACCACAGAGACATTGCCAAAGCATTAGGTTAGGACAAATGATGAGACCTCATAAGAGGACAGGTAATAGGGCTGCAGAACTGAGAAACACAAAGAACTTGGGAAAAAAGGAAATCTGAAAGGCGCTACAGATGTCAAACATGATCTCCCTGCAGGAACTGTAAAATGGCTATAATGGAAGAAAAATGTCAAAGTGGGTGTAAGTGTAAAGAGCTTGGCAATTTCAATTCACCAATTAAGACTTCGAGGAAAACACCAGAGTATTAACTTTCTTTCATCAACACTGTGATCCTCTAAATTGTAAGGAGAAATTATCTAAAATGTATGTGGAAAAGAACAAGTATAGCAGGACATTGCCAGCCTGGATCTTACCGCTTTGAGGCTCATAGAACTGAATTTGTTATGAAGAACATTGAACCAGTAAAAACTCACTTCGCTCTCATTCCAGTAGACTATAAATCTGTTGCCACATCTAGGCATCTCCATATCAAGGTACTTAAAGGATTCAGGTGAGTTGAACTGGTGTTGGCTGTAGGCTTCAAAAGTTTTAAGTGGCATTGATAAGGGAGAAGGAGGAACCCAAATCTAAGTCAAAACTTTAATGGATATTGTAAAACAAGAGACAGGGAGAAATTACTTCCAAGATCTGTAAGTAATGATGCCCTGGTTGGTTTTGAACAGGATTTATTGTTTGAATAGAGATGCCTCAGTTTCTAATACAGTGGATGCCAGCAATGAAGATAATCAATGGGATTCAAGGAGAGGCACTGGAATATGAAATTCGGGGAATAATGATTTACATGACTTTGAAATAGTGATTTCTAAGTTCTAAGGTTGAAGATTGCTATAAAACTGTTATGGTAGACACATTTTTACATTTTTTCCTTCTTGCTATATGTTGATATTTTATTGAAATAGCAGTGTATATTATAATTTATTCTTTTTTGTGTTTGCTGCATATTAATATTTAAAGAAATAAAAAGTATTAGCTTTTAGTGCATCAAGTGGCATAAATTAAAAATCTTAGTAATTGGGCTTCCCTGGTGGTGCAGTGGTTGAGAGTCCGCCTGCCGATGCGGGGGACACGGGTTCGTGCCCCGGTGCGGGAAGATCCCACATGCCGCGGAGCGGCTGGGCCCGTGAGCCATGGCCGCTGAGCCTGCGCGTCCGGAGCCTGTGCTCTGCAACGGGAGAGGCCACAACAGGGACAGGCCCGCGTACCGCAAAAAAAAAAAAAAAAAAAAAAAAATCTTAGTAATCTGCTTCCTGTCTCTATGGATTTACATATTCTTGATGTTTCATATAAATGAAATCCTGCAGTATATGAACTTTTGTGTCTGAGTTCTTTCATTTAGCATAATATTTTCGAGGTTCATCCATGTTGTAGCATATATCAGTACTTTATTTCTTTTTGTGGCTTAATAATATTCCTTTGTAAAAAACGTGTTTTTAACTATCAATATATTATGATAAAAATCACTTACTCTTGTTTTTTAAATAAATTTATTTATATTTTATTTATTTTTGGCTGCATGGGGTCTTCGTTGCTGCGTGCAGGCTTTCTGTAGTTGCGGCGAGCGGGGGCTACTCTTCGTTGCAGTGCGCAGGCTTCTTATTGTGGTGGCTTCTCTTGTTGTGGAGCACGGGCTCTAGGCATGCAGACTTCAGTGGTTGTGGCATGAGGGCTCAGTAGTTGTGGCTCGCAGGCTCTAGAGAGCAGGTTCAGTAGTTGTGGCTTACAGGCTTAGTTGCTCGGCAGCATGTGGGATCTTCCCGGACCAGGGATCGAACCAGTGTCCCCTGCATTGGCAGGCAGATTCTTAACCACTGCACCACCAGGGAAGTCCCACTTACTCTTTTTTTTTCAGAAAATTATATTTATCATAAACACTTGGACAGAGAGAATCCCATAAGAAAGTTTGAGATATTTTGAAATAAATTGAAAGAACCTAGAAGCCCCAAGATGTCAGACAAAAAACTCAAGGTAGGAAAGTCCTTTAGAACATGACATTTGCAAAGACTGAAAACAAAATTGCCGGTTTTTTGTGTACTCTCTTGGAAGCCTGCCAAGTTTTCTTTCTTAATTGGTGTTTTTAGTCATTTAATACATATTTTTTTCAGTTTTGTTCTTTGGCTGCTCAGATAGTCCTTTTTAGAATTTCCATAGTGGTGGGACTTTTGGTCTCTACCTGAAGCTCCACATGCTGGAATTACGAAAACAGAGATCACAAGCAAGAAATAAGTATGTAGTTTCTAAAATTAACTAAGGCTGTAGCACAAAGATACATAGTTAAGATTTCTTTAAAATAACAAAACCTAAATGAAACAAGGCCAAGTTTCTTGGAAAATCATAATTTCAAAGTGCAGATTCATATGGAGAAATGCCTTGCTGTTACTCAAACCAATAAAATTAACTGGCAGGAGAAATATGAGTTGCAGTTTTCAATGCCGGTATAAAACAGGTACTTCTCATTGAAAGTTCTGTAGGTTGTAATGAACTTACAGTAATATTTTGAGAATAGGAATCAGCCAGGAATAAGCACTCAAATCACTTGACTCAAGTAGATAATCTATGAAATGGAATTCTTCTACTATACAGGAGCAGGTTAATATTAATAGACTGTATGTTGCTGTATTATAAGGAAATGGTTGTCCCCTTCCCTGGACTACACAAAGGAAATATCGATGAATCTCCTAATAGGTATTTGACTTTTTGACTTGTTCAAGCAGTGGTCCATCTGGGGTGAAAGTGAAGAGTAAGGAAGTAAGGAGAGGAGTCTAAATACGTAATTTCATCTTCTGTATCAAGAATAGAATAGATGCTTTCCTCTTTCCTTTCGAATCACTAGTTCCACACACATTTATTCTGCTCACTCCCAAAGAGAAGCACCTAATAAAATAAGCTTCATTTCAAAATTTCTCATAAGTGTTTTGTGTTGACCTAACATTGTTAAACATTGTAAAAAGATTTTACGGTAATAATTCTCAGTGCTATAAATCAAATATAAAACATTTGCCTTCCTTACATTCAGAGAAATTGAACATAATTTTTTGTTTTGCCAAACCCAAACCTGTGCATACTTTATTTATCTGATGAACAAAAAACAGCCATTCCCAGCAGCGGACTTTAATTGCAATATGCTACATGTCAGTAGCATTTGGAAAATGCAGTTTATCAAAGATAACTTGTATAAAGACATCTTGAAAATGACAAAAATGATCAATCAAATTTGAAAAGCTGAGAATGTGAGAAATACTAATGGGCATTAGTGTTGATTTTTATCTTTTCCATTTATCATTTTGGCTAAGCTTTCTGGTAATTATTTCACATGAGGAATGGGAAAGATATTTGCGGGGGGAACTGACACTGGTTACTAGGAGATTTTTAAAAATCTCTCTTTGAGTGTGGGTGTGTGCACATATGTGCTCCTTGGTAGAACTGGGAAAGAGGTTAGTTTCATGAAATTCAGAACTATTTTATTCCACTATTTTGAAATGTAATTATGGTATAGTGAGTGAAAGTGGTTTAGAGTCCATAATATTGTAACTTCCTCTTTACAATATCCTGGGAACTGTCATTGACTCTCTCCTTGGACCGTCAACTGAAAAGGAGATAATCAGCACGCCAAATGAGCCCATTCCGTTATTGGGCATTCCTAAATGATGGTATTTTTAGGTTCTTTCATATTTCAGTCTTCATTTTGATTTTTAGAGCATCAAGAACAAGTAGTCTCCTGCTTGATAGTCTCACATATTTGAAATAACTATTGTATCTCCCTGTGGGCCTCTCTTCTACCCAATAGAGTTCCTAATTCCTTCAGTTGTTTCTCTTAATCAAAGATACCCATACCTCTCATCATCCCAATAAAATTTCTCAAACCACATTCTACTTTGTTGCTTATAAAATGATAAAAATTGAAAATAATGTTCTAATATGGTCTAAGTAGTTCAGTGCAGAGTGAGAGTCTTACCTACCAACCATGATTTGAACTCTAAATTCGATTCACATAGCCTAAAATTAAAGCAGCACTCTAGTAGCCATTAAATTGTTGGCTCGCATTAAACTTGTGGTCAACAAGTATTAGTTTAAGTACCAGAAATCCAGATCTTTCCCCTCTCTCTTTTTCCACTTAGAAGTTTGTCTTGTTTTACACCCACTAGCATGACTACTAACAAAGAATAGAAAATAACAGGTGTTCTTGAAGATGCAGAAAAATGGAACCGTTATGCACTGTTGCTGGGAGTGTAAAATGGTGCAGCTATTATGGAAAACAGTGAGGAAGTTGTTTAAAAAATTAAAAATAGAACTACCATATGTCCCAGCCATCTCACTTCTAGGTACATATATGCAAAATAATTCAAAGCAAGATTTCAAAGAGATATCTGCACACCCATGTTCATTGCAACATTATTCACAATAGCCAAGAAGAGGAAGCAACCCAATATCCATAGATGGATGAATGGAAAAAATAATGAGGTATGCATATACAATGGAATATTATTTAACCTTCAAAAAAGAGGCATTCTGACACATGTTACAACATGGATGAACCTTGATGACCTTATTATGCTAAGTCAAATAAACCTGTCACAACAAGACAATTACTGTATGATTCCACTCATATCCGTTATCTATGGTAGTCAAACTCATAAGAACAGAGAGTAGTCTTGGATGAGAAATGGGAAATTAAATGTAGTTAATTTTGCACGCATGTTTTAACTGTTAGAGAAGAATGACATTTTAATTTTTTTTTTTTTTTCCTGTGGTACGCGGGCCTCTCACTGCTGTGGTCTCTCCCGCTGCGGAGCACAGGCTCCGGATGTGCAGGCTCAGCGGCCATGGCCCACGGGCCCAGCCGCTCCGCAGCATGTGGGATCCTCCCGGACCGGGGCACGAACCTGTGTCCCCTGCATCGGCAGGCGGACCCCCAACCACTGCGCCACCAGGGAAGCCCATCATTTTAATTTTGAAAAATCTTAAAACATCTATCCTTTAAAGCTATTACTGAGTTCAAGAATTGTATACTATTAATGAATGAGTTGCTTAAAAGAAGAAAATGTAGTCCTACATAAAAAAGAAATAACGCACCAAAAATATCTTTGCTCTACCTCGCTACAGTTGTTAACTAGTTCCTAGATGATTTTTGAGGGTGTATATAAGATGCTGGGTTTAAAATAACCTATGTGGTGTTCTAACTCTCCATTCTTTATGTTTCTCATTCTTTAAAAAAGAATCACTAAGTTTTAACTTTTTATTTTGATACGTGTTTATAGGCTCAGCTTTCTTGTCGTTAATGTAACATCAAATGTCAATAATAACTGGCTGCTCAGGTGATGATGGGATAGGGAGAGTCAGATCCAAAGATTAGTTAAGCAGGTTATCTTCATAATGTTTGCCAAGCAGATTAGCTGCTTGTTGACTGTGTCTGGTGAAAGTGTATTTTCCCCAGCTTGCAGATTTTTAGATTGCTGAAAATGAAACTGAGGGTCTTAGAATGGTTGACTTTTGCAGACATTTTTCCTGATGAATTCACTTAGGAACTATAGAGCATCATAGTAACTTAACACATAACATCTTTCTAATTTACAAAATTAAATCACTTCAGAGCTATAAACCATTGTGTTACTATAATCAGAGTTAGACCTTCCTTACACACGGAATCATGAAAGCAGCTGAAATTTAAGTATGGCCTTCTGTCCAGCTCCTAAAGTAACATCAGGGCAGGGGAAGGCATTACATTATTTTCCATTAGGCAATATAGCCTCGGCCTCTTTATTATACAAACGTCTCATAGAAGTTCAAGAAATTCATACTTAAAATACACAATTGTTTTTTCGTTTTCAAAGAGAATATGAAATTTATTATGCAGGACACTGATTCAGAAGTTGTAATTAAAAAATGTGGAACGGCATCTTTTTTTTTTTAACTTTTTATTGTATATTGGAGTTTCTTTTCCCTTTATACAGAGCATATGATAGGCACACAACCTTGTTTTTCTCCATACAATGAGCACGTTTTCCTAATACAATATACCAAATGACCTATCATTTCCTCCTTGTTTTGAAGTACCAGCCTTGCTATATTTCAGGTCCTCCTGGGCCTAGTCCTGGACTTCATATTCTGATCTATTTTTTATTTTCTATTTGCCTGTTACTGTGGCAGAAAGACACTTACAAAAAATGCTATGGTTCTGACACTTGTGAGTGAATTGAGGGAAGGAGCCAGCAGCCAATGCTTATTTACCACCTTGTTGGGGACACATAGTGCTCTTTCTTCTTTAAAGCATCATAAGGTCCTAGACAGACACCACAGGCAAGAGGAGAGGCCAAAATAACAGGTAATATGAGGAGACTGACAATTCCTAGTGACTTCAAACATTCCAGCCTTGAGACTCATAAATGTGGTTGACTTTAATGACAAAGAATACTTTTCTTGAGGTGTATCTCCAAATGACTTAGTAAATTAGGCTCTTCTTGAATAGATGCAGCTTTCTCACAGTCTCTAAGGTGGATACCATGATTTCCATTCCTACCATGATAGCACTAGTTCTCACACTTATTAGTCCTAACTTGATCTTATTATAATAGCCATTTAAATTATTACTCTAATCACACCTCTTGGCCCCTCTCCACCCTACAAACTGTTATCAGATTGATGTGAAACAAATCTTGGGTGGTTTGGGATATCTTCACTGGATTTCCCTGGACTACTGTGTACAGACCCAATTCCTTGACCAGCATCCAAATACCCTATGGCCCTAATCAAGTCTTCCCAGCTCATTTCTCAGCACCTTCCCAGCTCATTTCTCAGCACCTGTGTATATCATATAGTCTTCAGATAAGCTTTGCTTTCTCCAAGCGTGCTCTGTGACTACCTCTGGGTTTTAAAAAATCATAGAATTTTAGAACTTGAAGCAAACTTGAAGATGATCTAGCTCGATCCTCATTGTACAGATGTGGAGATTGAGGACAGTGTGATTATAAGTGAAAGGACTTCCACTGACATTTGCATCCCAGACTCAGAGGCCCATGCTATTTCTACCACAGTAAATTTACTTTGTTTGTGCCTTTTCTTCTTCCGATAATGCTTTCCTCAACAACCCCTCCCTTCCTAATCTGCCGGTCAGTATCCTTCCCTTCCTCAAAGGATTAGGTGTTACTCTCCATAAAGCATTCCCTAATCATCTTAGTTAAAGTGACTCTTCATTTTCTGATCTAATATGGAACTCTGCACCCCTCTTCATGAACTTGTATTCAGACCTGTACTGTGGTATTTGCGTCGTGTTATCTCCCTCCTCCAAAATCTATGTGTTTTGCAAGGAGGATCGGGCAAAAGGAGCATCCTTTTGGTCCATAGCACATTGAAATTACTCAAATGATATTTGAGGGAAGGCACAGAAGTGACTGAATAATGATTCACTCAAGAATGATTGACAGCCTATCTTTCCATATTATATGTGTGCTGGGGTATAAGAGAGAGGCCCTGTAAGCTTGCCCTGAATTTCCCTTCAGTTATTTGACAACTCATCTTACATCATCATAAAATGAGAGTGGCAGCATCTCGTTGTCATTTTTCCAAATGTTAAGCTAATCACCCTGCTGTTAGAGGAATCATCAGAAAGAATCTAATGAGAATCAGAGGACTGGAGAATCATTTGATATTTTTTCCTTTTTCTTCTTTTCTTACTCTTCCCCGCAAAGCAATGTGTGTGGATGGGTGCTGTCAAGGTGTGTTGATGTGAGGCAGCTGATAGAGAGGCAAGAGGGAGAAATGAATATGGAAATCATATGTGATTACTAGTTGGTTTTTTTAAACAGAGACTGTATGATAGTGAACATTAGATGATTATTGTTAAGTAGAAAGTGAAAGTAGTTAAAAGACATTTATAAATTCTAAGTAAAAATCAATCTGCAAAGAATAAAGTGGTCTCTGTGGTGTGCTGGCTGGAGGTCCAGCAGAATGCTTCAGGCTGGTACTGAGACAACAGTGTCTAGCCCTCTTTTTTTTTTTTTTAAGGGGAAAACTGAATCATTTCTGGCTGTATTCAGGCCCCAGTTATTCTGAGAGAAAGGCACAGATGAATTAATTATTAAGGAAAGATATATTTAGTAATTTAAGAAGTTTAACTTGTTAGAATTTGGAGAATGGGTAAAGTGTGAATCACTCACTCCCTCATTTATAAGAGGTTGGCACAATGTCAATCAAGACAGAAAACACTATAGCGGGTTTAGTTTCTTTCTGTTTTTCTTATTGGTTGAAATACCATTGATTTAATAGTGAATTTGTTTTGTTGATGGCCACTTAAAAGATGAACATATTTTAGTGAATCAGTAGAAAAGTACTATCTTGTCCAAAACTTTGTAGATTAAATGGCAGTGCTGCAATTGTAATTTGTTCTAATGTTACATCTTGGAGAAAGAAAAAATAATGAATAATGGATTTCTAGATATGTTTTCTACTCAAAATCAAAAGTTGTTTTCATATCTACTTAGTGAAGAAAATTTTAAATTTAAATTAAAAAGAAAACGTTGGGTTCAGATTTTCTAAAAGAAACTAATTAATCACCAGATTACATTTCAAGGCAGAAAAGTACAATGGTTAAGAGTTTGCTTTAGGGAGTTAGATCTTGAATCAACTCCTAATTCTTTATCTAATCTGCTTGAAGTCAGGAAGGCCACTTAATCACTCCAAGACTGTTTACTCATGTATAAGATGGACATTGAATGGGGTTTTGGTGAGGATTAAACGTAATGTATTATACAAATCATTCAGTATGCTGTCTGAAACATGGTGAGTTCTTAAGAGATGGTACCTTCTGCTAGTGGTAGTTTCACTATCGCTGTTGTCAGCAGCAGCATTACAATAGTCAAAGCTTAGGACACGCAAAAATTAAGGTGATGCATACTGATGTCCTGTCTAGACATGCAACTGGTTCCAGCAATCATTAGAATTATGCACGGACGATATGTCCATTTTAATGACCAAATCATACAACACTGTGAAAAATTAAACTTCTTGATAACTTCTAAATATATAATCTAATTAGTGCTGTAAATAATAAAATGTCCAGCAGCTACTTTTAGAAATGCAAATCTAATTGTGTTTACTCTTCTGCTTAATGCCCTCTGATGACTTCCCGCTGTACTTTGAATACACTCAGATACTTAAAAATACCCTTAAAGGCTCTACAAGATCTGGCTCCTGGCCTCGTTCCTTCCCTTTACCCCTCTCCCCCACTCACTCTATTTACCAGATCCACTTGCCTTTTGTTTGGTCCTGAACATGCCACTGTCATCTCTGTCATGTCACTGTTTTCTTTCCTGGCACTAGTTACTACCCAAAGTTGTATGTCTGTGTTTGTGTAAATATAGTAAATATATATACGTATACAGTAAGTTCCCTACATACAAATGAGTTCTGTTCCGAGAGCACGTTCGTAAGTCCAATTTGTTTGTAAGTCCAACAAAGTTAGCCTAGGTACCCAACTAATGCAATCGGCTGTATAGTACTGTACTGAAAGAGGTTTTTAGTACTTTTCACACCAATAATACATAATAAACACAAAAAATAAAGAAAACATTTTTAATCTTACAGCACAGTACCTTGAAAAGTACAGTAGTACGTACAACAGCTGGCATCCAGGGGCTGGCATCGAGGGAACAGGCAAGAAGGGTTACTGACTGGAGGAGAGAGCGGAGATGGTAGAGCTGCAGGATCGTCAGCAATAGGAGACAGAGGGCAAGCTGCAATTTCACTCACCCCTGACATTGATTTCACGGGTTCTGGTTCCTTGCTGGATTCAATTCTATCTACCCTCTTGAAAAAACGATCCAGTGATGTCTGGGTAGTAGCTTTTTTTTTCTCATCATAGATGACATCCTGGGCTTGAAATAAAGATACTCTACTACTGTACTCTGTACAGTACTGTCCAGTAAAGTACACAAAAGCACAACCACTTGTAGAGGATGCACGCACATGACAATGTGCACCAGACACGTGAACTAACTTACGTGATTGGACATGCCAACTCACATTCGCATCTTTGAAAGTTCACAACTTGAAGGTTTGTATGTAGGGGACTTACTGTATATGCATATGTACTGACATCTATATATATATTTATATATACGTATAATCAAGTATATATGTTTACTTTTTCCCTGCCTTATGGAATGGGAACTTTACAAGACCAAAGATGACTGACACAATTTGTAATTTTTATGTCTTCAGTGCTAACAACATGGACACATTGCAGGCACTCAATAAATATTTTGGGAATTAATGAACAAATGCATAAATGAATGAAATGTGCTGAGATCTGGCCAGTTCATTTTTACCTTAAAGTGTACCTTAACCTTAAAAGATCTTCCCCCTCTTTTTTTTTTTTAAGAAAAACTGTTATTTATAGGAAGTATTTATCTTTCTTTTCTATATTTTCTATTTAGAAATCTTACTATGCAAATTAACTGTAAGATTTCTGTAGGAAAAGACCTATTCTTCTGCATGCTTTTTAAACTCAAAAACCAAATATCTAATAAGATGCCTTTTCTAAGGTCAAAGTTGTTATGCATGGAGGCCTGGGGACAGGTTCTAACAAAATTTTTCGTAAAACTAGTCTCACAATAGTTTGGTAATTCAAGGCACAGAGCCTGTTTGTACTTTTCCCTTCTGAAATGCTGGAAATTTACACTGGATATAGTTTGGAACATAGCAAAACATGCATTTTCATAACTTGTTCCACTTGAGGGATTTTAGAACTTGCTTTTCTACCTTTTCTATGTTGCTGTTTTCAGAGGGTCAAAAGATTCAGAGTTCAAAATAGTGATGTCCTGGGAACTATGGATTTGTCACCATGGCAACAAGCACAGTAAATCAGTAAGAAAAGATTGTCTCCTCTTGTTCCACAAGCAAGAAAGATATCAACAAAACTCAACTCTTTCAAAGCAGATATATAATCCTAGTGTAAAGGTGACTAGTATTTGTTGCGGGTCTCATAATTTCTGGCATTTTATTCTCCTAAAAATGGAAACAGTTAAGTGAAAGAATATCAGTTTTGAGAAAACCATTATTTAATTGCTCTAAATTCCAGTGCCATTTATTAATATCAGTTTCTAACCTTAATATACAAACTACTCAAGGTCAGAGTAAGCATAAGTGAAAGTTAATTGCTATTCATCTAACAGAATAGTAAGAGAAATGGAAGAGACATTTAAGTTAACAAACAAAAACATTAGAGGTCAGAACAGTATCTTACAAAGCCGTTTGCATTGAGCCGTCAGTGAACAAGGCTCTGAAGTATGGGCACCTGGATGGAGAAACTTTACCTCCTGGAATCTTTAAGAAGCCACCTGCTGGTTGGTGTTGGGACTGGGCTGCTTCACAAGGAAGTACTATCCATGGAGATTTGAGGCATATGACAGGGATGAGGTTGGAATAATTTTTGTCATCAGAGCTCTCAGGAGCACTGATCACATTGTACTGTAATGACTGTTTACATTTTGTCACCCTTGCCTAGATTGTGAGGTCCATGTGGGAGGAGACCTGATATTATTATCTTTCTAATAGTAAATGCCTATTATGCAGTGCCTAGTATTTAGAAGTTGCCAAAAGAATCTCATTGAATGGATGAAAAAATGACCAAATAAATGAATTCTATCCTGAATTCAGCATTCTGTCCAATTCAGCCCAGTCATCTGTCTTTGATAATGACACTCAGGGACAAGTTATTAAAGGATATGGATTTGCCTTTAATGGGACTAACTGGTTCAGAATAGCATGTAAAAAAGCTTTGTTTTTCTTAACTCTATTTTCTGAATCTGACATGCATAAATTAAGCATTATTTTAATTTATTCTTTGAGGTGACTGTCGTCAAAGAAAAATTGCATCTGATGGAATTAAGCAAGCAAGGAAGACTTTATTAAAGACTACTGCAATTAGGAGAGAGTCACCTCAACTCCATTGAAACAAAAGACAGGAGAGTTGTTAAGTACCCAGGTTTGCCAGAGGGAAAGCATTGGTTAGTGTGATGAGGCCATCTGTGTTTGCTAATTGACACTCACTGAAGTTAGGCTCCTACCTTCTCACAGAAACTGGGAGATAGGGGGCTTTATCTTTCTCGATTATCTACCAAAGAGATAATTCCAGGTCCTAGAGAAAGGCATTCCTAGGTTGTAAAACTGGAAAGAGGCTAGGAGAAGATTTTTACCTTAGAGGGGCAAAAAAAGAATTTACAGTTGCATGTTTTTAAAGTAAATGCTCTTTAAGGAAAGAGAGATTGGGGGTTGATTGTCAAGGAAAGAAGGGTTGGTTTCTTTTCTCATGAAAAAATTGTTTGTCAATAATGTTCAGGAGGAGAATGAGGATTTAGAAAACAACTGAATTTTATGATTAGAAGGAGACTTTATAGAGAGTAGCCTCAGGTGGGAATGAGGCAAAAGCCAATTTTCAGGGAAAGTGAGCAGCTGGGATGGAACTGGAAGTAGGAGAAATATACCAAGTGAAATTTTTTAGCAAAATAAAGAAGAGAGGAAAATGATTGCTCAAAGACTGGGGGGAATTTGAACATCTCTGAGGCAACAATGGAGAGGGAGAGGGATCAGTGCTGGGTTACTGGGAAGTAATCATACAAAGATCACATATGGAAGGATTAATCTTAAATGGACAGGGAACACTTCTCTGAGTCAAAAGAAAAGAAAAAAAAGTGAAGTAGGTATAGAAATCAGGATTATGTCCTTCCATTTCGTTCCTGACATAAGTAGCAATATTGAGTTCTTTTACTGGGAAATAATGACATTCTCATTGAAGATACATAAAATGTTAGTTTGCCAAAACATAAGGCTGTGACCTACATAAATATGTGCAAATAAATAACAATAAATAGAGGACTTAATTTTAAATATTTCTCTTGTATGTGACTTTTGGCTTCCCAAATCCTCTTACCTGACAAACAAATTTTAGAGTGCCATGTAATCTATTAATTGTTGGTTATTGGTTATGACTGCTTCTTTTTTTTTTAGGAGGATTATACTACATTTCTTTTATTTTTTTAAACTTCCTTATTTAAAATTTAATTTAATCAATTTTTTTATACAGCAGGTTCTTATTATATATCTATTTTCTACAAATTAGTGTATATATGTCAATTCCAATCTCCCAATTCATCCCACTGCCCCCCCAACCCCCCCACCCCTACTCCACTTTCCCCCTTTGGTGTCCATATGTTTGTTCTCTACATCTGTGTCTCTATTTCTGCTTTGCAAACAGGTTCTTCTGTACCGTTTTTCTAGATTCCACATATATGTGTTAATATATGATACTTGTTTTTCTCTTTCTGACTTGCTTCACTGTGTATGACAATCTCTAGGTCCATCCCCGTCTCTACAAATGACCCAATTTCATTCCTTTTTATGGCTGAGTAATATTCAATTGTATATATGTACCACATCTTCTTTATCCATTCATCTGTCAATGGGCATTTACATTGCTTCCATGACCTGGCTATTGTAAATAGTGCTGCAATGAACATTGGGGTGCATGTGTCTTTTTAAAATATGGTTTTCTCTGGGTATATGCCCAGTAGTGGGATTGCTGGGTCATATGGTAATTCTGTTTTTGGTTATTATTGCTTATTGATATACTGTCACATTTTGGTCATGTCTCTTGTAAGCATTTATTTCAATCCGTATCCAACAAAGCACTCATCATCTCAGTGATAAATTAAGAAACACATTTTTGTAAATGAATAGCATAAACACTTTAAAACTTCTGACAGGTGCCATTTACATTTGGTCTGTGCTTTCACTTATGTTCATGAAAATCTCTCTCTATCTCTACCTCTACCTCTACCTCTACCTCTGTTTCTCCATCTCCATCACCATCTCCATCTCCATCTCCATCTCCATCTCCACATCTTCATCTCCGCCTCCATTTCCATCTCCATCTCTAGGTAGGTTTGGGGCTTGTTTAGTTTCCAATAAGCATTCAGGCTCTATCTAAAATTCCTTTTATTAAAAAACTAATTGGATTAATTGGAGTTATTAACTGACATTTTTGTCTCCTGGGAAAGTCCCTGACTTGGGGATCATTGGGGAATTATATCAAGATGTCATGTATGAAATTTAAGAGGAGAATATAAAATCCCTCCATATATTATCGTTATTCTGGCACTTCCTCAAAGCAGGAAAATGGAGACTTTCAAAAGAATTATACTTTAATTTTTAAATTCTTTTAATCAACTCCCTAAAATAAAGTTTTAAGTACCTTAACATACCACTACATCTCTCTATTAGATAAGTAAACCGAAATGCTTAGGGCAGTAGAGATTATGTAGGATCTTTTCCTTTGCTTTCAAGATATCTAAAAATGGAATCTGTCTACATAGTATATTGGTAAAAAGCTTATGATAACAAAAATTAGGAATGAAAAATCCCAGAAGGCTACAGATTTAGAGTTCACATACCATCTGCAGTTATTATCCTTGTGGTTATTGTGTACATAAAGATACCACGTCTGATTTCAAAAGTTCATGGGAAGTATTTATAAAGCCAAGAACAATTCTCTTGTTGCAATTCTTGACTTACACAAATGCACTTCAGAACAGCAGACAAGAGCCCTTGTATTTTCCAATCATGTAAAGACCACTTTATGAGCCCAAATCAACATGGTTCAATGCTTCTGGTTATTAAGATTTCGTATGGTCATTTGCCCATATTTGTTAAACAGTTTTTAATTGCTATTTTCTTTTCCTCCTTAAACAGTAGTCTTTGTAAATGCAAAGAAAATCCTGCAGAACATTTTTTTCTTTTGCGCTGAAAATTTAAAATTAAAATTGTGACTGTGTTCTGAGCAAGCATTTGAATTACCTTTCCCTCGTCATGTGACACTGGCTTTTTGAAAGTATCAACTATTATTCGGCTCTTCATCAAATCATCATCACTACACCTGTTGACTTAGAATAGGAGGCTGGACATAAGTTTTTATTTATTTCCCCAGTAACTATTTTTAAAAGATGGAGAGCTTGATTTACTGTTATTTACAATTGAATCTTTATGAAGATTTTAAAAACTCAAATTTTAAAAACAAGTTTAAAATACAAAAGACAATGTGTTGCAGTTGTGGAGAAATTGGAACCTTTGCACACTGTTAGTGGGCATGTAAAATTGTGAGGTCACTATGGAAAACAATATGGAGGTCCCCCAAAAGATTAAAAATAAAACTACCATACAATCAGCAATCTTACTTTGGGTATTTCTTCAAAAGAATTGAAATTAGGATTCTTGCCTTCACTGTAGCATTATTCACAATAGCCAGTATGTGGAAACAACCTAGCAAATGGGTGGAAAAAGAAAAGGTGGTATATACATACAATGGAATATCATTCAGCCTTAAAAAAAAGAAGGAAATTTTGCAATATGTAACAACATGGATGAAACTTGAGCATGTTATGCTAAGGGAAATAAGCCAGTTATAGAAAGACAAACATTGCATCATTCCACTTACATGAGTTATCTAAAATAGTCAAATTCATAGAATCAAAGAGTGGAATGGTGGTTATCAGTGGATAAGGGGAGGGGGAAATGAGGTGTTACTAATCCATGGACATAAAGTTTCAGTTACACAAGAGGAATAAACTCTAGAAATCTGCTGTACAACATTGGACCTACAGTCAACAGTACTGTATTGTACACTTAAAAATTCGTTGAGAGTAAATCTCATGTTAATGGCTCTTACTACAATGAAATAAAATATAAAAAATTAGGTGAATAAAATATTTTACTCTTACTCAGGCTTCAAAGTTTCACATATAGGGCACAAAATGGATTCATTCTCATTGTCCCAATTCCAGAGTTTTGTTAGCTTTTTGCAGTAACTTTTGCTTTTTTACAGACAATTAGGTAGAACTGAATTTTCCTTTGCCATTAAATTGTCATTTCACTTCCGAAGTAAAGAATACAATTTATCTAGATAATTTAAGTAGAATCCTGGCACTTATTACTGTAATTTATAAGTTCATCTCAGAAGTACTGAGCACCTACTGTATGGCAGGCTTTCTGCTACAGGTGCTGAGTATAAAGTGGTGAACCGGACAGAAGCAGTTTCCACCCACATGGAGACACCACGCTAAAGGAGACTGGCAATGGCCACAGAAACAATTATATAACTCCCACCTGTGATAAGTACTATGAAGGGAGCAGCAGTGAGCAATGAGAGATTAACACCTGGAAAGCTACTTACACTCAGGATTTAGCTGGGACCTAACGGAGTGGTGACCCTGGCAAAGAAGGAGGAGTCTGATATTCCACGCAGAATGAGCTGCGCCCCTGGAGGCCTTGAGGTGGGAAAGAGCTTGGTGTATTTCTGGAACTGAGAAGAGGGTCCTAGTACAATGGGACAGGGGGAGAGGGGAAGATTAGTTGGAGGTAGGAGGTTGGGGTGGACAGAGACCAAATGATGCAGGGGTTTGTAGTTCATGATACACAGTTTGTTTTTGAAGTACAATGGGAAACTGTTGGGAAAATGTAAATATGAGAGTAGCATGATCTAATTCCTTTCTTTTTTTTTTCTTTCCTTTTTTTCCCTTTCTTTTTTCAAATATTAAATCTAGCTTATAGGAGGTGAGTATTTTGAAGAGCAAGGCAGAGGGTGTAGGGAAGACTCCCTATTGAGGAAATAAGTCAGGAAGTACATCTTTGTCTGTTTTAATGAACACGATTTGATTTGAGGAGCAACAGATACAACTATGAGGGATTCTGTGTATTGTTAAAATTACTTATATTTTTGTTTTATAATTTTTCTCATGTTTAGTATCTGTATAAGGTCTTATTTCTTATTTTAATTTCCCTGAAAGTTTAAAATCATAACATAATACCATAAATATAGTCTTTATCAAGTCAGTCAATACAATTTTATTGAGCATATGCTGTGTGATAAGAATTATGCATAGGCGAAGACATCTACAACTGTCGTCCTGTCCCACCCCATCTCTATTTTCTCTCCCATACCTGTTGTCTTTTCTTGTCTTTCTGGATGACTAAGCTGTAGAATCACTACTCATTCATTTTACCATTTTCTCCCTACACTTTAAAAAATATATATCACTTCTTTATATCTCTTATCGAGTAACATCTTTAATTCAACTCCAGAGTGCTTGATACTGCTGATACAGCTGGCTGGAGCTAGTATTATAGAAGGAAATAAATTTCATCTCATGCCTTAATCATTAGAACTCAGACTATCTAAATTTGGTGCTGCTTCAGGAAAATTATGTTATTTTGACAAGAAGAAGACTGGAAAATACTTCTTAAAAGTAAAAAAAAAAAGCAGCATCTATATTTGCTATCTATTTTCTATTTATACCTATATATACATATATATATATTTATATCTCTACCTGTCTATCTGGAAAATATATTCATCTAAAGAAAATATCAGTCCAATGTAATTCTTAAAATGGACAAATAAAATCCTTAAAATTAGAGATCAGTTTTGCATACTTAATGTTTGATTAGGTATTTAAGATAATTGCAGCCTTCTCTCTTTTTGGAAATGAATGCTCGTGTCTGGCTTACTTTTTAAAAAAAATTTTGCTATTGCCGTAAATTGCACAAGATCTCATTAGAGTTCCATCCCATGTCCATTTAAAATGCACATTTTAGGCACTCTTAAAAAATGCCTTTCTTTGGTTATTGCTCATACTCTTGTTGCATGATGACTTCTTTGCTTCTGGAAAGAAACACAACACTTAGCAAGCACTCTGGAGTTGGGCTCTGTAAGTAAATTCCAGAGTTTCTGAGATGATTTTTCTACACTCTTTCCTTGGCATTTCTAGATTCTCTCTGTTGTAAGTGCTGAAGTTTAATATTTAGTAAGCACACAAAAGTTCTTGCATAAAATTACATATTTTGTAAAAGTTTTTTATTGAATTGAGGAAAATATGCACAGATTAAAGCAATAAACATTGAGAACTTGTGTTGAAAATTTAGTCACATATATTTAAATATTTGTCCTAGTGTTATGAAAATACCTATTTCCCATTACAAATACAGATTAATATATTTTCCTTAATCTAGATGCAAATATGATCAATTGTTTCAATAAAGCTATATGATAGTCTCACAATAATTCAATGGTTAAATATGCCCCTTTCTTGTAGGTGAATTACTGATAATGCATGCAGCCATCATGAAGATAATCTTTCTTCATTGTTAAGAAGGTGGATAATATATTATCCATATATATCAATTCTATCAATACTTACCAGTTTGTTCCTGAACATGGTCCTGAGGAAAAAATGATATAATAAATGTGTTCTTAGTATGCTAGCCCACTGATTTGAGAAATGTTTCCCTTAGGACAAATAAATAAGGAAACTCATAATCAAATGAACAATATAGAATTAAAAATCACTCCCCCATTTTGCCATATGCAACAATTCAGTCTGGTTTCAGAGATAAAACAATGCTAAGTACTGATTAAAAAACATATATGTAGAATTGACAGTCTCATTGATTTCAAAACCAAGGAAAACATTTTTATAAATAAGGGGCTTACATTTGTTTAAATTTCTCTTGCTTAAAATGATCAGACTTTGTTAAATTACTCAGTCACATATGAGCACCCATTGTGTATTGTCCTTTACAATAGATTACAACAATCCTGTCCTCCCAGCCCCCGACCGTTTCAAAGGGATTTGCCAGGGCAATACCTAACATTGTTTTCTCTGAAAATGATGACAGGAAGCCAACAACCAGAGTCCATGTGTGTGACATAGTGGTTCTCTCTCTTTACCTGCAGAATGCATACAAAGGGCTGTCTTCCCTTGTATGCTGTAAATGGTCAAGACGTACTTGTTTGCTGATGATGTGGCAGTAAGATGCTTAGTATTGGATATGTCAACTCAAAATTGTGGCGTCTAGGTCATGGTAACTGTGATCTAGTTAATCAGTTCTTATTACAACCAAGGAACCCTTTCAGTGTGCTTCCTCACCTAATTACCTCAGGATTTGAGGGTAAGTTGACTAGTTGACAGCTTTCAGCTGTTGATGCCAACAGGATCAGGTTGAAGAGCTAAACACTCAAGACCTATTAGCCTAAAGGTCAGTAGTTTCTCCACACTGGCTGGAGAATAGAACCACCTGGGAAGTTTTAACTAATGGTCCGGTTGGAAAAGCATTCATTCAATTAGAACCAAGGGCAGAGGGACCCTGGACATAGGTGTTTTTAAAACTTCCTAGAGGAGCTCCTAATGCCTAGACAGGGTTCAGAAACTAGGGAGTGTTTCCTCTTTAGGCAGAAAGAGGAGAATTGGAAAGTTTGAGTTAGAGGGGCTTCAACATGACATTGTTTCTTTCATTAGATCTGAGGTTCTAAAGTGGTTGGGCAACCAGCAGCATCAGCATCTGGGAACTAGTTAGAAATGCAAATTTCAGGCCCCACAGTGGACCTACTGAAACAGAAACTCTGGGGATGGAGTCCAGAATTCTGTGTTTTAGAAAGTCTTCCAGAGCAGCCACATAGCACAGGGAGATCAGCTCGGTGGTGTGTGACCACCTAGAGTGGTGGGATAGGGAGGGTGGGAGGGAGGGAGATGCAAGAGGGAAGAGATATGGGAACATACGTATATGTGTAACTGATTCACTTTGTTATAAAGCAGAAACTAATACACCATTGTAAAGCAATTATACTCCAATAAAGATGTTAAAAAAAAAAAGGAGCGTCTTCCAGGTGATTCTAAAGTTTGAGAACCATCCTTTTAGGTAAAGCCTAAGCTAACATAGATATTTGGAGACCAACAGTTAAAGGTCTTCCCATTCATCACCCAATTAGAGTTCAATTAAATAGAAGGTACCCGATCAAGCAATCAGATGTACATCTTGTCTAGATGAAGAAATAGCTTCACTGCCAGAACAAAGTCGTTGACATAGATGACATTTTATTATTCTAAGAGCCTTCCAAGAATAATGAGTGACATGGCATAAATATCCACATCCAAAAGTAAGTGCTCTTCCAAAGAATATTTTGTGAATCTTTCTATTCCTTTGTTAATATAATCCCTCAAGCAAAATGGCCTCTCCATAAATTTCAAATATATTTTCATAACAAACCATTTCTTTGTTAGTCAAAATTAGAGCCAGAATAATGGATTCTCAGGTGATTTCCGTTCCTGTCTGAAGGATAAAATTGCTATTAAGACAAGAAAACATATTTTATATTCTGTTGTGGAATTGAATGTCTTCCAAGAGCCGTAAGGATAATTAGAGTCCCCATCACTATTGTATCTTGACCCTCTCTAAGTATTTCATCTGTTTTAGGAAAGCGTCATCTGTCTTCTCTCTCTGGTCTGGAAGTTTGTAGTACCCTTTCATTGCTACTGTCAAATTTGGCTTTCTTCTTGACATGCAAATTTTTTCTACCACATTTCTACTTTCAGCTATGAATTCCTATGCTGTATATAACTTCTTCCTTTTCCTGTTATACCTGTTTATTTTTGATAAGCTGTGCCCTTTCACTGTTGTACATCATGAGTTGCATCCCATCAACCTTCAATAATATCTCTGTTCAAGTGTACTTCTTTGGGTTAAAACTGAGAAAGAAATTTTTGCCTCAGATTTTGAATATTCAGATATAGTCATCTGGGTCTAAATACTAAACTGTCAAATACCAGAGTTAAAATTCTCTTTCTGTCCGTGGAATCACAGAAATACAGGACTAGAAGGAATTTTGGTTTGGGGTAGTTCTAGATACTGATTTATGGTTTTTCTTCTCATGTAACAATCATTACGCTACCTAGCAATTACTAAGAAATTTTAAACTTGTTATTTTTGTTTTGGCCCTTCAAACTAGAGTTTAACTACTTTTCTCTCAAGCTGCTAATTATTCCATCAGGAGTACATTGTTGGTGATGTAATAAGGAATTTGAAAAACCTGAATTATATTTGTCAATGCAAACAATACCCGTCTTTGTTCTCTTTCTACATCTACTCTTATTTTCTGGAATCTTGACCTTGAAGTGAAGTGACATTATAACCATCTTTCCGTGCCTTGCTAAGTCTTGCCTTTGGAAGCAATTTTGTTTTCTTAAGGCAGTGGTTCTCAAACTTTAGAAGTGCATCAGAATCACCTGGAAGCCTTGTTAAAACACACATTGCTCCCCAACCCTAGAATTTCTGATTCAGTAAGTCTGCACAGGGGCTTGAGAAATTGCATGTCTAACAAATTCCCATCTGATGCTGCTGGTGCTGTGACCACATTTTGAGTATCACAGTCAAGATGTTCTTCCTTCATGAGATGAAAAACAAATGATCTTAAAACATCAAAATTGCCCTCAATTCCACCATATCCATTTTTCACCTTGTATCATTTCTCCCTGCAGTAGCCAGAGTGAGCATCTTAAAATACGAACTAGCCCATGTAGGACTTTTGTGCTTGGTTGCCCCTCGGACCCAAACTTTGCAGCATCTTTCTGGTGCTTAAAACCCACACTCTCCCTCACCCCTGAGCCCCTTAACGTGAATTACAAGGCTCAGCATAAGCTACCAGCCTTATTGGCCTCATCTCAGGGCCCACTTTCCTCCCATATTATCTCTGTTAAAAATGTACATGTTATGAGCTAAGTACTTTTTTATTTTCCTCATTTCACCAATGAGGGACACAGAGAGAATAAGCATTACACCCAAAGTCACATATATATTAAGTGGTTGAGTCAGGATTCTAACTTAGCTCCTTCCAACTCACACAGGCCCAGGATTTTGTCTATTCCTTTGACAGAAAATGATGGGATTGACTCTTAACAATAGGGATTTACTTGCCTGGATTAGGGTAAATGATCATTTGGTCCAGGCAAACTGCTTTTTGAACATTAACTGAATTGTACCCATTCAGTTATAGAACTAAACTGTGTATATGTGTGTGTATATATATATGTATATAATACATATAATTTATGTAATATAATTCAAATTGTATGTAATATTATATATGCATATGTATAAATATGTATACATATATTTTATTACGCATATGACAGTTGTGTTTTGCTACTACAATAGGGTCAGCGTTTATCTAATGCTTCCTGTGAGCCAAATTCTAAATTAAGTACCGTAGAAATGTTATCTCTTTTAATCATCACAATTCATGAGGTAGATAGTGATGTTTTCCACTTTTTATAGGTGATGGAACTGAGATGCTAAAAGCAGATAAGGAAAATTTTCTTAAGGTCACACAGTTTATAAGTGATGGATCCAGGACTAAAATACAGGAGCATTTGGTTCCTAAGATATATTTGTCATCTATGTCTTTTTTTTCTCAAATCCCCAAACTGACCAGGGATGAAAAGTTTTTAGTAATATTTTTCAGGTGTCTTTTGCTTATTTCTCCGTTAGCACAGTTGGATACCAGCATATATGGAATGTTCTCTCTTATGAGAACTCGGGTACTTGGACATGTACTTAGTAAGTAGAGACCACCTCCACTTTTACACTACAATTCCTGTTGGTAGGGCCTCGGCGAACCCCACGATGTTTGTTTTCTTCTGGAGGTAAATAATAGAACGTTTCCTCTCCCAAATGTCTGACAGTCATAAAAGCTTGGCTAGCCTGGGAGAGAGAAGTCAGTACTTCAACTTCAAGTTGATATGAGAACCTTCAGGATAATGACCATATCTTCTGTATGTCTTATGCTATAAATGTGTATAGTATGGGCTCATTAATTTAGTGGATTGATTGAAATATACAATTACCTCAGTCTAATGTTGCTACCTGAGACCAGGCTTTGGCTGTGTCCTCTTCTTACCACTTACTAATTTATACAACTTCCTCCACCTCTCAGTTGATTGATTATATTGCTTGTGGCTATGTGTTGTGGATTAGAAACCTTTAGAAAGACTTGGAGAAACATGTCTTTTTTTTTTTTCCTAAAAAAGTAGAAGAGTAATCTGTGTGTTATGTTTTCAGTTATTTCATTTATTTATTTTTTAACATCTTTATTGGAGTATAATTGCTTTACAATGGTGTGTTAGTTTCTGCTTTATAACAAAGTGAATCAGCTATACATATACGTATACATGTATCCCCATATCTCCTCCCTCTTGCGTCTCCCTCCCACCCTCCCTATCCCACCCCTCTAGGTGGTCACAAAGCACCGAGCTGATCTCCCTGTGCTATGCAGCTGCTTCCCACTAGCTATCTATTTTACATTTGGTAGTGTATATATGTCAGTGCCACTCTCTCACTTCGTCCCAGCTTACCCTTCCCCTCCCCGTGTCCTCAAGTCCATTCTCTACATCTGCGTCTTTATTCCTGTCCTGCCCCTAGATTCTTCAGAACCACTTTTTTTTTTAGATTCCATATATATGTGTTAGCATACGGTATTTGTTTTTCTCTTTCTGACTTACTTACTGACTTTATTGGATCAAGAATAGCAACTTTGGGATTTAAAAATTATGTAAATGTAGTAATTCATCTTGCAAATGAACTATTATTCATTTGGCTTAAATTATAGACTTGATCTAATAACATGTTTAAATTTAGATTGCCCCCTTCCCAGTAAGTTATCATTCATGTTCTTCTCTCTGGAGAACTTCACTTTTGCTACAGCCAAGTCAACTTGTCTAGAAAATGATGTGAAGCAAAAGAATTTTGCCAGTATTTGCCCGAAAGAAACAGAACTTTTTTTTTTAACAGATGGAAAGAGTAATCAAATATGCATGAAAGGTAGAGACATAGAAAGAGAAAACATCCACAGAAAATGAAAAGAAAATATGGGCTCACATGCACCTTTGCTGAAGTCAAGGTTTCTTGCAAAAAGGGTGCTTTGCAATCTCAAATTCAGGGGAAAAAATTTCCCTGGCAAGCAGTTACTCTTAGTGTTTGGCAAGAGATTGAATAAGGTTCTTCATAACACTGTCAGAGGTCTTCAGTTTCATTCAGCTGACACACACACTGCCCACAGGACAGTAATTGGCTCTGGTTGGCTCAACAGAGTTGCTCTTGTGATTGAATTAAGACTGAACTAAATTTCTTCTTCTTGGTCCTATGGAAGGGAAACAATAGTGAGTGATAGAATGAAGCCATTCAGAAACAAGACTTAACTTTCTCACCTTTGGATCTGAAACATTCAGGTGATAATTCCGGTAATACATTTATTACTCTCAAGGGCAAAAATTTGGCTAAACTCTTATATAGTGGAAATTGCACATTTATTCAGAATAGAGTACATGTTTAAGTCACAAATGAAAGCATTTCTTTTAGTAGAAATTCCATTTGGCTACCAGTTTTGACAGAAGTCATGATAAATGACTTGCCATTTGGGTCTAACTGGGAATAACTAACATTGAAAAGGAGGTGTCACAGATTACAATGAAGCAGGCTTTTCTTGGGTTAGTCCTTCATCTACACAGAGAATTCAGAAATAAGAAGGATATGGAAGTCACTGTAGTTTGAACTGTATAGTGATATCCTTGCCGCATTGGGAACCATCACAAGAAGGATTACTCATTCATAAAGGCTAAGAACCTAATTAAGGAGTTAATACACGATGGTTTGCAGCTGAGATACAAGTTGGAGAGCAATTTTGGTGAGAAGCCTGGCTATGAATATCACCTTTGGAAACATAAAGGTATTTGCTCAAATATAAAGATATTTCCGGGCTTCCCTGGTGGCGCAGTGGTTGAGAGTCCGCCTGCCGATGCAGGGGACACGAGTTCGTGCCCCGGTCCGGGAAGATCCCACATGCCGCGGAGCGGCTGGGCCCGTGAGCCATGGCCGCGGAGCTTGCGCGTCCGGAGCCTGTGC
Organism: Delphinapterus leucas; assembly: GCF_059928025.1. NCBI lineage: Eukaryota > Metazoa > Chordata > Mammalia > Artiodactyla > Monodontidae > Delphinapterus > Delphinapterus leucas. The sequence continues at coordinate 29,797,565 of NC_143146.1, read as the reverse complement.
TTCGCAGCGAGAGAGGCCACAACAGTGAGAGGCCCGCGTACCGCAAAAAAAAAAAAAAAAGAAATTTCCTCTGAGGGACTATAAGCAATTGCTTCTGTTTGGAATAAAAACAATGATATTTGGAAAATTTACTCCAAGTCTATTTCTGTTTTTCTTGTATACTAGAAACTAGTAATTTAAGTCATATATTAATGTCTGTATTGTTTTCCTAGGGCTGTGTAATAAAGTAACAAAAAAGAAGTTCTACATCAGCGGGTTTGGTTCTTTCTGAGAGCTGTAAGGAGTAATGTCTTCCATGCCTTTCTCCTGGCTTCTGGCAGATGGCTGGCAATTTTCAGCTTGTAGATTCCTCACTCCCCTATCTTCACATGGTGTTCTCTTTGTGTTTCTGCCTCTTCATATCATCTTCCCTCTATGCACGATTGTCTCTGTGTCCAAATTTCCCCTCTTGATAAGAACACCAGTCATATTGGATTAGGGCCTGCCCTAATGACCTCGTTTTAACTTATTATTTTTGTAATGACCCTCTTTTCAAATACTAGGTCATCTTCTGAGGCGCTGGGGGTTAGGATTTCAACTTATCTATTTTTAGGGAACACAATTCAACCCATAGCAATGCATTATCAGTAAAGCTCACATTTTTAAAGGAAATGTGGTCCCCAATGTTTTACACAGCTGGAAACGTTGGTTTACAAACCTTATGCATGGAGACAATGCATGTTCTCTACCTGGTGAAGCTTTCTGAAAATCTAGGCCCAGGACACCAGACACTTCCTGAAGTTACTATTGGTATTTGAGCCCCTGATCACTTCTTAGACAGTGAAACAATAACATTTCATCAAAGGTGGTTTTTCTTTTTTCTTTTTTTTTTTTTTTTTTGTGGTACGCGGGCCTCTCACTGTTGCGGCCTCTCCCGTGGCGGAGCACAGGCTCCAGATGCGCAGGCTCAGTGGCCATGGCTCACGGGCCCAGCCGCTCCACGGCATGTGGGATCCTCCCGGACCGGGGCACGAACCTGTGTCCCCTGCATCGGCAGGCGGACTCTCAACCACTGTGCCACCAGGGAAGCCCAAATGTGGTTTTTCATAAAGAGAGAAGCTGTAGAAACTCCATTCATAGAGAAGGGAAAGTAAGCTGCTCCTTCTCTTATGCGTCTACATTCAAAGGCAGCAGGAAAGGGACTCCTTGCTCCCCAGTGCTTTTCCTGGATCACATTATTTTAGCACCGCTATCCAACAACTACTCAACACAAGACTTCTCCTTTTGAAGCTCACACTCAAGCTATCTTTCCAACAGTTTGTTAGTTGCTATGGTCCATGCCCATGTTCTGTAATAATAAACACCATGAGGTCATAGTATTGTAGTTCTTTCCACTCCTTTCCTGTCCCTGAGACTATAACTACTTTTATTGGAACTACCTGACGTATGCACAGTTCACTGATTCTTTTATTCACCCTGCCCTACTTACATACACATGCATACACACGTATCAGGCTACCTGTGTACACTTACAGAGATACAACTGCTCATTCATGTGTATCCGCCGTGTGTGTATCATTACTGGGATGGTAGACTGGAGATATCCTTGGGAAGTTCCCAAGTAACTCATGATCTTTCTTTCATTCAGTCAGTGTTGGGAAGCCAACGAGGTTTTCATCAAGTTATTCATTGAAATTTATAAATATTCAAGACATTGGAAGGTTGGGAAGAAGGAAAAAAAGCAGCAGATGAATCAGGAGGTTATTTGAAACATCCAAAAAGAAGTAAAGAGTACTTAGGCAAAAGCAATGTCAAGGAAAATGCAAAGAAGGATTTTAACACCCTTCAAGGTGAAAAACAAAACATAAGACCTGGAAGTTAGTTGGATGTGTACGTGGGTGAGGAGACAACATTGGCTGAGTTATATGCTGGGGCAGTAACACAAACATCAAGAGAAAGGTCTGGTTTGGGCAACAGAAGAAGAGACAATACATTCTATTTTGGACTTTTGGAGTTTTAGGGACCAATAAGTCCAAGTTAAAACTGTAGGTATATATTTGAGTCAATTATGCAGAGAGGAAACTATGGAAATGAAAAGGAACACATTATGAAAGTACAAGCAGAGAAAGGATTACAGTGGCAGAACCTTGAAGAGTACATACATGTTCAGGATAGGAGGGAAAAAAAGACTAAAAAGTTCAAAAAAACAGTTTTAGAAACAAGGGGGAATCAAATATAAGAAAACTTGGTGCAGAGAGTTTTTGGAAAGGCAGCCGAATGTTTATAAACGTTCCAGGGACTGAGATCGGGGACTGCTTCCTGTATTCACAGCATCCAGCAGAGCTTTGCCAAAAAATAAATAAGTAAATAAGATAAACATAAAATAGGTATTCAGTACATGCAATTGAATCAAATACTTGGGAGAAGGAATTTAATGAAACTCTTAGAATCTAAAAATTGTAAATGGTATGTATATTTGCACTATCTGGCCATCCAGTATTAGATTTTAAAAAGTCCGATCTTCTAGTTCCCCCTGGAATGCCATGATAATGGTGAGACCTTTACGTACTTGGTAACCCCCAATCCTTATAACTACAGTGCAAAATAGGGGATACAATGCCTGTTCACACACAAGGAGTTGGAACTCAGAAATACTCAGTGAATGGTAGAACCGGTGTTCCATTGGGTGCATCTGATGCCAGCACCTGTCTTTCCTTAGGCTGAGCAACTCTGGAGCCAAACAAAACCAATTTGCTCCTGTAACCATCCTTGAATGTTTGAAGAGACACCTGAGTCTTCCATTTTTCAAGCCCGTCATTTCTGGTTATTTAAAATGTCCTCTGAAAATAATAGTGTAAAGAATTGTCACTATTACTGTCACACTTCTCCATAAGTAACTTTTGGAAAAATTGAGTAAAGATTGTGAAAATAATTTGATTGAATCATAATAAAAGGTGAGAGATCATGTGTGTAAAGCCTCTTGGACTCCTTGGAAACATGATGCAACATATGCACAGAATTTCATCCTTATTTATCTCCACTTTGAGGGAAAATGAAGTAAAATGAACACAGCTGGGGCTTAGGTTAGAGTAGGAATCAGGGACAGAAACTATCATTTGTGAAAAGAATACCTCTCCCTTTGAAACAGGTTTTCTTTTCAAGGACCTTGAAGGTGAGATCCTGAACATTTTTCCTTTGCTAATTGATTCTCTGCATGTGGTATGGTAGGGAGGGAGAAATTTTCTTCTACCCTTCTAGGTTCTTCTGGCTGGTGTGAGAATTAAATTGACTTGAGATAGATTAACAGGAGAAAATCCAACAAAAGTTTAATACCATGTATACATGGGAGAGACCCAGGAAACCTGAGCAACTGAAGTGGCCAGAACCCTCACCTTAAGCACCATCTTCTTCAACAAAAGAAAAAAAGAGGATGTTAGGGCTAACGGTTTGGGACTCCAAAGGGGAGGAAGGCAACTCACATGAAGATGAAGAAGCAACGCTTTGGTGAACAAATGTTAGCTGGACCATGCAGGGGCAGTGGGACACAGAGAGGAATTTTAACAAGCAGACTTTGCTAGGCTCCTACCTGTCTACAGCCCTAGTTCATACTATAGTCATCTATGGTGACAGCTCCATTCCTGGAAGAGGTCCCTCTGTCTACATTCTTTTAGGCAGTTAGGGGCGGAGGTCAAAATTCCTTCCTGAGTCTTTTGGGCCTTGATTGTTTACAGCTCAAATTAACCCATATACCAGAGACATTTTGGGGTGGCAAATTTTGCTCCCCTACAGGTGATTCTCCCTGGAGTTCATTGCCATCTCATAGTTTCCTTGTAGCAAGTAAAGTTTATGCTTTTCTCGGTAACTTATAGAAACTTTCTTACAGAAAATGGAAGACTCTTAAAAAGTAGCAAGATAAAGTATGCAAGATAGCATTATATGAAAAAGTAGGCAAAGAAGTAGCTTCCATCATTATGTCCTTTCAAAAAATAAAGTTCAGATGTTAAAGTCTGGACTTTTGAAATTGAAGACATACCAAACAATATCAAAACAATTAATTCCATGTTTCAGAGCAGAGAGCAGGAGATGTTCCTACATGAATTATTGGTATTGTGGACACATAGGCTACACAAGGGGGCCCCTCAAACCTGTCACCTTCTATCCCATGTGGAGGGATACAGGTAGCAAACTAAAAAGAGCTAACGTTTTATTGAATGCTTGCTGTGTTTCTCACATTTATGTGTATTATCTTGTTTAATCTTTACAACAATTACATTATTTTCCTCATTTCCAAAATTAGGTTTTTATTGCCTAAGTTCACATAGCTAGGAATTAGAAGAGCCGGGATTGAAAGTTATCTGGCATAAATCTATGCCTATCATTGTATCTTCTGGTAAGGAAGATGATAGGTAGGTAGGTAGATAGATAGATAGATAGATAGATAGATAGATAGATAGAAAGTTTCTAAGAAGGAATTCAAAAGATGATCACATATTCAGTGAGTGCATATTGCTAAGAGCATTACTAATCTCATCTCATTTAGTCTTAACTATTCCATGATGTAATAGTGAGTGTGGCCCCATTTTATGAATGAGGAAACTGAGGCTGAGGGAGGTTAAATTGTCCAAGGTCATACAACCAATCCAGGTCAGCCTGACTCTAAAAGCCAAATTTATTCAACTACACTAAAAAGGGTGACGTAGTACGGTGTCTCTCAAAGTTTTGTTTTAATCTGTGCAGTGAATGACTGAGACTGCTTCTATTTCCCTTACTTAAGAGAACCAGATTTTATGGAGTCCATTTGAAGTTGTAAACCTTATTGTCAAAATACTATTTTCATTGTCGTAAGTCCCGACGTTCCCACCAGCATCAGCTAGTCACTGGCTTCACAGTTCCACCCACCTAGCCTTCCTATTGCAAATCACTGACATGCTTCCGTTCAGCAGGAGCTGGTAACTCCAGCCCCTTTCTGCCCTTTGCTGAACCTCCTCCTTCCTATTATCTATAGACTTAATACCCACACTTAAAGAGAAACCTGATGTCAGGGTGTCAGCTGGTGCCACCTTTGCTTCTGCTGCTGCTGGCCAAAAGCCTAGACCAGTGACAGTTGGGCTAGAATGAGATTCCTGCCATACTTGGGAAAGGAATAGGTTGGGGCACAGGGGTGATGGTGACAAATTAAAATTACTGCCAAAGCAGAGTGGAATAGCAGCAGGTACGTGGAAGGTGTCATTAACGTTCTAAAGACGATCTGAAGTCATGCTTGGAAGATGTAATTTACAACCTGAGGATTTATTTTTATAGCTGTCTTGCTTCAGAATAAAGAGATGAGATGCCACGTATCTGCCAGGTTGTGAAAAACTTTATAAATTTTGAACATTGGCTTTCTTGATTTTGGATGCGGGTGGATATTGTGTACATGTATGTATCTGAGGGGTCTTAAAGAATAGTTCTCACCTCCTGAAGTGAATGTTCAAAGCTTCCTGTATCAGACTCTAGGATCTCACATACTCACCAGTGTTGGGGGGGGGCGGTGGATATTAGGAAATACTTCTAGCTCCTGTATCCTCTTATTGGCACAGTACCGGGAGCATGCCCACAGAGCCTAGAAAAGGCCATCCTACCCACAGAGATTAGCCAGGAGTAGCCTGCCAGGCTGCTGGGTCTCCTGGCTGGGGAGCTGGATTTGGGGCTACTGACAGGAAGTCTGGTGCGGCTTTTCTACTTGCTTAGGCTGGAGGCTTTGGGGTGGCGGAAGAACAGTCACCTATCATTCTTCTCCAGTACTGTATTTGGTCATGCACTATGCCCAGACCAAACTGGGGTCTCTTGTGTGGTTAGAGCCCTTTCAAATCCTTGTTTTCTGTTTCGAATGAAGAGTGTCTATTGAAACCAAGCAGTATTAACCTGCCAAATCAATATAACTGGGGCTGAGTCACCTCCTTTTGCCCCAAACTTGTGTACTAAGGAGATTTTCTCCATCTTAGCTGTTCTTCTGCAGAGGATAATTCTATTCACTAGTGCCTCGCTCACAGTCAAAAAATGTTATACCTAAGCTGGCCAGGCTGCTCACAGCCACAGCCATTCTAACTTTCTAGCACTAGCAGCCCTTCTCCAGGGATCCAGTTTGCCAGAGGAAGACGGGCTCCAGAGAGGTGCTGCTGTCCAATTGCCTCATAAACCCAGAACATTTAATGAACGTTAGGAGGCAGCCTGTGGAGTCAGACTGGCTTGTTTAAAATCTTTCCCTGGTGCCAGCTGTGTGACTTTGGCTACGTTACTTCACCTCTCTGAGCCCAGTTTGAAAACAGAGATACTAATTTTTATCCCATAGACCATGGTGATGGAAGGTGTTAGGCTCTGATGGGTTCCACAGATATGAAGTACTCTCAACACAGCCCTGGCAGCCTTGGTTCCACCCTGCCAGGTAGGCGCTGTCTGTATAACTGTTCATTTTGCCACCAGCAGCTTTACTACTGAGCTGAGCAGACAAGAGGAAATGGGGTCAGCATAACATATTAACCAGAAGGACTTGTTAGGAGCTCATGTAAAACCCTAGCTATCTCTACCCAACCAGTCCGATACCTCATCCTGGAAATATTTGGAGAAATTATAGTTGCAGAGAGGATATAACGCAAATGGGATGTAGCCAAATAAATACTGTATTTTGACTATTATTAATGTTAGCTATCGTGCTTTATACACCCAGGGTTTCTGTGGCCTAGGAAACACCTGTTACATATTTATACATCTCAGCCTATCCTCATTTTATGTACAGCCATTGTTTTGGTGGTAGAGTTCATGTAAGATGGAAAGATGGGATAATTCATTCAAACCATATGATTTCCAGGAATAAGCTTTTCTATTTTGTATTCCTGTCTCTTCCTTTAGCATTTTGACTTTCACAGTTGTGATTGGTTTATCTTGAGATTTAAGTAGAATGAAGAACAGGCAAACTCAAATAGAAAAATAAATCCAGGTCATCCAAACTGAAACTGTATTTTGGGTCATCAGACTGAAATGTATTTGACCTCTTTCTGTTTCTACAGCTGTAAAATGGAAAAAATTACAATCAAGTCTATAATTTGATGGGCTATGAACCAAGAACTATGAAGTACTTCTAAAATTAAAGTCATGCCCACCTTAATTTCCAGCTTTTAGCATAAAGTTGGCACAAAACAAGTGGTTAAATGGTTGATTTCATGAGTCAAATAACATTATATGTGGTATATAGTTCTTTGTTGACCTAGAAAATTCTATGGGGGAGCAGAAAGAACACTTAATTGGGAGTCAGGAAACCTGGATTCTAGTCCCAGAATAACCTTGGACTAATTAGATGATTGCCCTTCTTGGAACTTTGTGTTCCTTATTTGCCACTTGCAGGAGCTGATGCTCTCTCGTTCCCCCTTCCATTGCTAACACGTTAGTGATTTTATTTAATCAATGTAGCAGGATTATAGTACCTACAGTTTTCCCCTGATATCTAGTAGAGGTGAGTGGTTCCAGGATGGGGGAAGAGGAGGAGGGAGAGGGGAAGAGGTGGGAGGAGAAGAAGAGAAGGATAGGAAGAGGGAGAAGGAAAAGGAAGATTCCTTTAGATGTCATGGGGGCAGTACCAGCCCAACGTGAAATTCTGAAATAAGCATGGTTTGTCTTTGTACTTCTCCTCGTCCTTCACTCTTTCAGCTCCCAGCTCCCATGCTTCTCTCTCCAGATGTCCAGATAAGCAATGTCTAGCTGATGTTCTAATCTTCCCAACCTCTCCAGGTCTGCCCTACCCCAGAAGGATCCATACCCCAAATACCCTCCCTTTCTGCCCCCAGTCCAACCATACATCTGAACTTAGCTACACATTGGGAGAAACCTAATTAATTAACGCTTAAATAAGAGTGATTTTAATCTTCAACCTTCCTTCAGATACTCAGTTATATATTTTAAAAAGAGGGTGCCTAGATGGGAATAAAGATGCAGACCTACTAGAGAATGGACTTGAGGATATGGGGAGGTGTAAAGGTAAACTGGGACAAAGTGAGAGAGCGGCAGGGACACACATACACTACCAAATGTAAAATAGATAGCTAGTGGGAAGCAGCCGCATTGCATAGGGAGATCAGCTTGGTGCTTTGTGACCACCTAGAGGGGTGGGATAGGGAGGGTGGGAGGGAGACGCAAGAGGGAGGAGATATGGGGAAATATGTATATGTATAACTGATTCACTTTGTTATAAAGCAGAAACTAACACACCATTGTAAAGCAATTATACTCCAATAAGGATGTTTAAAAAAAGAGGGTGCCGGCAACTAGCTTGTAAATAAAAGTGAAGGGCAAAATGCAAGAGGATGGGTCAGAGTTGCATGGTACCACCACAGTCATCCAGCACCCCTGGGATTCTGTTCCCCACAGCCATTCTCCAGAAGCCTCTCCTGCTTTTCTCGCCCTCTTCTCATTCTCTTCATCTGAGCACCTGGACACCGGGAAGCTGGGTCTTACCACAATAGCTCCCTTGGGGCACCACGGCTTCTTTGTCAGCTAATCAGGATATACATGAACAAGCATAACCAAACAAATGAATAAATGATCAACAGCTTCCTTGGTGATGACATTAGGAACTGTAACTGTGAGAATGGAAAAAGCACTGTGTGGCTCCTCTTAAACTGACCAATGCTTGGATTGCTATAGCATCAAAATGAGAGCAAGGAGGGCAACCAATGTTTACCTGAAATGAGGGATAACTCAAGGGATTTCTGTTTTCCCTGTAAAGCCTATTTATTCCCAGCCAGGTATTAAACTTTAGTGAGAAACAGGGAACTAGAGTTTTTCCACTTCATCCTACAGCCTTCCCTGCTCCTTCCAAACCCATCTCAGCATGTGTGGCTCAGGCCAGAAGTTCTGTTACAGCTGCAACCATAAGGCATGGACCCCAGCTCCCTGACTACATCTGACTAAATTAGAGGGAGTATCAGTCCTGCCGACCTCTCCCAACAACTGATGAATGCAGTAGCAGAGTAGTACTGGAGTCCAAGGGTTTACCGGGGCAACTTGGCTCTGACCCTAAGGCCTGGACACCTGGTCTTGATTACACTGGAGGGTGTTGGTGCTCCCTTAATCATGCAACTAAAAGCCAGCAACACAAGGGCTGTATCTCCCCTCTAGACCCTACAGCCCCCTCTGCTGCTCCAGAAAGCAATGGGCGATGAAAGACACCTACATCCTCTTGTTTTCATGATTGTCTCTGGTGATGTTGTTCTTGCTGGCTTGTTTGTACAACAGGATACAAAACAAGTAATTCATCATCTAGTATACTGCTTTGTGAACTTTTCTTTTTTTTTTTGAGGTACGTGGGCCTCTCACTATTGTAGCCTCTCTCGTTGTGGAGCACAGGCTCCGGACGCGCAGGCTCAGCGGCCATGGCTCACGGGCCCAGCCGCTCTGCGGCATGTGGGATCTTCCAGGACCGGGGCACGAACCCGTGTCCCCTGCATCGGCAGGCGGACTCTCAACCACTGCGCCACCAGGGAAGCCCTGTAAACTTTTTTATATTCCTGAGAAAAATGACCATAGACAGCTATGGAAAACCCTGCGTACAATTCCCAGAGTTCTCTGGATGGGCTGAAGGTACATTTAAAGGACCCTAGATCAAGACCTCTGAGAGAATGAGCCATCCTTGATTCTTGATCAGGACAGGCAATGCTTGAGATATCAGCTGTCTCTGATAGTAGTGTGTACGGTTTTAGAGCAGGTGCAACCTAGAGGCGTTATAAATATCCAAAACATTCTACGTTTGCTTTCTTTTCCCAGACACCACACCTAAAATAGAACCTCTCCCTTTCCCTATGATTCTCTATCCTTCCACTATTTATTTCTTCTTCAAAAACACTGACTACTACCAGATTAAAAGGGTCTGCAAATGTTGAGAAGCATGGGCTACGCTTATTCTTTTAAAGCCTGTTTGTTATATCTTCAAATAATATGCTCAGTATGCTTTCCTTTAAATTGTAAACAACTTTTCAGATGATGTACTTCTAAATTTACAGCAATGATCTATTTGTTCATCTAAAAAAGTACAATGAAGTATTTTCCTTATATTTCAAGACTCTTTGGGTAGTCTTAATTGTGTTTGTTATACTGCTAGGCAATCCTGAGAACATCTCAGTCAGAGGAGGGGGATTAATAAGCACAGTATGGCTGTATATTTATTTGATCTCATCATCAACGTTAGTTATTACCTCCATATTTATGATTGGAATACATAATCTCAAGTTTCATTAAGTCTTATTCTTTTAGACCCAGCAGGCTCTTGTATCAGCTAATTAACACAAAGGTCATTGTTCTCATTTTTAGAATACCAGCAGATTGTCAAAACACAACAATGACTATGTTTGCTAGATTGGGAAAGACACAGCATGAACAGCATCTTCTTCCTGAGGAGGAGTGGGCTGTATCTGATCACACCTCCGCATTTATAGAGTTGACTAAAGGTCAAGAGGAGAGTTGCAATCAAAATACCTCTGAATAGAGAATATACTTATGAGTACACATCCAACTCCCTGTAGAATCTCCAAGATCCTCTCCAAGACGGTGGCTCAGCGTCCCATCTCAGCTGAGGGATGATTTGGTCAAAGAACACTGATCATGTACCTACTCTTAGCAGTGTGCTGGTGGCTTAACACAATTGATGGGAAAGCATGCCTCCTCTTTCAGAAGTTAACTCTGAAAGTACAGACAACAAGCTACAGTATTGTTACATAAGGTAGAAGATGGTAAATACCAGAAAAGGGTACAGATTGATTTCTATTGCAGGAAAGGAAAGGGGCAGACGGACTGAAGGTTACTTCTAGCTGGAGAGGAATTAGTGACAGTGTGATGTGAGAGAAGCCATTGAGTTGAGGCTTGAGAATGAGGAGGATTTGAATAGGCAACGATGTGGAAAAGTGTCCCCTAGCAACTGAGAAAAGGTATGATATGAGGAGCTCCAGAACTCTCTAGCACAATGCTCATTTATTCACCATAAATTGCACGTCATTTGTGCTGTCCTAACTCTGCTTAAGACATCTCTTCCCATAGATTAGCCCCGACTTGGTAATGGCAGCAGAGACCAAGGGGAATTCTTCATTAATGCAGTCTGATGCTTCTAACTGCTTTGCTGATAAATGCTGGAAAGAAGCAGATTAATGAAGGCTCTACAGTGTCACAGAAGCTCAGCTAAGAATACAACTCAGTGTAACATCCAGTTTTGGAGGAAATTTTTGAAAATCTGCGATTAAGTAGGGAAGTTGACCACAACTAAAGTTCTGCCTTTCAGGTGCTGGCAGAAAGCAAATAATGATTGAACTAGTCAGATAGAGACAACAGGTCCTCTGAAGGATTACTCTGTGACAGTCGGGGGAAAAGAAGCCAGTTTTCTTCAATGGTAACTGATGTATATAAGGGAGATGTCACAGGAATAGCTCATACATGAAACAAAATTGACATGTTCAGGGAGCTCAGTTTCCAAAGGCTTGACTTTGAACACCAGAAGAAACAGAAATAGTCTCTGAGGGGGTAATAAATTGAAAGTGAATCCAGATTTTTGCTCCTCCTTTCATCTTGTTTGAAATTCAATATACCCTCTTACTAAATCTGTTTGCGCTTTTACCCTTTCGTTAAACCAAATTTCTTTGTAAATATATTCCGAGTGCACTTTCACATATATGCAAAACTTTACATGCATTTGTAAATGTAATTGTGGCACATCTGCTTTTTCAAATGCAGTCCTTTATTTATTTTTTTCTTTGTATGTTGACTCCATCGCCACCTGGTCTCCCTTCAACCCGTATGATCCTTTACTTAAAGGAATCTTTGTGGGCACCTAGGATGTGTTGTTGCATATTTTCTGCAAGCTCCTTAGTCGTAATTTGCATATACAAGCACAGCTGTATAGGGGGTTTTGCATTGGTTTGTTGTATACAAAAACCAGCGTCATATTAATCATACTTCTTGATCTTGTTTTTCCACTCACCATTTTTTTGTGGAAGTCACTCCAAGTCAAATGGTTGACTTCTCATCCATTCTTTTTACTGACTGCATTATGTTTCACGGTGTGGATATATAATTCAAGGTTATCATATTTTTCTGTATTGTCGGGAGAGATAGCTTTTAAATGCCATCCAAATAATTACATTTTAAAATACCTCCAAAATTATTTTTAATTTTTAAATGCCACTAAAATAATCATGATTCAATTGCCAACAAGACAGACTTATACAAGCATGTTTTCATGTACTGCTTATGTACTGATTTCATGTATTTTTAGTAGTGATCAGCTATCAGTACTAAGAAGCTAGTTAGACTTGGGCACATTACAGGGAGAAACTGGAGACTTCTGTTGCTCATACTGTACCTCCTCCCTGCCCCCCAGAAGTAATTAAAGATTTCAGCTTCACCATCCGGGCAGGGGAACTGGCAGGTAAATACCCACATTTAAATTATCATTCCAAATGAAACTAGTTTGGGCCGGTTTCCATTGCACACTCATTCAATAACAAAGTTCTGCCAACTTGGGATTACTCTTTTATATGCCTCCAGTCTGCTTCTATCAACGTTCTGTTTCCTTCACCCCTCCTTCCGTATTATCCCAAGTTCCAAACACTCTCTCGCTCTCTTCTCCTATGCTTTTCTTACCTAAATGGCTCGGGCATTTTTCCTTGGCGGGCTAATCCTCTTTCTTTGTACCATGCTTCCCGAATGTCCCCTAGGCCTTCACCTCAGTAGGATCTCTGGTTCCTACTCTTCACCACAGGCTCCACCACAAAAATCACTCTCCTGATTGTTAAGCAGTGATTAGGTTTGAATTGTGGGAATAGCTGTTGACTTTCTTTCCTCTTGCATGCATGTACCAAAGCCCTGAGGGCACCCTGTATTGTCTTACTCATCTTTGTGGGCCCAGAACCCAGCGCAGTTCATGGGGACTTCTATGCAGCAAACGCTCAGGAGATGTTTGTTGGGCTGAGAATGTTCGTTGCGTTGAGAATCGTGGCACCGCCATTTTGGCTCACAAAGTCAGCCACTTGTCCCTATATGTGGGTTCCACACATACTTTAGTCACCAGCTCCCTGTGAAACATCTCCTACCTTTGTTTCCTCCTTCCCCTCTCCTTCTTCCACTCCCTTCGCTCCTTGTTATTCCTGTCCTGTGCTCTTGTACACAGGTTCTCTGGGTAGCAGTCCTGCTTCCTCTATCTCTTCAACCATGTGTATTTAACAGAAACTGTCCAGATCTTAGCTCTGGCTTTGTCACTCCCCTGGTTAAAAACCTTCAGTGCTTTCAGCCAATTGGATAAAACCTAACTTCACAGCCTGGCTTTCAAATGTCCCCCATGTGCTGGTACCAAGTGTCTATCCAGGCTTAACTATACCACCCTACACTCTCTTGTCATATACTGGATATTGTGTATTTTCACTTTCTGTATTTGCAGATTTTAGCTATAATGCATGCTTTATTTATTTCCTTTTTTTTGTTTTTGGCACCTTAAATATAGACTCATCTCTGTTGTTGATAACTTAGCCATTCTGGAGATCTTGAATATCACAATCAGATCCCACAAGACCTGCTTTGGTTTCTTACACCCAGATGTCACTCTCTTGCCACTAAGTCCATTGCTTTTTGTTTATGCCACTCTTCTGGTTCCTTTTATATTTTATATATATATAAATATATAATTATATTTTTATTTATTACATTAAATATGACATTATCATATAAATTATTTGCTATATATAATTATATATACTACATATATTTTATATATAATCATTTATATATATATACATACCCAGATACATGTACAGATGTAATATATTTGTTGTTCCTTTTAGTATATGTACATTTGATTAGTAGATTGTAACCCTTTTAGAGACCATGCTTTATTGATCTTTGTTTCTTGCATTACATGCTTCAAATAGGTTTCTTGAACATAATAAAATTTTTAAAGAACAATTTAACTATTTCTTACAAAATCCCCAGTAACTTTGGGCCAGTTTTAACAACATTTAATGGGAGAAAACTAAAGCCAGATCTTCATGACTAAAAGTCTGGTATCAGAAAATGTTTTGTTCTAAGAACTTTCTAAATTTAAACAAGAAGTCATCTTTACCTGCATATTTTAAGTAATACTCATGGATATCAAATAGTATTTCAGTGAGTTATTCCCTATTAACCAATATCTTGGGGCAGTAATGAGCGGGAATATTGTTGGCATATTCCCAATTTTCTAAGATGTACTAATCCATATGCCACCTCCATTGTTGAAAAATGAGATGTGATATTTACATTCATAGGGCATGTAAATGCCAGACCAAGGCATTTTTCCCCATTTAAAAAAAAACTTGTTCCTTCTCAAGTTTAAGTAAAAAGCTAGCTGCATCTTGACCTAAGTAAAAACATGTGCTGTATAAGTCTTTGTTATGTACAATTATTGCTTTCTTAGGATAAATTTTTAAAAAGAAAACAATTCACTCAAATAAATGAATTTTTCATTTCCTCCAGATTCATTTGTTATAAGCAAGAAATTTGCAAGCCAAAATGAATCAAAGGACAGGAAGAGCCTCTCACGATTACAGGATTGGAGAAGGACTTTTACATTGTAACAGTAACAGGTATATGTATATGTATATATGCATGTATATATAATCAATTTTTTCACCAACATTTATTATATAAAGTTGTACTAACAGATACCTTTTCTGTTTCTGCATATTAATTTCTTTGCTCACTTCAGGGGGTGTCTTTGAAAAATAAAACAAAACCAAAATAAATAAAAAACAAGGAACTCTACTAATTGATCTACTATTGTTCTCCTAAATTCCTGATGTGTCTGGATCTGAGCCAAAGTCAACATGGGCATCATTTCACAGAGAATATGCTAAGATGTGATTTTGAAATAGGGCTTTCGCTCTTATTCTTACAAGGAAAACTTTGGCAATTATTGAGAATCTCATAGATGCTAGAACAAGAAGTAGGATTGAATCTTGACTGATGACTCTTTCCTAAACCTTAAAATACAAGTCAGGGTGTGAATTAGCTCCTGTCATAGG
The DNA here is from genome assembly GCF_059928025.1 of Delphinapterus leucas. NCBI lineage: Eukaryota > Metazoa > Chordata > Mammalia > Artiodactyla > Monodontidae > Delphinapterus > Delphinapterus leucas. Next base: position 29,782,518 of record NC_143146.1, on the reverse strand, counting down.
AAAAATGACTCAAACATGACCTGTGTATTTAAAAGGGCCCAAGAAAAGGAGATAATGCAAATTACTTAGATAGTTATATTCTTTAAAATTGATTAAAGGGTTTTAGAAAGAGGTTTATTTTCTTTAGTTGAGGGACCAGAATTTAACCTGGCACAGGGTTTCTCCTGGATCAGAAAGCAAAGACCTTTTCTCCTCATTCATTGCTTAGTACGATTCATTTTGTTTTACATGGCCTTCTGCCTTATTTTGACCACCATACAAACAAGTACGCAATCAAACAAATGAACGCAAAACCCCCAGAACATCTTGTACATGAAAAGATCAGCATAATTCACTATAGCATTACTAAACTTTTGAAATACGACTATCATGTAAATATGCCAGTATCCCATCATCAGAAAATGTATTTCCAGGCTAAAAACCTGAATTCAAGTACAACTATAGAACAAGATTAAAATTGATATCAAACACACAGAAGCAGTCATTACGTATTTAAGTCACATTTAATCACATGTTTCAGAATATATTTTTCTGCAGAACTAGGTTTAGTGAGAGTAGCCTTGATTTTTAATTGCTTTTGTTCAAATACTCCTCCTGGAAAATTATTGCAGTGACGATTTATGTCAATATCTAAAATTCTGGAATATTTTTGATCAATGTGTATTTTAATTGGTGATATATTTAGGGACCTCACCATGCATAGTCTTCCTGGGTGTGTTTCTGCAGACTCTGAATTAGGAAATGGCTGGAGCCTGGAGATAAAGTTTTGGGCTTGGCTCTGTCCCTAGCGGTTGTACGTCTTCAGGTCTTACATTGCTCCTCTGCATATGTGAACATCTATCAATCTGATAATTCTCTTTTTCCTGGGAATGTACATGGAAAACAGCTCAACCTGGATGTGGCCCTCAGGTGATTTCTGATGTCCTCCTCTCCTCCTAACTTTATGAGTGAACATATCACACCTTTCATGTGTTGCTTAGCAGGGACTTTCCAGACCCCACTTGTGGCTTAAACTCCATTCTCTCGATCTTAGAAAGGCTGAGAACCATGATGTTGCTTTGATGATCTTTCCTGAGGGTGGGTTTACAGTTGGTGACAGATTCTTATCCTCAGACAGACACAGTCCTATATGAAAAGATTTAACCAAGGTGTGAATGGACTTGGTTCCAGGTCAGAGTAGTTCTACACTGCATGGACCCTGGAGGATGGGAGCAAATCAATGATCAGACAGCCTCACTAGCTGGAAATTAGGTTCTTAAGGTAGGTATTAGTATGAAACAACATTTCCCCAAATCTGTGACATTGAGAATGTTTGTGATGTGACTCCTCCCACCCTTCCTTCCACTGCTCAATACATAATTATTTATGAGGGATCTTGTTTCTTTAAATTTGATTTTTGCTACCTTTGGCTACCAGGCTTGTAAGTAATGGGAGTTTCTATTTTCCTACAGCTACACAACTGGATAGTACATCAAATTATTAGAAGTGTGACTCCTGAAAAACTAGGCTGAGTCTCATGTACTCTTTGCTATTTTGATTTTTTAAAATCTCTAGATTACAAGGGAACATTTTAAAAAAGTTTATATCAAATCTAATTTTCTCGAGACAATCCACAAATTAGTGTCTGTTCCAAATTTTGCCTCATAAAGACATACTAATGAATAAAACGACTCCTAAATACAAATCACGCTCCCTCTGGCTAATAAACTATAATCACCTCTGTCTAGAAACAAGGGTTCTTTATTTTCCCTCTGACCTTGGGCTGCTTCTGCTTCTCAGGCCATTTTACTGTTTCCAACCCTCTCTCTCAATGTCAGCTTATCCTTAGGTGCTAATTAAAATGGCAGGTGTTAAATTTATCATTAGCGCGTTTCAGCTACTGCTGTGAGCGCAGAAGTCCCTCAAGTGATTCTTTGTTCCTCCCAATATAATCCCTCTTTCTCCATACATTTTCTCTGTTTCTTTTCCCCAGTAGTTCTAACTGCTTCTTAAAGAGAAAGCAGATAACCTAGCATGCTGTCCCAGCTGTTCCTCATTTATTTCTCAGGCTTGCTCCCCCTGAGTAAACAATACCACCATATTTTTTTCTTTTAGTGATGGGCCAGCCGTTTATTTATTTTAAGCGTTTTGGAAAAAGAAAACAAAACAAACCTCTGTTAAACAGATTTTGAACATCCCTCTTTCAAACTCCATGGTATCCAAGTTGACATATGGACACACATTTTAAAAAATTATTTATTATATATTTTTGTGGTAAGAACACTTAACCTGAGATCTACCCTCTTAAAACTTTGAAGTGTTGTTAATATAAGCACTATGTTGTACAGCAGGTCTCTGGCTCTTGTTTATGTTGTATAACTAACATTTTAAACTCGTTCGACAGAAACTCCTATTTCCCCTCCCCCGAGTCCTTGGCAACCACTATTCTACTCTCTGTTTCTATGAGTTTGACTATTTTAGATACCCCATATAAGTGGAACCATGCAATATTTCTTCTTCTGTGTCTGGCTCATCTCACTTTGCATAACGTCTTCCAGGTTCACCCTTGCTGTTGCAAATGGCAGCGTTTTTTTCTTTTTCTTTTCCTTTCTTTTTTAATTGAAGTATAACTATTCTTTTCCCTTATAGGTTATTACAAAATATTGAGTATAGTTCCCTGTGCTATACAGTAGGTGCTTGTTGGTTATCTGTTTTACATATAGCAGTGTGTATATGTTAATCCCAAACTCCTAAATTATCCCTGCCCCCTTTTCCCCTTTGGTAACCATAAGTTAGTTTTCTGTCTGTCGGTCTATTTCTGTTTTGTAAATAAGTTCATTTATATCTTTTCTTTTCAGATTCCACATCTAAGCCATATCATGTGATATTTGTCTTTCTCTGTCATACTTCACTGATTATGATAATCTCTAGGTCCATCCGTGTTGCTGCAAATGGCATTTTTTCATTCTTTTTTATGGCTGAGTAGTATTCCATTGCATATATATACCACATCCTCTTTATTCATTCATCTATCAATGGACATTGAGGTTGCTTCCATCTCTTGGCAGTTGTAAATAATGTTTCAGTGAACATTGGGGTGTATGTACAAGGGAATCCCCATAAGGTTATCAGCTGGTTTTTCAGCAGAACCTTCTTCTTTTTAAAGGCAGAATACTATTCTATGTATGTACATAACACATTTTCTATATTCACTCATCCTTTGACGGACACTTAGGTTGTTTCCACACCTTGACTATTGTGAATAATGCTACAATGAACACAGGAGTGCAGGTATTTCTTTGAGATCCCAGTTTCAATTCTTTTGGATACCTACCCAGGAGTAGATTGTATGGTAGTTCTATTTTCATTTTTTTGTGGAACCGCTGTACTATTTTCTCTCTGGCTCCCACTCCCCCACTGGATGTTGCTGTACTATTTCCCACCTGCACTGTGTTAGGAAAAGTTGGAGAGAGGATATTACTGTCCCCAGTATAGGCAGAGCCAGTGTTTTTAAGGATTGTATTGTCCCTGAAGGAGCCAGGTGAATGGAGAGGAAACTGAAGGTCAGTAGATGGCTAAGGCATCCAATATTTAGCAATTCCTGAACTTTACATGACAAACAAATTTGCCACATTTGAATGGTACTTATGGTTTGAACCAGACCTCTTAATTTCTCTTCGGGCTGTGTTTCTCAAACTTGTCTACACCTCAGAGCCACCTGAGGGTTTTTCAAAACTACCGATGCCCGTGTTTCACCTGCAAAGGCTGTGACTTAGACAGGGCTGTGACCCGGGCTTTGGAATTCTCAAAGGTCCCCAGGAGAATCTATCATGAAGCAAATGTTGAAAATCAGCGTTTTATCTCAGTTTACCCTGCCGCCTATGTGGAACAGGAACCAGAAGCAAGAAGAAGGCTTTACAACTACTGCCCAGGAGAATTTCACTTTGTACCTGGGCCCTCGGGATAAAAGAGAGACTTCAGCCTCAGATGCGGTGATTCTGATCTTTGTTTAAATGTATCCAGTGGTTGCTTGGGTCCCACCAGTCAATTTAGGGACCCCTCCTCCTGAGGAGAGGAGCTAGGAACAGCCCCAAAGTGCTTCTCCAACATCCACCCTGAGTAGGACAAGTGCAAGATCCCCTAGGGGCCAAGGCAGAAACTTGGGGAAAATAGAGAAAGAAATAGCACCCTCCTCCCAATTAGTCCCACTTCATTTGTCACATTTATTCATGAATCAAGCATATGTATGAAGTCCCGTACATTTGAGTCCCATGGATTAAATACCCCATAGGCTCTTTGCAGAGTGAGAACATGCTAAATATGTTTTCTACAAGATGGATTCTTCGGGTTTTATTTCTGAACAGACAAGGTAATTGGGATTACCTGGAATAAGCAAGAAGTTTAGGCAATCCCTTTGAGGAGGAGGAATCCTTCCCTCTGTATCAAACCATTTAGATTGAGGCAGCAATTTCATTATTAATTAACGTATCCACTTATTTAACAAGTATTAATTGAGCCTGTCCTCATGATGAGATACAAAGATAGGAGGCCTGTCCTTGAAGCATTTGTGGTCTTGCGGGTTGAGAAAATGACGTAGGGAGATGCTGCAGATGCTAGTAGAGGAGATGTGGAAGGGTCACAAGGAGGAAGTGGTCACAATTGATAATAATAACTGTCAAAGGTGGAATGCTTGCTATTATCTCACGAAGCCAGTGTTCTTTTTATTCATAGTTTACAGAAGACGAAATTGAGTACTGAAAGCATATGGATCTTAATGAGTGCCACACAGCTTATTAGAACTATAACTAAACCAAGGTTATTGGGCCCCAGGGCTGAGTTTATATGATTAGGCTCTAGTGCTTGATGGTGTGTATGTGTGCAAGTCTGCATGATGAGAGAGTCCTTTTTTCTAGGTAACATAGGTGACAAAGTGCAATTTGCGAAGAGAAAGCTGCATGAGAAGGTCTAAAGAGAATCATAGAAACTTTTGGGGTTCCAGTGTGTAAGCACTTATAGATGAATGAAGTTGAGAGTTCCAGGTGGGTGGGAAAGCACAGCAAGAAAACATAGCTATGATGGGAAACAGTATATAATGGAAAAATTGAATTTTAACCTATAGTATATGCAGATACCTTGAATGAATCTAAGTAGGGCAGAGCTTAATCCATTTTGTGTCTTAGAAACAAGTAGGAGGGAAGAGATATGGGAACATATGTATATATATAACTGATTCACTTTGTTATGAAGCAGAAACTAACACACCATTGTAAAGCAATTATACTCAAATGAAGATGTAAAAAAAAAAAAGAAAGAAACAAGTAGGGATGAACGGCAGGGAGTTGAAATGGCATCAGAAAAGTCGATCCGGCGATTCCTGAATTAAGGCACTTTGGAGAGACGGGGGTCTGAATGAAGGTAGGAATAGTGGAGAGAAAGAAGTGAAGATAGATAGAATATGTTAAGGAATTAGAATTTATGACTCAGATTATTAGTGAGAAATCAGATATGGGGGCAGGGGAAAGATAGCCAGCCGACTAGCATTATTGAGTGTATGGGGTGATATTGACCCATTCATACCTTCAGTAATGCAACAAGTATTTATCAAGTGCTCTCATGACAGACACTGTACAAAGCGCTGGGATATGGCACTGAACAGCTGAGGCATAGTCTCTGTCTTTAGGGACTTACACCTTGAAGAAGGGAAGCAGCATTAAAATGAAGTAAATAAATAGCTCAGCAGTGGTTACAGTGGCAAGTGCAGTTAAACAAAAAGGCTGGTAAGAATGTAAAGGGATATTAATTTGGTTGGGAGGGCAGAGGTGAAGAAGACCTATTTAGCGAGGGAATGTTTGAGCTTAAAACTGAGTGATGGGAAGGACTCAGCTCTGTGCAGGGCCAGTGGAAAAGGGAAAAGGGAAAAGGGGTTGAGACAGAGGAAATAGTAAGGACTGAAGCCCCGAGGCAGGACAGATGCCTTGGTCCAGAAATAGGGTTTAATTGAGGATGTTTAAAGTGTAGAAGGAGAAAAGAAAATAGAACATGATGGATCTAGGGATACACATAGTGTCCAGATTATACAGTCTTGTAGCCAAAAGTAAGAAATTTGGATTTTATTCCAATAACAATGAGAAAAGTTCAGAGGATTTAAAACTGGGTAGTTTTCTGATCCAGTGTTAGGGAACAGAGGAAGAGAAGTCAATTTTGGAGGGAAGGTGAGATGCTAGTCCTGGTCAGGTTAAGTTTGATCAGCCAGTAAAAATTCAGGAAGAGATGCTTAATAGACAATGGGAGTTGTGGGCCTGGGACAAGGGAGACTGGCCTGGGTCATGGCATGTGATTTGGGAATGACCGATATACACACCACAGGACCGTGAGCGAGTGAGAACAGAGCTAATAGTGAGTCCTGGAGGACCGGTAAATGAGTAAACCAATTGTGGTATCTTCATGCAATAAAAATTAATTAAAAATAAAAAGAATTGAACTATTTATATACATAATAATGTACACGAGTCTCAAAATGATTATGATGAGTTTAAGTAGTGAGACCAAAAAGAGTACATATTATGTGATTCCAGTCATAGGAGATGCACATTAATCTATCATTATAGAAGAGATCAGTGGTTGCCTGGACATGACGAAGAGAAGACAACAGGAAGGGAAGGAAAGGGAAGAATTAAAAAACGACCTGAGAAAAATTTAGGATAATGGATATTATTATTTTGATTATGGTTAAGATTTGACATGTATCAAAGCTTATCAAATTATCCACTTTACATAAGTGCAGTTTACTGTATGTCAATACAATACCTCAATAAACCCATTTTAAAGCATCCAGAATACAGAAGAAAAAGAAAGATGGTGCCCAAAGTGAAATGATATTTAGATGTATAACTGGTATTTTCAATATAAAAACAGAGAAAGTGGAACAGAAAGTATGTTCAAATACACTTTAGGAAAAAAATAACTTTTCTGAATTACAAACCATGCAAAGCTTTTAATCAAAAAGTCTCACTATTAACTCTGCAAAGTCTATAAAAATCACGTAGTATTAAAGGAAATGTTAGTGATAATATGCAAAAAGAGTAAATATAAAAAGATATATTTTGGGCTTCCCTGGTGGTGCAGTGGTTGAGAGTCCGCCTGCTGATGCAGGGGACACGGGTTCGTGCCCTGGTCCGGGAAGATCCCACATGCCGCGGAGCGGCTGAGCCTGTGAGCCGTGGCCGCTGATCCTGAGCGTCCGGAGCCTGTGCTCCGCAACGGGAGAGGCCACAACAGTGAGAAGCCCGCGTACCACAAAAAAAAAAAAAAAAAAAAAAGAATGTACAATAGCTATGTGTTCCTCAGAATACACAGAAGACTTTCAATTCAACCCCTCTCACTAAAAAGAATCCTTCACACAACCTCCCTTACTTAGTTATTATAAAGAGAAGCAGGAAGGAATAGAGTCAAGACGAGAAAAACTTGAAGTGTATCCTCCTCAATCCCCAGGCTGATGGACAAGAAAGCAAAAAGGCAACTGCAAACGGGGACAATGCAGAGCTGGTCTTCTCCATTCTCTCACTGGCTGTTCCACCAGGGTATTAGCAAGGAGAGGAAGGTGAAGGGGGTTGTCTCTGCCTAAGTATATACCAGTTGTATTTAGCCAAGTAGCATCTACCATATTATCACACTCACCCTCTCGCAAACTTCGAGGTAAGCTCTTTAATTTTGCCTTGAAGTAAAGTATCAATAAAGCACATAAATGATGAGGATTATCCAAAACTACTAGAAATCTTTAAAAAAATGGTTTTAATAAAAAATGGGAAAGGAAGAAGAATGCAAAAAGTATGTAGAACCATTTTGATTTCAAAAGAAGATCTTGAATTTTATGACTTACCGTACAAGTTGGGAGGAGTGAAAGGAATTATGTGGCATCACGCAACGTCAGGATGAAAGTGAACTTAAGTAGGAACCCAGAGACAAAGAGAAAGAGGACTTTCAAGGGACCTCTAACGGCATCTATAAGAAGGTGGGAGGTGAATAGGAGAGTAAGGGGCTGAAAGAATAAAAGGTTGTCTTTAGAAAAATTGGGTGTTGGAGCTTAAGATTTTAAAGATGGAGAGATTTGGGAGCATCCATTTATCCACAGAGTGGTGATGAGAGTGGATTGCTTTAAAAGAAAGATAATAATGCTGATATTTGTATTAACATTGTTCAGGGCACTATTCTAAGTTATTCACATACATTTACTCATTTAATCCTTCCAACAACCCTTTAAGGTAAATCTTATTATTTTCTCCTTATGTGTTAGAAAATAGAGCAGTTAAGAAGCTTGTCCAAGATCATATGGCTAGTAATAATAACTCTTGGATGGGAACCCATCTTGTCTAGCTCCAAAGTTCAGCTCTTAATCACCACACTACACAGCTTCTTTTATAGTAGGTAAGTATAACTGAAACTCAGGATAAAGATAAAGATAGTTACCATTTATTGAGCACCTACTATATGTATAAATACATATATATATACATGACAAATTTTATATATACGTATATAATGTCTAATCCTCACAAAATCCTGCTGAGGCTCAAACAAAACAGAACAAAACAACAATCGAACAACATACACATCTAGTAAGCAGCAGAGCTGGTATTGAAAAATCTGTGCTGACTATTCTATGTCCACCATACAAATGCAAAAGGATGATCTTTTGGAGTACAAAGTCTTCTGGAAAGTATGATTATCACTTAATATTATCCATCTCTTTAATCAGAATAGAACTTTAAAAAAATTGTAGTAAGGAACACCTACTGATAATTTTGAATAAAAAAAGGTAGGAATGGGTTGATTAGGAGAATGTTCCATAACAAGAAGGAACATGAGCACATATAGGTCAATAGGAAGAAGAAATTTTAAAAAATTCAAAACGTTTGTGATAGGACAGCCAAGATAGGTTTGCATACTTGGCTGCTTTTTTCCTAGAATTTGTGAAAGTCAATTTCTGAATAGATGATATTCTTCCTGAGGATATCAGAAAAATTTGGAAAGACGAAAACCTCAACTTTCTCCAAATCAACTTAGTCCCTCAGTCTAGTAAGATTTCTTTAGTCCAGCACAATCTTGCCATACTCAGTTCTACACCCTCTTTTGAGGAGCCATGAAGAAAAAAAATTTTAAACGAGAAGTTGATGTATCTTTATTCTACTTTATATTCATCCTTTCTCTCTGATATTAGTGGTCATAGAATTTATGCTCTCTTTAAAAGTTGATGTTTTGCTGTACTAAGCGAGAACTTATTTTATGACTTATTATACATAATATTATATATATATATAATTATTTTATAAGCAATCACTTATTTTACTGGGTTGTATATCATGGGAAATTTAAAGGCTCTGCCCTTGAAACAATTACAAACTATGTTGAGAGAAAGCAGGATGTGTGCATGAATTTTTCCAGGGGAAAATTCAGAGACAAATAATGTATAGCCTGGCTGCTGCAACCTCCTGACCAACTTGTCCAATTAAAAAACCCATTTCCTTATACTGAAGAGCACTTTTTACGAATTCATTTCTTTTAGGATACAAGAACATCTAATCTTTAAAAATCTCTAACTAAATTTACGATTTTGGCACTTAAGTAGTAATCTCATATTGCAGCTCTACCAATAATGATGCTTTCCAACATTTCAAAATAGATGATCTCTTTCTGGTTCCAATCTGTCTTCAGTTTGGCCTTTATTCTGCTGCAGAAACCAAGCCCAGTCTACTTATTTGCAACTGAAATTTCCAGACATTGTGGCCATATCTCAAATACCCAACAGCTTTGTCTCTATCAAAATCCTACCCTTCTTTTATTGTCCAAATGCCAAACCCTCCATTTACCCTTCTCTGCTTACACTGTGTGGAAGGGATCACTTCCTAAATATCAGTCATTTACTTATTTTTTCAAATAACATTTATTAACTTATGTCACACATATTATATTAGAGATAAACACAAATTGCTAAGGGAGCTCTCAGAATTGTTATCCTTAGGGGCTTAATGTAGGATAAAGCAGAAAGTGGACGAAGATAAGGCTAGAAAGGTAGAACTAAAAAATATCATAAAGGGTCTTGTATTCCTTGGTAAGGAATTTAGATTTTTATCTTGTATAATGCTTCTGTGAGATTTTACATTTTCAAAGGGGACTGTACTGTCGTATGTTGAAATCATGGAGGCATATGCCTTATTTTCTTTTTTGAATGTGAAGTCCTTAAGGACAGGGACTGTGTTTCATTAATCATTAGAAGCTCTACATCACTTTCAATGCAGACCTAGGTTATGCATGTTGTACAATGGAACTCTAGATCAGGGGTCCCCAACCCCTGGGCCACGGACCGGTAGCGGTCGGTGGCCTGTTAGGAACCGGGAGGTGAATGGCAGCCATGCTAGTGAAGCTTCATCTGTATTTACAGCCGCTCCCCATCCCTTGCATTACCACCTGAACCATCTCCCATCGCCCCCCACCCCCGTCCATGGAAAAATTGTCTTTCACGAAACTGGTCCCTGGTGCCAAAAAGATTGGGGACCACTGCTCTAGATCATATGTTGCAATCCGAAGAGACAGCAAAGCTCTCCCTTGAGAATCTTCCTGAAGCTTAGGAGAGCTAATGGGATCAACTGGTTAAGTAAACAATTTAAATTAATACATCCAAGTGAAGTCATATGATTCTATATGAATTTTGCTTAATGTCAAACCAAGCAAGTCCAGAAAATACGATTGTTCAAGTTCCCTTAGCCATGTGAACTCGCCCACGTTGCACACGTATAAGGTTTTCGACGCTAATTAGTGTACTAAAAAGAGCCTCTAATATGATAGAGTGTATTCACCCTCATGTTGCTATGATAACTTGCCTTTTATATTTTCATAAATGTAATCTTTTTCACTGAAGCATTTACAGAAAGTTCAAGTATTATTTTTTGTAATACCCCTTGCATATGGAGAGGGTATTTCTGAATTGTCATGTAAAATAGAATGTCACTTGTCTTCTAGTCACATTATCTAGAAGAGGAATAAGAGGACTGATACTTTCTTTGTGTTTGGAAAGTAAGGAGTTAAGGAGAGCTTATTATTATTTTTTTAACGAAGTCTTTTTTTTTTTTAATTAATTAATTTTATTATTTTTGCTCTGTTGGGTCTTCGCTTCTGTGAGAGGGCTTTCTCCAGCTGCGGCAAGCGGGGGCCACTCTTCATCGCGGTGCGCGGGCCTCTCACCGTCGCGGCCTCTCTCGTTGCGGAGCACAGGCTCCAGACACGCAGGCTCAGTAGCTGTGGCCACGGGCCCAGCCGCTCCGCGGCACGTGGGATCCTCCCAGACCGGGGCTCGAACCGGTGTCCCCTGCATCAGCAGGCGGACTCCCAGCCACTGCGCCACCAGGGAAGCCCCAGGAGAGCTATTATAAGAAGGTGAAAATCACTGTCCCATCTGTGCCTGGGACACATGTCTAAGCCGGAAAGAGTGAGGATGGGTGATCTCCAGTCCTGATGGAAGGAAGAACACTGGAGAAAAAAATGATTGAACACCCTGGGCTCCTTCTGCACAGGGTTAGACACTTAGGCTGGGTCAGCCATTCTCCAAGCATTTGAATATCAGCTAATTAAATTGGCTCGTAATTATAGAGAAGTCCTTTAATTGAACATTTCTGCTTGGGAAGGGATAAAAGATGAATCCTGGCAATGACCTGAGGACCCAGTCCTACGATTAAAGGTTTAGTCTATGATTTCCTTGAGATACGGGAGTTTGGCTTCAGACTACTTCAGCTGGGTGTATCTGCATTGTTCAAGATGAAGCATTTTTCAAAAGGGTGTAAAACTAAAAGAAGCCACCAGGATAATAATTCCACAGTTTTTAATAACGGATGACTGTGATCAATACAAGGAAGTTCAAGTTTAAAATAAATGCTGCACCTGAACCCAATTAGAAGAGAGCCATCATTATTTTCTTGCTGTTTGAATCCAATTTTTAAAAAGCACTGAGGGGTTATTTAAATGGCAATAAATGCATTGTAGAGTCTTTTTTCCCTAACTACAAAGCAATCTGTTGCGTTGGAAGTTAGACTAGCAAAACAATTGAGATGCTGACAAAGCAGCAGGGAAAATAAGTGTTGTTAGGAGCAGAATATCTAAATCAATATTATGCTTTGTCTAATTAATATAGACTTTGCTATTGCCAGGTGGGATTTATTAGTGCCAAAAGCAAAATAAATCTATCACTCAGGCTTGTAAATAAAGGTAAATTAAGAACAGTTGAGCCTTGATAGTTATATACATATTTCTGTGCATTTGCCAAGTCATGGAAAAGTCAGTAGTACGATGACGTTAAATATTTTAAAGAGTAATGCCAATGTGATGAGGCATTAAAACAATGCTGTCCTTGGAAGCTGATTGTCAAAACTGGGCTTATTTTCTAGTATTCATGTGAATTAGGATGAGGGCATTCCTGGCACTGAACTGGAAATGACCTGACCAAACCTTGCAAATGGACCATGATTATCTGCCAGAGATTATGAGAGGACCAGTGAGGTGGAACAGGGCCAGGTTCAGACCCTGGGGAGGGGCAGGGGCAGGGGCAGTGTGAGGGTCTCAGGCAAAGGGGGAGAATCTGGAAAGTCAGGAGGAGTTTATGAGATGCTAACCAGATGATCTCAGACAGGTGTGGGTCAGATTATTGGTCTGGAGACTAGACCTTTTTTGGAGGGTCAATGGATCATTTTCAACAGTAACTATGACTCATTTGTTTAAAATATAGTTGTAAATTTTGGCAGTTACTGCTCCCATTAGTTTTTCTTGTTGTTGCCTTTTAACATACATCAAACAGTATTGTGTCACTTAAGATGGGAACCATCCTAGTTTAGGTGCTATTTTAAAAACTTTACTTACCTAGTTAGGGCACCAAATAATTGCTTGATGTCGCTGGGTCAGGCTCACCCAGTTAATGTGACTCTTTAACTGAATCTATAAGGAGTTCTTTTCACCTTAGATTTCATAAAGACATATATTAGAAGAATTTAGTTAAAGGAACACATATGTAATATTTATTTACTTATTTGCTTATTTGTTTATATTTATATATCCTAATCCCCAAGAACCTTGAGCTTTTACCAGCTAATTTAAATAATACCCAGAGGTAACCACAGTGTAGTAGGTACCTCTGGTCAGGAAGCTAGGACAATAACTAGACCCTTAGAGGATCTGACTCTTCCTGTCACAAAAGCCCTTTCCTCTAAAGTCATGATAGCTGCCTGATTAGGGCAAGGTTTTGATGTTTACCAGTTTAATGCCTATTCTGTGCCCTTCCCCCTCTCCACTCCCTAAAAGAGTGCCTGTTTGCTGTGTTTGGACTGTTATGAGATATTGATCAGTAAAATTAATTAGCAAGCATAGAATCTTAAGTGCATTTTAACTAGTTAATCAAAGACGAAACTCATTTAATATATATATCTTACTCTGGATAAGAATACATATGCATTTGAGTATCTATCTATTTATCATCTATCTATCTACCTATCTATCTATCATCTATATCTATCAATTTGGCATAGCTCTATGCTCATAATCAAATATTTTCTGTAGCTAAAAAATTCATCAAAATATATATAAGTAAGATATAAAGTCATTTATTTTATTAAAACTATTTTTAGATAACAGTACCAGATGGGTAATAAGACTTTATCAAGCAATATACTGTGAAATCTTGCTACAGGCACAAGCGTTGAATCACACGTTGATATCTGCAAACGTGATATGGATAAATTATAGGCTCTAGAAAATGGGACACAGTTCTTTTCATGCATAGCCTTGTTCTTATAGCCTTTCCTTTGTCACATTCAACTTTTCCTTTCCATTATTTGCTCAACCTTAGTTTTCAATATTTTCTTTGTCCGGGTTGTCCCTAGGTAGAAATGTAAATTCAACTCTTTTCTTCAGTCCCTGTTTTCCTCCATCCTTACCTCAGATCAGCTCATCTGGCGACCCTAGCTCTCAGGCTGCCTTCACTCTTGGAATCCACCCAAGCTTTGCATCCTCCAGCACAGGCCAATGTCTGAGACACTCACTGACCTTTTAGAAGTCACCTATGCTAAATCCTATTCCCTCAAGGATCCCAATTTCTAGCGACCTGTGAGAACCTCTTTAATAGAAGCCTACAGAGGGTGCTTTCAATAAAAGAAGCGAGCACATGGTGAGAAGTGTAAATGTCGGCAGAAATGTATGTGTCTCATAAATGCACATAAGTGGCTACATTTTCCAAATGAGTACCTCCTGGATGCCCTTTCTTCTCATCCTTACAAAAATTGTTATTCCTGTTTAAAGAATATTCATAAAAATACACATAAACTTTAAAAAAATAATAAACACAGCCTGTTTCATTAGTGGCTATAGAGTTCATGTCTCATTCTGTATTTCACAAACCCTCTCAGATCTCAGTACCTGCCGTGTGCTGAATGAAAAGAGGAGTGAGGGAGTTAGTTACAGGAATGATGTGCTGGACGAGGAGTGATTCCACATGACATTGTACCTTGTGAACTTTCAGGCTGCTGTGCAGAGCACATCAGGACTCAGCATGGTTCCTATTGAAGTGCCATATCATCATGAGTTTTGGCATGGTTTTTAGCCAGGCAAGGAAGAACTAGTGACGTGGTGTGCCATCATGACCTCTGTGAGAGCTAAACCAAGTAATACCAGGCTGTGCCCGGACATGCTTATCATGACTTGCTTTCTTGCCAACAGTATTGTCGTTTGAATATCTAATTAGTGGTTACACTTTTTAAAAGAAACTTCCAGTATCTATTAGAGCTACTTGAAATTAATTATTATGGTGCATTCATATTGCATTCTAAGCACCATATTAGCTGAGATTTATACAGTAATAAAATATACAGTGGAGTTTCCATGGAAATATTATTATAGTATTAAAAACAATGATATTTTCTTACTCTAAAAAAAATTGACTCCAGTAATATTTTAGAACTGTCACTGTTGGTGGCAGGATATTTTAATCATCATTCCAGAAATTTTCTTACCTTTTATTTAACATATAGCTTTTTTCAGTCTACCGACTATATCAGTTGCTTATGTCTTAAGAGCATCATTGCCGATTTAATAAAACCAATGAAAATATGGAAACATTAGGAATGTTGCAGAACCAATCAACAGATATTGATGTGCATGAAGCAATAATTTAAGAAATAAGGAGAATCAGGCTGCTCTTTGAATTAAATTGCTAAAATCTATTCTCAGGAACATCACTTGCCATCTCTAGAATTGACCAAAGGCTCTGTGTAAATATATGACTGAGAAGATTGGGAACTCAAAATTTCAATCACGATGATAAGGGGGAGTGATCTCAGGGAAGCAAAACTGGATTGCGACTTCAGTTTGTTAAGGAGAAAACTAGTCAATATGACTACATAATTCTGAGAAAGACTGTCTGATCAGAAAAGGGGTGGAGTGGCCAATATAAAAAAATAATTAGGCTAAACTAAATAAAATAAAAAGGCTAAAAACACAAACCAGTTCCAGCTCATAGTAGTGGAACCCTTTTTTTTTTTTTTTTTCGGTACATGGGCCTGTCACTGTTGTGGCCTCTCCCATTGCAGAGCACAGGCTCCGGACGCGCAGGCTCAGTGGTCATGGCTCACGGGCCCAGCCGCTCCGCGGCATGTGGGATCTTCCCGGACCGGGGCACGAACCCACATCCCCAGCATCGGCAGGCGGACTCTCAACCACTGCGCCACCAGGGAAGCCCTAGAGCCCTTTTATGAAGTCAATCATTCAGGCTACATTAGCTCACAGCTGTTAAACATTCAAATAACACAACCCACTCTTGTCCTCTCATTCTGTTTATACTTTAATTTTCTGTATAGCTTGGAAAGGCTTTACACTGCTAAGACAAGAATTCTTTTATTCATTTTCTTCCCCACTTACACATTCACACAACAAATATTGATTGCCAGATCTTTCTTCTATTCTTTTCTGTATTGCAGGGAAAGAACCTGTACCTCCATTTACCAGAATCTTTTCCCAAATTTTTGGTTGAGAGTTTGCCGATGAGACAGTCTCTCGTGAGATTTGGTAGGTGGTAGAGAAGAAGGTATTATTCTCCGGGAACAGTTGCCAAGAGCCTGGGGAGTGTACAGTAGAAGTTCTCAGACTGTTCCAGGTATGCTGGTGAGGTTCATCCACGTTTGTGCTTCTGGCAACTGGCATTGGTGGCAGTAGCTTCGCTGACTTTTGCCCCCTCAGCTCTTCCAACAGTGTGTAAGCTTCAAATTTTTGCATCAACACACTTTCTCATTGGAATTATTAGAGCAGCTTCTGTTTTCTCTCCCCAATCCTGATATAAGTCTGGTCTGAAATTTTTGCCATGTAAATGTCTTATTTTCACAACCAACAGAGGAAATTGTGTTATTTTAGGTGATAATTGCATATGAGCAGAATGAATTTTTTTCCTGAAATACTCTCATTTTAACAACTGCCATAAAAACAAAGCTATACAGTCAAAGAGAAGCTGATAAAAGTCTTTCTCTTTCTTTCTCTATTTCCTTTTTCTGTCGCCTCTTTTGTTTGTGACTTTTACAAATTCCAGTTGATTCAAAATGTACCCACAATGTTTAACGACTAGGGCAAGTGAGGATATAATGAATTTAGAATAGTGTTTATTTTACCTTAACCTGTGTACTTTCTGTTCCAAAAGAAGAGAGAGGATTCCCTTGAGTACGATATTTATGTAATTCTCTGCCACGAGTTGCAGAGAATTTCCTAGTATTCCAGGAAACATCCTCTCATGAGTCTAGAATTCTCTATCAAGTATAAACTTCTTGTTACAATTTCAGCCTGATGGTAGACTTTTTTTCCCATCAGGAGCCTGTGTCTGACTATTGTTGTTGTTTGTTGTTGCTGTTTGTTTGTTTGGGGGAGAAGTTTGAAACTTCAATTTTTTTTCTTTTTCAAGGGAAGATGGCAACATGGTCTGGCATCATTATTACTCCAGACTCATTTCCTACATTTAGAGATACCATGGATAGGATTAATGATGATCATTTAGGAAAAAGGGTTGAGGTAGACAAGATCTGAAGAGGATGTGATAATTAGAGTGTGCAGATGGGTGGAAATTCTATGGGAGAACAAGCCCCATTAGCAGCTCAGCAGTTAAAGCCATTCGTTTTAGGAGCAGATGTGCAGTGTTCTTTATGGAATATGGTGTATGTTTGAAAGGACATATGGGGAAGAGCAGTTGAGGATAGCTATCATTTTGTAAGTCCATAGGATGATGAAATAATTGTGAAAATAGATTTGGGGTTTTTCTTTGCTTTCAGAAAAGGTCTTAATTTCCATTCTCTTCTTGCAGTGCTCTTGTGAGTGTTTCTGGACTCTCTCACTAAGGTTAAAATAAGTTCTGCCATCAAAGCCCTTTTCTCACCTGAGCACAGAAAGAACATGACCTTGCTGAAGTTGTTGATCAAATTATAATGAAGGGGATCACAGGAAAAGTCTTGCTTATAATCAAAAACTCTCTTCAACTTTTTAGTTCCAAACTCTTTGAAAATGCTAACTCAAAATGTTAGGCTCAGGGCACCTCCAAAATGTGTCCTGGGGTGAACCAAGAAATCTCCCTGCTGTCCATCATGGTGCCCTCCAAAGCAATCGCTTGCCATGTATGTTGCCACCATTCATTATGAATCTCCATTATTACTTCTCTTCAGATGACTAAACACAGCGCCATTATCATGGCTCCGTATCCGGTTGGCCTGTATTCCGATTTAATGATGCTGTTGGTCTGGTTTTTAAATAGCCTTGTTTTTAATTTCTGAAGTCGATCAGTCTGAAGAGGAAAACTCTTACTGATGTGCAAATTATGGACTGCATTTCACTTTGCATTATGTATTTTCATTATTCACATCGTGTTGCATTTCTTGGCAGAGAGCAGAGAATTTTGAAAAAGTACATTCCTAGTGCCCTAAGTGTCATTTAAAACAAAGTGATTTTCCTACAATTTGATTTCCTTAGGGTTCCTCTCATTTCTGTCAGGTTTGGGGCCTGTTGACCTAGGTGGATTTGCATAGCTAATAGTAAGTCTAAAGTAAAAAAACAAAAAACAAAAAACACATCTTTTCCAAGAGAATCTCAAAAGATAAGGAACTCAAAAAAAAAAAAAAAAAAAAAGGGCTTCCCTGGCGGCGCAGTGGTTGAGAGTCCGCCTGCCGATGCAGGGGACACAGGTTCGTGCCCCGGTCCGGGAGGATCCCACATGCCGCGGAGCGGCTGGACCCGTGAGCCATGGCCGCTGAGCCTGCGCGTCCGGAGCCTGTGCTCCGCAACGGGAGAGGCCACAACAGTGAGAGGCCCGCATACCGCAAAAAAAAAAAAACAAAAAAAAAACACATAAGGAACTAATTTAGAGATGATAGTGTGTTAAGGGCAAACTCTCAACTGTACTATCAGTTCCTTTCATTGATGATAAATGATTGATATCTGGAGCCTTCAGCTAAGTCAGATGTAGAATAGCCACGTGAAGGTCTCAGGTGTTACAATGTTCCAGTGGGAGCAGCTTTGCCTTCCTTGTGGGTAAAGGCAATTCTTCAGTCAACCAAATTTGTGCAAATGGTCAAGTTTTTGTTTTGCGTGTCTTATGACTGATCCCCAACGTTTCGTTTTTGTGAAAATGTCTTAGTAATAATACATTTCTGTTACAGAAATGTTACAGGTATCTTTCTTGAATCAGTCTCACTGACACTAAAGTTCAGAAGAATCGATGCTGTACCTTTTTTATTTCTGTAGCTGAATTTCTATCTTGATGATTATTTCAGGATTACCATAGTTCTGAATCATCAAACTTTCTGTAGTTCCCTTTGATTTTTCAGCTTCAGTGCAGAAATGATCAATTTGACCTTTCTGAGGGCTCATATTTCCCTCGAGGTCACCTTAAAACACCTTTGCTTTTCACTTTAATCATGGCATATTTGCCTGTTCTTGGATTACTTTTTCCCTTTTTCTGTGAATATTTATCATCTCTCAAAGTATTGCAGAAATTCTGCCTAGCTTGTTATTTTATCTGTTTGTCAAAAGGAATGTATCTATATTCTGGATGGAAGCTGCTACACAGTAGCAGGTTTTGCACAGAAATTCAGATTTAAGATAATGAGAGAACATAAGCATTTCATTGAAAATAATCAGCCTTATATGTGAAGTGTATACACCTATGGGAGATTTCATCCATTTAACAAAAACGTATTTGGTATATATTTTGAACCTGGCCTTGTGTTGGGTGCTGAGAAGCAAAGATGACTAAGGCACTCGTTCTGCCATCAAGAGCTGTGGCGAAGAGAGAAAGGTACCTGAATGGGGGCACCATGCAGTGTGATAGCAGTGCAGGTACCAGGTATCCTAAGAATAGAGAAGAGGCTGCTCTTTCCTGATCTTCCTTTACTGGGATGCGAGGAGGTGATTGGAGACTTTAACACTATCATTAAATACGGCTGAAGATGTGAAGGTCCGAGGTCACATAGATACAACAACTTGACTCAAACTAAGAGCTAGATGACCTATATACCTCCTATCTGCTTAATGACCGTGAGGCCTGCGGACACCTCATTCTTTAAAATGACATTCTGCTTAGAAACTTCATTTGCTTAAACAAATTGATATTCTCCTGTCTAAGGACCTACCAGGAAGGAACATTAATTGCATGTATCTTTGAAGACAAAAAATGATGGGCTATGAAAAATGTGGAAGGCCCAAGAAATGAAAACATCAAGGAGGAATTTTATTGTTTATCATGTAAGGAGTATTGACACCACTTCTTTTTTCTAAATGATAGCAAGAATGGGAGCAGGGTCTACATTGGATCCTTTTCTGATAGTGGGTTTAGACGGGCAGTTGAGAAAGAAAAAAAGGGAGAAGCTGAAAAATCTAAATAGAACTTTATCTACTTTACAGTTTTGCCTAGGCCCAACCCTGTGTTATAAACATAAATGACCTGGACTCATCCACTGCTGAGCGAAGAATGGCTTGCCTGTGTAATGTGATCCCATTTAAATGGAACTGTGGATATAGTTCATAAAATTTCATTCTTACCTGTGATATAAAATACACATGTCACATAGTACATAAAAAGATGCCTAGAGGGTAGTGCTCCCAAATATAACAATGATTATTTTGTGTGTTGGGATTTGAGAGCTTACACTTTTCTATTACACTGTTTTGTTTTCCTTTAATTTTCAAAAGTTTATTCAAAAAAATGCACCACTCTACACCAAGCATTTTGCTATGCTCTGAATATATAACATAAAGCAAGGGTGCATTTAATATTTCCCTCATGAATACATATCATTTTTAATAACTGAGAGTAATAATATAGTTATATATAGCTGGCAAGATTGAGCAATAACGACTTTTTAAACTCAGAGATTCAATATAACGTAGGGATATTTGACAAAGAAATATTTGAGAGGTGTCAATCTGCAGATGTATTAGTATAGTCCAGCATTGCATGGAGCCTGAACCCCTAAGAAATTAGAGTGAGTTTTTAGCATCATTAATAAGCTCTTCTTCAAGAATATTTAACCTATTTGTTTAGGTTGGGGATTTCTTCTATAGTTAAGCTATAATTCTATCTGCTTGCAGATAAGGTTTTATTTATTTTTAGTTTTGCACTTTAGTTGGAAATGGGAGGTAAGTGGCCTTGATCAAGAGATGGGCTGGAGAAAGTTTGTAGAGATGACAAATTTTATAAGGTAATTTGTAAGGTTATTCAAGTGATATAAAATCCAGGGGGAAGCTTGATTTACATTGTTACAAGAGAGCAGACAATGGAAAGATTAAATTAAAAGATAGGCCACACAAAACATGTCTGAAAGCGAATTGTGTATTTAGAATTATTTCCCCAGGGATGATATGTAGCCCTCAGTGCTAAGACTATATGCAAAGTAGATGTTTTCTTTATGAAACAAATCCTTTGAGAAATATTTTAAAACAAAATATTTATAGTTACATTCTCTGGCAAAGTGTATGTGTGTGTAACATTTTAAAGTGTGTTTTAAATATTTTAAAACAAAATATTTATAGTTACATTCTCTGGCAAAATGTGTGTGTGTGACATTTTAAAGGAATCAAAACTGATATCCTAAAATCACAGTTTATATCCTAAAATCCTAAAATTCAAGGAGTGGTTTCTCTTTTTTTAAGTTTTGGAATTACCAGCTTTGTTTATTTCTAATGTTGGGGGTTATATGTTTGTTTCACTAAATGATAATGTGTGAGTGAGAAAAAAAAGCACAGGATAATAAGTAGTGATAGGAAATTTGAGCTCAGAATCTAGGAAGACAGTTATGTAGCAAACACTTCAGCCTGAATGTTTTTTCTACCAAAGATTTCCAATCATCTAAAGCTATCACTTATTGAGGATGAAGAGGGCCAAAGTTTTGGTTAGAGAATGTCCTGATCCTCTAATGAACTTAACATTTAGTTAAATTTTTATCTTAAAATAAATTATATCATTTGATTTATGAATAAAGTAAACATGCATGTAGACTCTATGGATACATAATAGTGCTCTAGAAGCTTATAAACATGCATATACAAACACAAGACTAGTTTTTCCACAGAGAGATAGTGGATAGATTAAACTTACTTACCAATAGCTTCTTGGAGGAGAAATAATTTAAGCAAATTCCCAAAGTTCTAGCACTACACCGGAATGCATTTCCCCCGCTAAATTGAGAGGGAATCACATGTGTAAAGTTTACACTGAACAATTAGGACTCAAGATACAATCAGAATATAAATTTATTTTTCCTCTATTGACTGTTAAAACCCACCCTTTGGGACCGTCTTTTCCACTTCTTATATAAAATTTGGGAACGGTCCCATGACTTGTGGGGCCTCCTGGAAAATCAGAGCCCTTTGGTCATAGCAGTTGCCAAAAAAAAGATAGTCTCAATTTAGTAATTAAAATATACTCTCCAGAGTGATAACTGAACCTCTGAGCTTTATTGCAAGTTCAAGTTTCTCCCTGCCCTGCGTAGGGCTTGCTTCCGGTTGGACTCCTGCAGGTGAGAAAGAGAGCCTGCTAAGCTCGTCTCTAAGACCTTGCCTTCCTGCCTACTGCTTCCCACTCTGCTTGTCCAGCCTTTGGCTGCCTCTGGCCCTTTCTTGGTTGAAGCCTGCCAAGGACAGATTTAACCTGACTGAAACCCAGGATGCCTCTGGCTGCGGCTGATATTTGAATTGAACCTTGTCCTTGTTGCCGAGGTCCTTCAGAGTTCCCTTCTGGACTCTTGATAAGAGGGACGGCATGCCTTTGGCTGGCATTAAGAGACCCACCACTCTGAAGATTATGTCTTTTTTTATGAGGTCTCCTTGCCCTGTACAGGAATCCCTCCTGGAGACTGTTATTTAAAACAATCCTGAGCTGACATTCCTCCTGCAGGTTGCACATCTGGTCAACACACACCTTGGACCTGCCATTGTGGAGACGCAGTTATTCCCCAACGGAGTCCTCTGCTTTGGTGCCACATATGTCTTCAGCCAACATTTCGCCCATGAGTCAGACATCCCTCCACTGTGTCCGCAAAATCCAGGGACCACATATCCCCTTCTCCAAGTGGTTTCCTTGAGAAAAAAGTTCTCCTTCCCCTCCCCATGGGCTGTGATGCAAAATCCTTACAAGTTTCTCCCAAGTAAAACTCTCCTTCCTTTCCATCTTTCTCTACTCTTCTGCTTTCGTTCTTTTTTTTTTTTTTTTTTCGGTACGCGGGCCTCTCACTGTTGTGGCCTCTCCCGTTGCGGAGCACAGGCTCCAGACGCACGGGCTCAGCGGCCATGGCTCACGGGCCTAGCCACTCCGCAGCATGTGAGATCTTCCCGGACTGGGGCACAAACCCGTGTCCCCTGCATCGGCAGGCGGACTCTCAACCACTGCGCCACCAGGGAAGCCCTGCTTTCGTTCTTAAATAGCCTTAATGTGACTGTAAGGGACCATGATCAGAAAATTAGAACTTTTGATTACTGTTTATGAATGTCCTATTAAGGTGGTTTAGGAGGTTGTTGCCAAGCTATTGTCTTCAGGTTTCAGCTAAAACTGACTCAGGAAGTTCTGTACTTTAATATCCTGTTATAAATATATTTGTACCCATTGTTATGTAATGGGTGCATATGTGTAAGTGTATGCATGTGTATATGTGTATATACCCCCTCTCTCTCACACACTCAGACACACAACTGTGTTTGTATCAGTACATTCTCTTGTTATACAGGCCTTCATGGAGGTTTTCTCAATGTAAACCCTCAGGCACCGGGGATACAAAATGAGGAAGACTTTCTTCTACAGGGGATCTTGGTCTCATCAGGGTGATAGAGACATAAAAGCAGATATATACATTGCAAAGTGAGAAATGCAACTCTCAGGCTCTGTTAGCTACTTGAAGGACAAGGAGGGTTAATTATGATGGAATAGAGGATGTGACCAAACAAGCACCACTAAACCAGTGGTAGGTCAGGATAAGGATCTTCAAGTTAATGGGCAGTAATTAGAACTCCATCCTATAAATAACAGGGCATTCCTGGAGCTGCTGAAGAAAATGTGTGTGTAAAATCATTTTCATGTCATGATATTGATCCAACATTTAGGGTTTCCTGCTTCTTGTCTACCCTCCTTCTACCCCCTTTAAGTGTGCAGTACCCTCTGAAAATGTCTCACTTGCCATATCTTACCATCCATGAGCCTGACTTTCAGAAACCAGCCGAATCAGACAGCTGTATATGTTAATCAAGCATAAAATTGTTCTCTAGAATACAGACTGTTTTTAGTAAAACTGTATTGTAGAGACAGCTTCGTTCAAGTCTCCACAGAAAAATGTTTTGTTTTTCATCAAAATTCAGTAAAAAGGGAATCTGAATTGTGTGCTTATGACTGTGCAGATGAAACTCTGCAGACTCCAAGAAATTTCGTCTGGAAAAATCAGTGCAATTGTTAGGAAAATGCTTAGATGTTGAGAAGCTACTCAGAAATGGAGCAAAATTCAGGGTCAACTAATCCTCTTGAGTAAATAAAACAGTGATTTAAAAAACGCTGTTCAGTTTCTATATGTCAAAGACAGTGAGTCAAACAGTTTTTTTCTGAAACTTCAAAATACTGTTTTCCATGAGTTGAAAATAGAAATATTTTCCATGGGCTGTACTACTTTAAAACATATCATATGTATTGATTATAAATGCCACTGACTTCTTAAATTGTTGTTACGTGTGTATCTGTTGACTGATATTAACACTTTAATGTTTGCTATTAATCTTGCATTAAGAATGTTATCCTATGGTACACTTTTTATCAATGGTAATGACATAACGAATTTGCAGGCTATGTTTTGTTTAAATTTACTTTAGGTTTAAGGGTAAATTTAGTATGTTTATTGTCCTAACTTGAGCTAATTTGGTTGTCTAGGGACTTGCTGGAGAATTCGCAGGATTTTTCCAGATACTTTAGGGTTGACTGCAAATTAAAACCATATTTGTTTATATATCCTAATCGTACCTTTTAATAGGAGCTCCAAGAGAACAGTTTTCGTAAACATGAAATATGCGAGAATTTAATATAAACTATTAAACTGAGAGAGATGGTGCTTACAGGCCCCAAACAGGCTGGCTTTGCCTATTAACCTTCAACATTATCTTCAGAGCTTCCCCAGAATATTCCATATCCAAAGATCAGTATGCGCAACCTGAAGGTGAATCTTATCGGGTTTTAATCCATAGCTCAAAATACGTTATGGCATGTTAAATTACTTTTCTTTGTGAACTAAGAAATACAGCAAAGAATGAATTCCTGGGGCACTCTATCATATGTAAACGATAATGCTGACATTTCAGAATCCTTTCACAAGATTCTTAAGGTAACACACTAAAGAGATATCTTCTGATACAGATCCTGGCGTCACTGTTTGCTAAAGTGTTATGGTCTGACAAAGTTCAGCTCAGCATTTCTAGATAATCCAGAAATCCACCTGGTCCCTTAGTGGAACAAGCCACAGCTAAAACAATGCAGCAAGCCCAGCCTCATCTCACATCTAACATAGGATGATAATTTAACTTTTGCTAAGGAAAGCTTAGGAAAAGATGGAGATGGTGACTCCTTCTAATTATCCATATATATATTAATTACTCCTAAGTACTTAAAAAGCTTTTTAAAAAAATTTATTTACTTTATTTTATTTATTTTTTGGCTGTGTTGGGTCTTTGTTGCTGTGCGCGAGCTTTCTCTAGTTGTGGTGAGCAGGGGCTACTCTTTGTTGCGGTGCGTGGGCGTCTCACTGCGGTGGCTTCTCTTGTTGCGGAGCACAGGCTCTAGACATGCGGGCTTCAGTAGTTGTGGCTCATGGGCTCAGTAGTTGCGGCTCACGGGCTCTAGAGCACAGGCTCAGTAGTTGTGATGCACGGGCTTAGCTGCTCCATAGCATGTGGGATCTTCCTGGACCAGGGCTTGAACCCGTGTCCCCTGCACTGGCAGGCGGATTCTTAACCACTGCACCACCAGGGAAGCCCACTCCTGAGTACTTAAAACAAGTTTCTTTTCACTTACATTTTTAAGACTTCCTCTCAGACTCACCTTAGCTTTTTCGTTTTGTATCATTGAGTAAAGAGCCAGATTTTGAAATCAAACTCTTCTGATACTTCTACTTCATTTTTCCTAGTTTTTTCTCTTCCTTTGACTATCATTTAAATGTTCTTGTCTTTCAGCATTCTTCCCTTGGTTCTTTTCTCTCCAGGTCTGTATATTTTTCCATGTTGACCTTGTTTATTCTCCTAACTGCAACAACTGTCTCTATGCTGTGTATCTTCAAATATATGGACTCCATTGTAATTATCTCTTCTGAACTCCAGTATTGTTTATCCAACTTCCTACTAGACACATCTCCATCTGGAGGTCTCACAGGTGCCTCGTCAGCACGAGTGTTACGGTGAATACTCTGTCCTTGCTTTCACTCTATGTTACCATTCTCCTTTAAAAGAGAACAACTCTCCACTGGTCTAGACACCACTCTCCATGTGACTAAGGAGGAGACCCACTGAACTGTTAGTGCTTTTGTCAATATTCCCCTGTCTCCCAACATTGACATCCTCACTATCAAAATTAAATTTTGGGATTTTGAACATCCAGACTAATGATTCCTCCAACACACGGGCTTCCAGATCCTTGACTTCTTCCTCAAAAATCTTGTCCTCCATTCTGAGACATCTGCTCCCATGATCAGCCTAAAGCTTACCAGTCTTTAACAAATGCCTCTCATCCTTTTAGCTTTATTTCTTTACAGCCCCACCTCCTATGATTTCTCAAAGCCCTTAGGACTTTTCTACAAACTATTGATCCCACGTGACTTTTCACTACTACTCATCCCTCTGATATGTTCAGTTCCCTGCTCATCTAGTTGAAGTCCCACAGTCAGTCAATCACATCTCATATATATCCCAACTCCTTCTCCCCTGTGGACTGGCAAACACAACCCAGTTAAATATGGTCTCTCATCTAATCTGCACCTGCACCTGAGCAGGTAACTGTGGTGAGAAAAAAATCACACAACTATTCTGACAGATCTTTAAATCGACTATTCTGACTGACTTCAAGTAGATCCCAGCGTTACCTAAAAATTCTCCTCTATTTCCCCATGATATGCACTCTCCCACTCTTCTAGATCAATAGGGCATACCTGTTCTCCCCCCTTTAATCTTCACCACATTCCCCTCCTTCTAATTCTGAGCTGGTAACTTTGTTTCTTACTGCACGAAGAAAATACACACTACCAGACAAAAATTTCTGTCTTCTCTTTCAAACAAATCTAGAAAGTTTTCTGCATTTATAACTGAACACTCGTTCTTGGTTTTTTTTTTTTTCCCACCTCACTCCTCACCCAACTTCCTCTTCCTACTTCTAGATATTAGGGTGTCTCAATCCCAGTGTCTCACTGCTTTGGTGGTGTCACCTAGTCCCATAGGTTTAAATACCATGCACATGCTGACCAATCACAAATATGTGTATTACCAGCCTGACCTCTCTCCTTGATTCCCAGCTCAAGTATCCATTAGCTTACTCAGCATTTCCACTTAGATATTGTGGAGGTTGCTAGGGTTATTCATAAATAATCACTCTTGCTACATGGTAGAACTGCATTTCTCTGAAACTTCCTTCTCTTGTAGCTAGCCATCTGCATTTTTTCCCCAGGGAAAGTGAGCAGGCAGTGTTTTATGTCATTTACAAGAGAAGCCTTAAAGAGCCAGAGAACAGTAGCCATATTCCCTTTGCTGTCATGCTCTCTATCAGGGGAAGTATGTGTCTAGAAAATCTTCCATTAGATTGACTCTCTGAGTGACTGAAGTAGGCAGCACTGCTGTTGACCCTTGCTGGACTTGAAGCAAGATTAAGAAATAAATCTATATTTTTTAACCCAATGATATTTGGGGATTGTTCGTTCTGCATCTGAACCTAGCTTATCCTGACTGATCATATTTCTGTTATGCACCTCAAATCTAACATATTCTTAACAAACCCTTGCCTTTTCTATTCAAACCTGATTTGCCCATAGTTTTTCCCATGTCAGGAAATGGTATCACCAATCTTCCAGTCTCTATGTCAAAAACACCCTCTTTTTCTCCCATAAGTCACATCCAATCCATCAACAAATTCTGATGGCTCTACTTTCAAAATCTTGCCAGATGTAAGCTAGCTACACCAGCACCTACCACACTAGCACTCTGCTCCAAGCCTGACTTTTGCAATCGTCTCCTAACCTGTCTCTCTGCTTCTGCATTTACACCACTACAGTCAACTTTCTACATAGCATCCAGAGTGATCTTTTAAAAAATACCGTGTTCCTCTGCCCCAAACTTTTCAATAGCTTTCTACTACATGCAAAGTAAACTCTAAAGTCCTTCCCTAACTGGCAAGATTGTATCATCTGACTCACTTCTAATTCCCTGATTTCACTTCTGCTTATCAATCCTCTTTCTCTCAGCTCACTGCTTCAGACACTCGTTTCTATCACTCAAATGCACTGTGTAAGATACTCATCAACTTTTTTCTTGCCCTTTCACTTGTTTACATACCAGTTACCATACATTTAAGTTAAATCAATACTACTTTGAATCTTGTCATAATAGAGTTAGGTTTCTGGCTAAGACTGATCACCAAGTACAGCAAGGAGTATTCTATATTATTCAGAAATGTGTGTTGTACTCTCTGCCATCTGTTGACTTGTGACTTTGAGACTGTAAACAATTATTATAAGAAACTATATTTGTTAGAATGTTTCTTTTAAAAGAGCTGTTTGTTCAGTTAAAGTTGTAAACCAATTTAAAATATGTGAATTCTTAGATACTCCTCCTTTCAATAGGTGGAACCTAATTATCCTACCTTGAGTGGGCTGTACTTGGTGACTCACATCTATTGAATAAAATGTGGCAAAAGTGACAGTGTGGTTTTCAAGACCAGATCATAAAAGGCATTGTGGCTTTTCCTTTGTGCTTTTTGTCTGTCTCTCTCGGTTCACTTACTCTGGGGAAAGTCAGTTGCCATGTCATGAGGACACTCAAGCAGTCCTGTGGAGAGATATACCTGATTGGAAACTTAGGCCTCCTGCCAACAGCCAGCAAAGAGTGAGGCCTCCAGCCACAGTAAGGGAGAACTCTGGGGAAGTAAATCCTTCAGCATCAGTCAAACCTTCAGGTGACTGCAGTCTTGGCCACCATCTTGACTGAAACTTCATGTGAGACCCTGAGCCAGAAACACTCATCTAAGCCCCTCCCTTACTCTCAGAAATAACGTGTGAAATAACAAATGCTTATTGTTTTAATCTGCAAAGGTTTGAGTAATTCACCATGCAAAAAACAGATAAATAATACACCATATTATTTTTGCAATAGGGGTTTAATTTTAATAAAATATAATCAATGTGAAAATTTATCTCTTTACCATGATCTTACTGATTTTGTTGTAAGAAATTCAAATGGTAAAAAAATTGTATAGATTACCTTAAATTTAAGTACATATGTAAATTTTTCTTCTTTGCATAATTTTGACTATCAAATTAATTATAAAATGCTTTGCACAGTCTCTTCCATAGGCGTAAAAATATGGGAAAGTCAGGAAGTGAGAATGAACATCATATTTGTTGAGTAGGGTGGATGTCAGCCAGTCTAGAGAAGGAGGTACAAAATGGGGACGAAGTCAAATAGCCTGCCTCTGAGCAATCAGATACTTTTGGAATTTATCAACAACTGCCTGTAAGTTTAGTTAAGTTCAAAATTTTATTGACCATTTACTCTTTTCCAGGAACTGAGCTACAGATTCAAAGACAAACAAGCCTTGGTCCTTTTCGTGGAAGAGTCTAGTGGGGAAGTGATAGAATCAGGGGATAACCACGTTATGTGTGAGGTCAAATGGAGGCACCTTCAGGCTGCTTCTGGACAATTGCAATAGACTGTGCAATAAGTCTGAGGATAGAAGGCACATTGAAAAAATCAACTGGAAATGTCCTTACCAGAGGAAGAGAAGGGAAGAAAGAGAGAAAGAGAAAGAAAGAAAGGAAGGAAGGAAGGAAGACAAGGAAAGAAAAGAAAAAAAAGGAAAGTAAGGAAGGAGGAAAAGATTAAACATTCTCCCATTAAATGTATAGGAAATGAACCTTGCGATTTCAGGGATATCATGAGGTCACCCGCATCTCTTTAATATCAAGAATAACTTTCCCTTTCAACTCTTGGTGTTCCCTCTCTATCCAAGAAAACAGCTGAGGATGTGGTAGAACCTTCAATAAATTGTTTTGTTGGCCTAGACAAAAAAAATCTCACCTTGATGACAGATCAGGTTTATAAGCAGCATTGGTATCTGCTCGTCATGCTGTTGTAAGACCACCTGAGACCCTTCAAGGAAAGGAGCTTTGGGGACCGTCTCCTAGCAACACGAAACAGAATCCTTTAGTACCAAATGTTTATTTTCTTTGCATGGTATTCGACTTCATAACATCCAGAGAGAAGGATGGCAGAGAGGACATAGAGCAATGAAACAAAGGGGAGAATGGAGAGGAAAGGGAAACAGTAAAGGAGGAATGGGAAGAGGGTTGCGGATGCTTGACCTAGAGTATACAGGGCACTTGGGAAACACTGAAAGCTATTTCCTTAGGTAAATAACTTTTTGCTCTTTCAAACTCAACTAGAGTAATTGGTGAAACTCTTGACTTCCCCAACACAATTTTGTCTCCAGTGGGGTTCCTGTGGGGTTCGAGAATTGTTCCTCAGGCAGCTGTCAACCCTGCCAATTATTTTCTTCAGTGCCATGAACTGAGAATTGCATGTCATTACTGTTTCTGCACATGACTGTCTCCCAACCTGCCAGTTTCCTTTCCCCTTGGAATTGTTAATGACACAGAGAGTGAGAAGCTGATGCTCACCGTGTCCCCAGGCAGGGTGCTGCCCCTTTCTGTGGTCTCTGTCCCTGTGGCCTGGGTTCAAGCTCTTAGGCTGTACCACATAGGACGGAGGGCCGGGCAGGTGCTCTGTGGCAGGGCCTTCCCTGTATTGCACCTTCTATTGCACTGAGACTGCACTGGCTCTGGGATGGTCATGTCGTCTGTGGCATTGTTCTGCGGTGGTAGTGGGACCCGTCTGCTGTGCTGAGCTGAGCTTAAGCTGGCTGTTCTCAAACTGGACCATGCATCTGAATGACCTGCAAGGTTTATTAGAGCTCAGACTGCTGGTTCCCATCCTCAGAATCTCTCAGTAGTTCTGGGGTTGGAATTTGCATTTCTTATCAGTGACCAGGAGATGGCGATACCTAGGTCCAGACCTTTAAATATAGCATTTCTCACGTTGAGACTCACTGGCCTAAGCCACAACAATGAGCTGACTGTTCTCTGTGCTTCGGCTTAATGACATTGAGGGTTTCTTCTGTTTTCTCCTGTGCGCGCATGGGGAGAAGGATTATGTGGATGTTGCAGCTGGGGAAGACAACAGAAAAATAGGAAGTGGTCAGAATGAGGGATATATTAGAGGTAGTGCCCGTAGGCTATACTAGGGAATTGAATGAGGGGCAGAAGGGAAAAGAGGAATAATGGATAATTTATAGGGGTGGACCCTAAGCAATGGTGAATGATGTTATTTGCAGAGATGAAGATGTAAGTTAGAGAGCAGATTGGGGGGAAGGGAATTCACAGCGGTAAGTGGAGGTGTGAAATAAGTTCAGTTTTTTTTTTGTTTTTTTTTTTGCGGTACGCGGGCCTCTCACTGTTGTGGCCTCTCCCGTTGCGGAGCAACAGGCTCCGGACGCGCAGGCTCAGCGGCCATGGCTCACGGGCACAGCCGCTCCGCGGCATGTGGGATCTTCCCGGACCGGAGCACGAACCCGTGTCCCCTACATCGGCAGGCGGACTCTCAACCACTGCGCCACCAGGGAAGCCCTAAGTTCAGTTTTAATATTAATTTGAGATGTCCCTTCAAAACCAGAATAGAGATCTCAAGTAGGGGGTCGTTAGGTGAATCGTGAACTCAGGCAAGAGGGATAAATTCTAGGATCAACAGAACTCAAAGGATACTAATGCCATGGGTGTGGGAGAGATATATAGACATGGAAAAATGAGTTGAAAAAATAGACCTGGGGCACTGCAGGCACTGGGTCCTTTGGCTTTATTATCTCATGCAAACTCTCCAAATGCTCCTACGTTAGGTGAGAATAGAGACCTGGAAAAAAGAGGAAGCTTGACCTACAGTTTGTAATTGAACAGGGCAAAGATCTGATCTCCTGAGTACAAAAGACTATAGTCTTAGCCTCTCTACTACAGTGGGAAGTGTCATTAGGTGATGGTTAAATACGAAATGTAAAATCTTTCTTCAATCATCAAATAAAAAATATATTAAAAAGAATAATTGGAAACCTGTTCTAATGATCTAAACAGTGAATACAGCGTGTTGTAATCTATTTTTACTGGATCCTCGATAAGCCTTAACAGTAATAAGGATTATGCCATTTAGATCTTAAAAGATTTATCTTAAGACTTTGGTAAATACCAAGTCCATGATTGCGGTTATCTTAAAATAACTCACACAATTAATTTTAATTGTGTGTAGAGGGGCTAGAGTGTAGAAATGGGATCATTCTGTATGAATGATGGATAGTTTTTGGCGTGCTAACAAGAGCTGTAAAGTAGGAACGGAGCATGTCAGCAGGCACACTCACCATTACACAGCTGCCACCTGCAAATTGGAAAGAAAAATAACACCAGGCCAGCATCAGCAAAGTTAAACCTGAATTTCAGAATTGACAAAAGCCTAGAAAACTCTCAGAGAGAAAAGAAAGAAACAAACAAGAGCTAAATATTTGAGGGCAGCATTCTGTGAAAAAGATTGAATGCCTTAAAAGATTTATTGAAAACACTTAAACATTGGAAATAAAATATTGTTATAAAATACTGAGCTTAACTATTGAAGGTGTCTGTTTGTCTCAGACAAAATCCAGACTCTGGATGTATTTCATTATCATATGGCTTGCTCTAGCCAAAATTGTTTGTAAGAAAAAGAAAGGTACACTGCTATAGTAATCACATTTTATTATTCAGTCTCTCTCCAAGGTGATATTGAGAGAGAGGGAAATTTTCTACCATTCATGCATTTATTCCAGATAGAAGTCCTGGTTCTGACCCCTGCTTCTCCTGACCAGCTCTGTAAACTTGAACAAGAGAGTCAACCAAATCCAGTGGCCAGTGATGGAGCAGGAAGACCCAGCGCTCACCTCCTCCCATGTGTACACAAAAGCTACAACTATTTACAGAGCAACCAGCTATGAGAACAGCCTGAAGGCTAACAGAAAAGCTTATCAACAACTAAAGGTATAAAGAAGAAACCACAACAAGATGGGTAGGAGGGGCGGGGATGCAGTATCGCTAAGACCCACACCCTCAGTAAGTGACCCACAGATGGAAGGATAATCACAATTGCAGAGGTTCTCCCCCCAAAACAAGGGGTCCAAGCTCCACATTGAGCTCCCTAATCCAGATTCTGCACCAGGAAGGAAAGCCCAGAACATCTGGCTTTGAAGGCCAGCAGGGCTTGCATACGCGAGAACTGAGGGCTGTAGGGAATAGAGATTCCACTCTTAAAGGGTACACACAAAATTTCCAAGGCTCTGAGACACAGCACAGAGGCAGTGATTTGAAAGGAGCCTGGGTCAGACCCATTTGCTGATCTTGGAGACCCTCCTGGAAAGGAAGGAGGCAACTGGGACTCACCATGGGAACATCAATGCTGCTGGCAGCCACTTTGGAGAGCTTGTTTAACCATGAGGGCACTAGTGCTGGCAAATGACATTTTGGGAGCCCTCCCTCTAGCCTATTAGGGCTGGGGGGCTTCCCTGCCCACCAGCTGGTTGGCACCAGTCCAGGGACCTCCTCAGACCAAGCAGGTAGCCATGTAGGGACACAACCTCACTCACCACTGGGCCTGCACCAGCCCGGACCTCCTGGGCCCCAAAGCCAGCCACCAGCAGGCCCGGCATCTGTCCCTGGACCCACGGGCCACAGCCAGGCTGGGACATAGCCCTGCCCACCAGATTGCTAACCTCTTTCTCTGATTTACCAGTGTCATAACTATGTGGAGAAAGAAAAACAATGTGGTTATTTTGACGTAACCTGTTCCTTCTAAACCAGTATCAATACCCTTAATTACCAATATACTCTTTTTTTTAGTACCCACTGTCTGTCTGGTTGATCACTGAAAACCTATTCCAGACTTTTGCCTATTGTTAAAATGAGGTATTTTTCCTGAAATTTTCTTTTATCTTTTTCAGATGGGGATAGCACTTGCTCATATGTTTATACTTGACACAGTTACTTTAATATTGTCAGTAAAGTTTGAAATATAAGTGGCCTATTGGTATAAATTCATATAAAATACCTAGATAGTTTTGCCAATTAACTGTTCTCCACTCTGTTTTATTTGGTTTATCATTTCCAGTCTGAAGATTTTTCTCTTAGGCAGAGAAAAGTAGAATTGTTTTGTCTTCTCTTTTGCATCTGATATCATTAGGCCGTCTGTTCCAAACACTGTGGCTATACCTTTTTTATTCCTCTTGCCTAAAATATAGTGAAAATAAAGCCTTTTTAGTTCTCTGCCATTCTTTTCAAGTCTTAATTCATTCTGGGTTTTAACATTCCTCAGAGCTCAGAGTATCCTAATACTCCCACGTACTTGTTCTTAGGTGCAGACTTCTCTTTTTATCTTTTGTACGTGTGCTTTAAAAACCAATCCACCTAACAGAATGACCTCTGTGCCACTCTGCCTTTCTCTTTTTCTTCATTTGTATTTATACACTCAGAATTTAAGATTTAAAAAATAAATTTGAATTCTCTCTTGAGAATTGTAGAGTCTTCTTTGGATCTGAACATAGGATTATAGCTTTCTCTGATAGGCACCAAATTGTACGAATCAACTCCTAGTGAAGTTATACATCTATATGGTTATTTTGTATATGTCCGTTTCTCACGCCGGACTCCAACTCCATGAGGGCAGGAATGACGGTTCTTTTTCTTACCATAGTTTCCTCAGCAAGAATGATAACATGCAGAGTCTAGAACATAAAAGGCATTCAGTGAGAATTCATTGAATACAATTATTAATACATATTAGCTCTGAGGGTTTGCTTGCCCTTAGCATTGCACAGAGCTCAGATGCTTGAGTCTTCTGAACACTGACAGTGGGCTAAGAGCACAACACAATAGATGGTTTCCCTTGTTTGAATCAGAGAAAGGTTCAGCAAGCTAGCACCAGAGTTATTTCCTTTCTCTCACTCTTCCTCCGCTGAAACTGCTAAAATGTTCATAACTACTGCTCTTAGCCCAAGGTCAAAGAATACCCCTGTTGAACTCGCATATTAATTTTTTCAACTCATGAATCATTTATTTCAAACCAAGCTCAAAGCAGTAACACAAAAGTCATATTCCAAGCTCACGGTCATTGGCTGACCCATTTGTGTTGACCAGATGGATTCACTTAGGGTCCAGTCAGACAGTGTCCCAACCCAGCCCCCTGGGCATCGTGCAGAAACGTCCAGATGTCACTGACACACAATGCTTTGCAGAGGGCTGGGCGTGAGAAAAGATTTGGAGTCACCATGACTGGTTGACTTGGAGAGACCACTTACATTTCTCTTGTTATGTTTTTTCTGATTATCTTAAACCAGGAATGTTTTCAAAACTAAGGGGAAGGGGGGAAGAAAAATATTGCTTAATATAATTTTAAAGCATTTCAATAGATTTTGAGTAACTTTATCCATGTGGAAGGAATTGGCATTTAAGGCAAGGAATTGGAAACGAAGTTAAAGATAAAGCTACTCACCCCTGAATGACAATAAACAGTGTTTAGAGTGTGGGGTTGAACTTAAAACCATATTTAGGGATTGTCAAAACACAGCAGGCTGAGCTAAAGCTTCCCTCCAAAAACATTATGTTGAATAAAATAATAAAAAATTACATATTGGAGCTCCAAAGAAAAGATATTCCCAGGAACCAGGGTAAGAGGAAACTGTTACCTCTGTGGAGCAGGTTACAAGTTTCTGACCTGGAGTGAAGGTGCAGAGTCTGCTGAGGGACTGGGTGGGAGCTCTGTCATCCACGAAGCCTGCTCTCCATGTTATACCCTCCATATCGCTAAACCATCAGTAAGGTGTCCTAAAAACCATAGATTGATTGTTGCTCTGCTCCAGGGAATAGGGGGAGCATTAGGTGAGGGTAGGGCTTTGGAGCTATCTCCAGCAGAGGACAGAACAGCACTGAGGTCAGTGGAGCTGTGATCACCTGAGGGCCCTAAAGACTGAGGCATCACCACAGAGCAAGAAACCCAGAGAGCCAGGGTGCAGGGTGTGGGAGGACACTTTGCAGGGAGGGCAAATTCCCCTTATTTGCCATTTAGACCTCATGCCATAATAATATATGTATGGAAGAAAAGGCAAAACAAATGAGACTTTTGATATCGGGATCGTATTACCTGGAATGGAAAGAGCCTTAGCATCTTTCTACTTTATAGACAGTGGAACTGAGGACCATAAATTTTCCTCTGCGTTATGGAAAAGCTGATGCCATGAGCTACGATTCTAGCTTCTTGTTCATGGTCTTTCCTCCACACTGTACTTCCTCTGAAGCTGAATGATGGCAGAAATCAGATGGGGATTCAGCATGGCATGGAAGCTGACAAACAGGGCTCTGGAGCCAGCTGACCCTAGTTTGAATCCAGGCCCCGCCGCTTCCTAAAAGAGTGACCCTGGGCAAGGTAGTTAACTCTGTGCTTCAGTTTCTCGTCTGTAAAAAACTCATATGGAAATTGAGAAAGTTAAGTGAGTTGATCCATGTCCCTTGATGTAAATATCATTAAGTATTTGGAAAATCTTAGATATTACTATGAATCATGATTTGGCTTCAACCTACCTTTCCTGCCTCGTGGAAAGGAAAGACCACTCCCCCTATCGCCCAGTGTTTCGCCATGTTGCCCTTTTTGCTGTTTCCAGAAAACCCAGCTTTTTCATGCCCACATGCTATTCTCTGTGCCCGAAATGACTTTCTGCTTCCTTCTACATATCTTGGTTCTGAGATAAAATCTATCTTTTACTTCAAAACCTTCATCCAACCTTCCCTCTCATCCATACTCCTGCAGTTGAATGTCCTGTTCCGTCTGTTCACTTTCCTTTTCCAGTGGCAGCTTTGCTGTTCCTGTTGAGGCTGGCTGTGGCCCCAGAGCCCTTGTCACACTCTATCAGAGCAGCAAGTTTCCATCACTCAAGAGTCAGCATGCAAGTATGACGCCTAATCCTTTCCTGTTTCATTATTCTCTGTTTTACAAATGAAGAACACAGAGAAGAATCATGTCCTTGTCTCCACTGGATCCACAGGCTTCTACTAACAACTTCTCATTGGATTCTCCAAAAATATGTTTTAGCCCAATCCTCTCTCTAAAACTGCCTATGTAGCATTTTCTTGCCAGTGCGCTGTCGGACTGAGGGTAAAGGCCACATGTGTCTCCACCTCAGAGACGTTACTCTCTAGAAGAAAACATAAAGTTTTCTGGTCTTATTTTCATAGATCCAGAAGCACAGCAGTTCCCTCTAGGGCCATAGTGTGGTCAAGATAGTTTTCCTTGTGAAAAAGAAATGCTTGGGCTCCATCTTTCTCTGTAAAGTCAGGGAAGATATTGGTTTCTTTCATCAAACCTGTGTCATGAGCTAATGTTTATGAAGTGGTAGCCTCTGCCTTGAGGGGAAGAAGGAGATAAAAAGGACAACTCACCAAAACCCCTTCATTTAAAGTAAACCTTTTCTGACCTGCTCACTAAAGCTCATTTTCAGCACTGAGGTTCTTGAAAGCCTGTATGAACAACTTGCAATTTACCAGCGGTTTTATTTTCATATTTGAGAATAGGGAGTAGTGAGTTTTCTCTCGCGTTCTTATTTTTAGTTTTAAATGTGTGTTCCTTACAAGATTTCTTACTGGTTAGTACAAATGGGGGATGGTAACAGAAAATGAATATTGTGAAAGCTGTAGTGTGGCCAGCCTGCAAGCCAGGAATCCCTAGCTGCCACTACCAACAAGAAAACAAAAGGCAAACATTTTAATTATTTTTTTCATCAAAGAAGAACCTGTAAGGGAAAAAAAATCTGAAAAATAATAGATATATATGTATGTATAATTGAATCACTTTGCTGTACACCTGAAACTAACACAACGTTGTAAATTAACTAAACTTCAATAAAAAATAGAATAAAATAAAAATTCAATCAAAAATTTTAAAAACAGAACCATATTTAACCGTAAGTCTAGAAAAAAATATAGTGAGGGAAACTCCTCTTGAAGAAACTTTGGGTAGCTTTGTAGGAATCTCTCATTCAGTCAGTTGTAGGCTATTCTACTGACTTCAATAAATCCTCACTCTTTCCTCGAATTGAATTTCATGGGCTCATCTGTTATATAATGTCTTGTGATTACACATGACTGCTAAAATTGTTTACAGAGAGCTTCACACATCTGTTGGAATGGCTGCATCACAGAGAACCTATGTGGAGAATTATGATTTTATTATGATTTGTAAATGTTAGAGCAGTACTAACTCATTACTCTGATTGTCACTGCTCTGGGGTAATCCACTCGGTTCTCTGATGGGAGAACTTGCCAGAGGAGGTTCTGGCCTAAGAGGGAATCCAACCCAACCATGTGTCTTATCCTGTACTACTTAGCTGAGTCACTTATAGCTCCCGGGTCTGTCTTCTACCATAGTTCCTCTTCCCAATGTGAAAAGTTACATAAACAATCACTGGGCTTTCAGAAGGCATTGTGATACTTGAAATAGAAGATTCAAATACTCTTGGAGGAAAAACCATCCTTAGCTATAATTATCCTTAATATTATCCTTAGCCACATTAATAATTATATATGTATTAATATTGTCATTGCCAACTCCAAATTGGCACTTGCCTTCTGCCATCTACAAGGATTAAATCATGAGCCACTGCAACTGCTGACCTTCCACACCCCCTGAAAGGAGTTCAGGGTAGAGATCAGGAATGAGGCGCTCTGTGCTGTGGGAAAAACTAGCAGAACAGGTCTTCAGGTAGTTAGATATTTTCAGGAGAAATTTTATGAGCCTAATCCTTGCATCTCCTCATCTCTAGAAAAGCACTAAAATCATTAACAGCGACATCTGCTCCTCGTGGCTGGCAGCAAGCCTCTGCCAACACGCTTGACTGCACGTCCCCCCTTCACTAAAGTCATGTATAACACTGACCTTCCCCCCACCTCTTCGGAGCAGTTTCTCAGAGCTTCCTGAAATGCTGTCTCCCAGACTATAGTCCTCATTTTTCCCCCAATAAAACTTAAGTCACAACTCTCACATTGTGCATTTTTTCCAGCTGACACCATTATATTCATATGCATGTGTATATATCAGTTGATTGATAAATAAATCGATCTTGCCCACCTTTGAGTGAAAACGTCCCTCAGATAATGACCTGATAAAATAAAGGTTGGTAAACTCTACTTAACTCATTATGAAAGGGGAAAAGCAACATGGTAAATTTAATTTATATATGAATGTTTACATTGCACATGGTATTTCTGTTATAACATGAATGATTTAAAAC
The DNA here is from genome assembly GCF_059928025.1 of Delphinapterus leucas. Taxonomy (NCBI): domain Eukaryota; kingdom Metazoa; phylum Chordata; class Mammalia; order Artiodactyla; family Monodontidae; genus Delphinapterus; species Delphinapterus leucas. The sequence goes on along the minus strand of NC_143146.1, from coordinate 29,743,367 downwards.
TTAATTAGAATAAGTTCACATATCTAACGGTTGCCCCAAAAGTGAGGAGAAAGGACACATGTGCATAACTAACAATGTAGAGGATAATATAACTACATCCAGAAAAGAATGAAGCCCTCTGAATGTGTAGGAGGAGGACAGAGGTTGTTTTTGTTTGAAAAGGAAAAGGGAAAGTTTCATAGAAGAGGTATCACTGAGCTGGATCTTGAATAAGGGATGAAATTTGATGGTGAAAGTACAAGGAAAAGGCACTGTAGGCAGAATGAACAGCAAGGGTAAAGTTACGGGGACAGAAACCCTCTATGTATTGAAAACTTGTTTGGGTGGCATATAAAAAGCAAAGAGGTAGTGGGAGATAATGTAGAAACATTATTTTTTAAACCTACCTTAGGCTTTCTTATCTGTAAAATGGGCATAAAAATAATTGTACCTACTTCATGAAGTTATATGAGCTGATGCATGTGAGTTTCTTGGTGCCAAACACATAAAAAGCACTTGATAAATGGTAGCAACTGCTTCTGCGTTGTAAATTTTTATAAATATTCCACAGAATTTGAAAGAAAACATATTCTCTGTTTATATGGAATTGTGATTAATCTATACCAATTAGATTAACCTTATAATTTTCAGATCTTCTATCTGTTTGCTTAGTTGATCATTTGTGGTCTAGAGCAGGAGATGGCAAATTACAGACAATGGGCAAACCCTCCTGCAGCCTGTTTTTGTAAATAAAGTATTATTGAAACACGGCCACGCCTATTTATTTATATGATGTCTCTGGCAGAGTCATATATTTGTGATGAAACTGTGGCCCTCAAAGACTAAAATATTTACTATTTGACCCTCCCCAGAAAACGTTAGCCAACCCTTGGTGTAGAAGGAGGCAAAATTCAATTTGTTGTTACTATTTTGTTCCTGAATTTCTTCATGTACTTACAGCAATTTTTAGTACTGGTATTTTTGATTCTATGTTTCCTGATGCTTAAAGATTCAGTGTGACATTTGATTTTTATAATTTTGAAGTGCCACTATTTGTCTAATTTATTTATATTTTGCGATTAAATGTGTCTGATATCTATATTATCAACTCCTGATATCTCTTTGTTTTTGTCTCTCAAGTTATGTCTTTATCCTTTTAGAGCCACCTTGTTTTTCTTGCATCTCTTTCAATATATTTTTTAACATTTAATATGATACAAGGGGCATTTATCCCATTGGCCTATATTGTTATAATTACTGTTCTTAATCTTAATACCATAATTTCATTTAATATTTTTCTTTGTACCAACCTTTCGCTCTATGGGATGCATGTATGTGTATGTGTCTTTGTGTGAGAGAGAGAGAAATGAGGAGGGTTCGGGAGAGAAATGAAAAAGAGAGAGAGAGAAGAGAATCCAACTGCAGACAGCCAAAACCACTGCAGATAGCTGAAGCAGAAGAGGATTTACTACCAGCCATGTACTTCAGTGGTTTGTGAAATCGTCAGAAAGGCTGGAAGAGCAGGGTCTGGGCAGAGTTATTTTCTGCTGGGCTTGCACTGCTCAGCCATGACTGTGGTTGAGAAGCTTGAGGTCACGACTACAGGAAGCTATTGAAACGGACAAATGTGACCATGGCCCTCAGTTTGTCACATCAGGAAAACTGCCATTCCCATTGTGGCTGGTGCTTTTTCCTGGGCCATTATGCTTCCACTGTGATCTCTACCAGGAAATGAATGCTTTGTACTCCACCTGCCTCTGTTTCACATCCACGTTCAAACTGCAGTGAATGCATGTGTCTGGTAGATCTTAAAACCCATCAGGAAGTCTGGTGCATTGAAGTCTGGGGAATGTAGATTTTAGCTGTCTTTTCTCTGCAACATAGAGAGGCATTTAAAAATATACAATTGTTGAGCAAGCCAATCCACCATATCTATCACCTGCTTTTCTTCCCTGCTTTGAATAGCATTCATGGCTTTGAATAATATAGATGAGTTTAAATAATGCACATACATTTCTGTTTCTTAATTTATCAATATTAATTGTGATCTGTTGCCTCTCAAGTATGAAATATGAAGTATCCAACTCTATTTTCTCTTAAATATGAAAAGTGAAGCAATAAACTCACTTCCATGTCCATTTTTTCTCATCTTTCTTATACTTTATATAAACCTTTCTCAAGATTTATAGCATTTACATTCTGTCCTGTAACTGTAATTCACCCAGTGACTGGCATTACTTCTATACTTTTATAGATTTAATTATACTGAAAATCTTTTCATACTATGGCATTTCCTTTTCTGACCTTAATCTGATATATCTCATGTTTGGCTATATTTCATGTCTACCTTGTAGCATATTAGTAAAAATTGAAATCATGTACATAGAATGCCTGGTGCATAGTAGTGCTCAATACAAGGCCATTCCTATTGCTCTTATTTTTTATTAATAAAAAAATGAATTGAGAAGACAAAACTGAGAACATAAATAAGATAATGGTAGAACATAATTCACATCATATGAATAAATTTTGAGGCCTGTTTTTTCCTAAGCATCAAGACTGCTAGATATGAGTCTTTCCTCTGATACTATTTTATGACATTAAACTAGATAACTTGTCCAAGGTCACAGCATCATCAGTTTTCTGAAATATGACCCAAGAAATTCTCAAGAGTCCTCTGTGACCTTGGGCAAGTTATCTAGTTTAACAGGCCTCAGTTCAACCATCTATAAATTGAAACAGCATGGGCTTCCCTGGTGGCGCAGTGGTTGAGAGTCCGCCTGCTGATGCAGGGGACACGGGTTCGTGCCCTGGTCCGGGAGGATCCCACATGCCGCAGAGCGGCTGGGCCCGTGAACCATGGCCGCTAAGCCTGCACGTCTGGAGCCTGTGCCCCGTAACGGGAGAGGCCCGCGTACCACAAAAAAAAAAAAAAATTGGAACAGCAGTTTTCATAATCCCTTCAGCCTCTTCCTACTCTGTATTGTATTTTCATGACGCTTGGTGGGTTACCTGTAACTATTTTTAGAATCTAAGTTTGCTTTCTTCCAGGTGTTCTGAATGCTCCTTGACATATTTTCTGCACAGTCAGTTGATGTGTGTGACAGGGAATGCCATCTATTCTAATATTAACCTGAGAAGTCTATCATTAAAAAAGAAATTTATGTCATGCTTATCAAAATCAAGGCATAGTGATCTTTTGCTTATCTACTGGTCATGTCAAATAAATGTATGCAATATGTAAAATAAAAGTATGACTTTATTTGTATTCAAGTCCCAAGTAGTATTTTTGGAAACTCTGGAGCTATTCTAGATATTTATTTTAAAAAATCCAAATGTCATTGAAAAAAAGAATATATATATACATTTTTTTCTGATGGCTTCCATCAGGCTGCAAGTCTCATTAAAATGAGGGATATTGTTGAAACTAAAATACAACAAGAAATAAGAAAAAAACCTCATGACCTCATGCATGACTGTGAGTTATTTTATGATTGTGCGGTGGTTACGGGCTTCTAAAGCTGTGGTCTGGAACATTCAATTGCAAACTCATAACTGGATATCATGATATTGGTTTTCTGAAATATGATCTAAGAAAATTTAAAACACTTAAGAACTAACACAGCAATGATTTTTCAAAACACTCATATTGTTGAAATTGGAGATGATAGGAGAACATAGCAGTGAAAGCAAAATATTAACATTTGGTGGGAAGACATTTTTTGAGTCTGCAACGTGGAATAGAAATTGCATTGAGGTTACTTGACACTGGCCAATCTTTTTTTTTTTTAAACATCTTTATTGGAGTATAATCGCTTTACAATGGTGTGTTAGTTTCTGCTGTATAACAAAGTGAATCAGCTATACATATACATATATCCCCATATCCCCTCCCTCTTGTGTCTCCCTCTCACCCTCCCTATCCCACCCCTCTAGGTTGGTCACAAAGCACCGAGCTGATCTCCCTGTGCTATGCGGCTGCTTCCCACTAGCTATCTATTTTACATTTGGTAGTGTACATATGTCCCTGCCACTCTCTCACTTCGTCCCAGCTTCCCCTTCCCCCCTCCCCGTGTCCTCAAGTCCATTCTCTACGTCTGCGTCTTTATTCCTGTCCTGCCCCTAGGTTCTTCATGACCATTTTTTTTTTTTTTAGATTCCATATATATGTGTTAGCATATGGTATTTATTTTTCTCTTTCTGACTTCACTCTGTATGACAGACTCTAGGTCCATCCACCTCACTACAAATAACTCAATTTTGTTTCTTTTTATGGCTGAGTAATCTTCCATTGTATATACATGCCACATCTTCTTTATCCATTCATCTGTTGATGGACACTTAGGTTGCTTCCATGTCCTGGCTATTGTAAACAGTGCTACAATGAACATTGTGGTACGTGACTCTTTTTGAATTATGGTTTTCTCAGGGTATATGCCCAGTAGTGGGATTGCTGGGTTGTATGGTAGTTCTATTTTTAGTTTTTTAAGGAACTACTGTTCTCCATAGTGGCTGTATCAATTTACATTCCCACCAACAGTGCAAGAGCGTTCCCTTTTCTCCACACCCTCTCCAGCATTTATTGTTTGTAGATGACACTGGCCAATCTTAACTAAGGTTATTATGGAAAAGTTGATAATTGTGTCTGCATATTCTCACTAAGTCTATGATTAGTGTCTGGAATTCATGTTAGTTCAAGCAACTATAAATAAAAAACTAGCAGTTCTGACTCTGGAATCCCAAAAACAAAAGTGTGAACAGGAGCCCATTTGCGAAATTTGAAAATGAATCCTGAATTTCTTGCAGAACAGTGAGCTTTGTGAATTGTTTTAGCACAGAGACACCACCATATACAATCATAGCAACGAGTTCAGGAAAGTCAGATCCCTGGACAATAGTTATACCTCAAGAAGTGTTGGGCTTTTTTTTTTAAAAAAAAGCAGTTGAAACATCTGTATGATATTGAACTTGGGAGGAAAACTAAAATATTTACTTCTATGTTGGTATTGCACAAACTCTTCCACCTTCCAGCTTTGTGACTTTAGGAAAATGCTTTCAGCTCCCTGAGCTACTAACTGAGGTTGCTTTGAGGTTTGTAGGAGGAAATTCATGGGAAATGATAAAATTCTATACAGACGTAACATTATTGCATAATTGTGTTTTGAAAAGAGTGGCATCAAGAATTATTTAAGCACAAATCAATTAATCAGAGAAGAGAAAAAGTTTTTTAAAGTAACATTTAAATCCAATGAAATGGCTTAATATCTGAGCATTAACAATTCTTATCACCGTTTTCTTAACTATAGTTAATTATCGGCAGTGGGTTATCTACACAGCAATTTATCAACAGTGAAACTTCATACCCTCTACAGAAGCATTGTGCTAGGATTTGGTTACTGATCAACTGGGATTTTTAATTAAAATACAATGTGTGATGCTGGAGGAATTTGCAAGGTGAAACTGTTTAAGTCTTTCTTGCTATACTTCACCAACCCAGAAAAGGATATTTAAGACATACTGCAGTTTTTTTTTTGTAGTTGTTGTTGTTTTGCGGTACGCGGGCCTCTCACTGTCGCGGCCTCTCCCGTTGCGGAGCACAGGCTCCGGACGCGCAGGCTCAGCGGCCATGGCTCACGGGCCCAGCCGCTCCGCGGCATGTGGGATCTTCCCGGACCGGGGTATGAACCTGCGTCCCCTGCATCGGCAGGCGGACTCTCAACCACTGCGCCACCAGGGAAGCCCCATACTGCAGTTTTTATCCCTATCTCAACATCCTAGAGACCATGAGAAAAAGTGCAGCAGAATCTGGAAAATTATTTAATAATCATACCTTGATTATTAAATATGTTGTTTGTAAGACATTGTCCTGTGGCCCTAGAACAGTGGTTCTCAAATTTTGATGTGCATCACAAGCACCTAGAGGACTTGCTAATGTCCACGCATGGCTGGACCCCACTCTGACTATCTGATTCAATACATCTGGAACAGGGGCCAAGAATCTGCATTTCTAACTCATTCCAGGTGATGCTGAGGCTGCACATCTGGGGGTAAGTTGAGAAACAATACTTAGATAAAGGGACACTGAGAAGAGAGGATACAGACCTGGCTTCTTGGGCTCTGGTGATGGATAGCAGTCTGTCTAAGGAGAGTCATATAACTTCTGTGCGTCTCGGGTTGGGAAGCCACTTCTGCTCCAGGTGGACCAGCTTGTCTGAGAGAAGGCTGTCTCCTTGACAGAGGAGGGAGCTCATGGACAATGCTTATCTCACCGACCAGTCTCAGGCTGACTATTGCCTCCTAGTAGACATTTCTTATTCGGTTGGAGCCTGCAGGCAGGGATCAGCCTGCCATGACACACCTGGAAGCTGGCTCTTAAATGACTTCATTTCTCTGTTCTTATCTATTGTGTAGTGATTTTTTTCCAACAACAGTATTTCTTATGTTTCCAAGTTCTTGAGGGCATATCTCACTGTTATCTTAACATGTTTCTTGTAACTTCTTTCCTTTTTTTATTAATAAATATATTCACACTGTTTACAAGAAAAGTCCAACTCCTCTGTCTTCCTTGCTGGGTTAATTGAGACTCTCAGATGAGAAGACCTCTGTATGAATGCTTATAAACTGCTATATAATGGCAGATAACAGACTCAAAAAATGTATTTATGAGTGATTTATGTGGTTGAACAAAAACCAGATGGGTTTGGCTTCTGTCAAAGAGTTAATATGTAACAACAACAAAAAAAGAAAAAAACAGGTAAGCCCAGGGGTTGTAGCTAAGAGGGGCACTGAACCTTAAAATAAGCTACCTAGAGAGGGTCATGTCCCATTTAAGTAGACACGTTTTATAGCTCCTTGGAGAGCACAAGATTGAAAAGAGGATGATTGGTTTTACATAGATGTGCCTGTACCTCTAGGAAATCCAACAACAGATGGTATTATTTCAGTAAGTCTGTTTTCGGTTTAAATACTTCTTTTTAATAGAAATAAGATTCTGCTGACTGCATCATTCTGTATGTTACAATGTGAGCTTTCCTGCTTACATTTTCAGTGGTGGTTAAAAATTCAACTGTGCACATGTCTGATTATTCGTTGGTAAGCTGGTGTTGGCTTCTCTTTTCTGCCCCACATTCCAATTCTCCTATTGCTGATCAAAATTTCTGCAGTTATAGTTCAAGGAACTATAATGAAAACAAAGTAAAAATGGTCCCAGAGAAATGAAAAGATTGAGATGTAAAACAATCGTCTTCCCTGAAGTCAGTAACCACTCACAGAGGGGAAGTCATCCCATTCTCCTCTCACAGTTCTCATTTCATAGGATTGGATTAGGCTGGTGAAGCATTGGTTGGGGAAATACAGAAATTATAAAGCTAAACTGCATGAAAGAGGCATATCCTGGTGATTTTTGATGTAAGACACCATTGGGTCACATTCTCTCTCTCTTTTTGTCTCTCATCTTGTTGAGGTGCTAAGAACTGGGGCTGGCTGTGCTTTATGATTGAAAAATATTTTTATTTCTAAAGGACTAAGGGACCAGGATGACCTGAGAAAAATCTTGGGCTAATATTTAAGGGAAAGGAGAATGGATTTCAGAATATAATTAGTCTTATCTGAGTCTTATCCAGCCTAGTTCATTAAGGGAGAAAAGCTGAAAGGAATTCAGGGGAAAAAATTCCTGTATCTTGCTGGACTGTGTCCTCTGTTGTTCAGGAATTTAAGAAAAATGTTAAATTTATAGATGGATTTTTAAAATTCCTGGTATTTGTTTTAAAGTAACCCAGTGGAGGATGAGAGGGACATGTGTGTGTGAAAATAGCTAAAACAAGTTTTGCCGTGCACGCTTTATTGTGGAAATTGGGGAAGAGGTTCATTTTACTATTCTCTCTGCTTTTAAATTTTATGCTTAATTTTCAATACTAATAATATGCCTAAATGTGAAAAAAGAGAAAACTATTAAGTGATTTGATCATCTATAGATTCAATGGAAGAAAATAAAACCCAATACTTAACATGGGATGTATTTCATTCAAGTAGGCTTTTTTTTTTTTGCGGTACGCGGGCCTCTCACTGTTGTGGCCTCTCCCATTGCAGAGCACAGGCTCCGGACGCGCAGGCTCAGCGGCCATGGCTCACGGGCCCAACCGCTCCACGGCATGTGGGATCTTCCCGGGCCGGGGCACGAACCCGTGTCCCCTGCATCGGCAGGCGGACTCTCAACCACTGTGCCACCAGGGAAGCCCTCAAGTAGGTTTTAAAAGCATTTCTTTTATAAAAGTTTCGAAACATTGTGTAAACTCAGTATTCATTCAGATTGTAACACTTCCATTTTATGATGCCAACAATAACTTCTCTCTATTATGGGAATAACTAGCAGTTTGTAGTATTTGATACTAACCCCTTGGTCATTACCATGGGTTTTTGTCATTAAAGCACTGAAGTTATAAGTACAGGCTATCAGAAGTGAAAATCATATCTAAAAATATAGCTTGTCATTTAGATGTTTCTAAATATTTTATTTGACAAAAAATGTATAAATCTATTTCTATCAAACTTTTTAAAATCCATGAATTGTTTAGAAATACAAAGAAACAACTATAGAATATTCTAGTGGAAATGACTAAAAACTGCTTGTTGGATCTGCAAAGACAAGTAAAGAACTGACAAACATATGATTTGAGAAATTGGGCTTCTCATATAAATTACCTAGATTGGATCCTCATGTTAACTGAATTCCATGGATAAACAACCTTTCTTTTACCTTTGTGAATGCTGTCTTCCTCAATGTTGTGGGATAGAGATCAAGTGAGCCTTTTCTAGCACTAAGCTTCAGCTTAAAATAAGCACTAATTTCAAGTGAAAGTGTGGAGTAATTTGGGAATGTTTCTTCTGCTGCTTTAAATGTGTGCAGACTGATTACATAATGACAAAAGCAGTCAGGTGGCTTAATTGGATGCAACAGTGCTCACTGGGGCAAAACTGAGTCTGTTCCTGTCTATAATACATTTTTACATTTTGCATGGTATCCATACATCCTCCTGAAGTGAGTTTCTCATAATTCTTTTGCAGGGTTCTTAGTTTCAAAGCTTGCCCTACACATTAGTATTATCTGGACAACATGCATACCTCACCCTTTTTGGCCACAAAAATTCAGGAAACATAAAAATCAGAAGGAACATTATAATCTGATCCTGCTATGTATCAGACCTCATTCTTTATTATTTTACTCCAAAACATTCTCCCACTTCTGGGTCTTTGCATTTGCAGTTCTCAATCACATATTTCTAATTATCAGTTCTAAGCTCAGTACTGCCCTCTCAGTGGAGTCTTTTTAGGTCATTCAACCTAAAGTAGCTCCTTTCACTCAGTGCTTCTCCAGTGAATTAACCCGTGTCATTTTCTTCATTGCATTTTTCACTAGTTGAAATTGTCTCGTTCAATTATTTCTATGTTTATTTTCTATCTCCCTTCACTAGAACGTAATCTTCATGAGGACAGACTTTATTTTTCTAACACAGTATTTAGAACACTGTCTGGCATATGGTTGGTGCTCAAAAAGATGTTTGTTAAGTGAATAAATGACTCACTAGCCAAATGGATGAATGAATAAAGTTTATGTAGGACTTTTTCTTCTGAATCAGAGAGTCAAATATTTAGAAGGAATTGGTCATCAACAAAAAATCACTACACTTTCATTAGGATGACTTAGTAAATAGGATCCTAGATTAAATCAATTAGTGAAACAAGGGCAAAGTTGTATGATTTATCACATACGGTTGAACCATCTACTGTAACAGCAAAAGCTCCAGTGCTTGATTACACAGAGTACTTAGAATTTCATGTGGTAGTTTTGAATCTAAATTACTGAGCATACAGTTCTTCATTTACCCCAGAGATAAACCCAGCAAGGTGCAGTATGGGCAGTGGGCTGGGATTGGAACCTACCACAGTAAATTTGAAAAGGTAGTATTCTCAAACTTAACTTTGGATTATAGGTAAGGAATGAGAAAATGGTGAATCCGAGGCTCAAAGGTAGTGGATTCAAAAGGTAAGGTTGTCCTTGATGATGTAGAAGGTAAAACAGTGTTAGGGAAAACTGTTAGTTGTATTTATGGGCTCTACTTTAATTCATATTATCTTGGGCGATCTTGCTTTAAGATAGGTTGTTCTCCCTTTATAGAGAAATCTACCAGATACTTCAGAAATCTCCAAATGCTGGAAGTCTGTGACCCAACATTTCATTGACAATGATGAGCATGTGTCCTTTGGTTGCTCTCCAGTTGTCCCCCAAGCATCCTTCACTGCTCCTCTAGATTTGGGCTCTATATAAAAATTCTCCTGTTAGTAACTCTATCCCTGTACTTTTTCTGACAATGTTACTCCTGTCAGGAACGCTCTGCTTGTCTTGTCCACTATCCATACTCTATGTGTTAATTCATATATCAATTATTTCACAAGTATTTGTTGGTGTGGTTACCTAAAAAAAAAAAATGAAAGACGAGAAAAATAAGCTTTCCAAGTGGTAGAACATTTACTAAATCTGGAGGAAGAGCAAATGAGCTCTCTGGAATCTCTTCTTATAAGGACAGTAAATCCTATGGATCAGGCCCCTTATAACCTCATTTAACTTTAATTACTTCCATAAAAGTCCAGTCTCCAAATATCATTACATTGGGGGGTTAGGGCTTCAACGCATGAATACTGGGGGGACACTGCATTCACTCCATAATAAGCAGGGTGTGTTACTGGTGGTATTGGAACTACTCACTGATATTTTATTTAGAATTTTTGCAATACTTATAAGTAATATTAGTCTATAATTTCTTTATTGTCCACTATCTTTATCAGGCTGTTTGTCAATATTATTTTTGCTTAATAAAATGAATTTGAATGTTTTCCATCATTTATGTGCTAACTGGTCTCTAAATATTTGGTAGACTTATTTGGTGAAACCGTTTGTCCCTGGTACTATTTTTCTGAAGCAGCTCTTTTACAACTTTATTGCGTCTGTGAAAATGTATCTAGTTAATCCTCCCACCCTTATCAGGGTTAATTTTGGTAAATTGAATTTCTCTCTAAAGAAATAGATATACATCTGAATTTCCCGGTAACCAGGTTACTGGAGGCAGACCTAGATTTACGCTAATTTAGAAAAATAGAGTCTAAATTCTAACTAATTTTAGAAAAATAAAGATACGTGATTCTTTCTTATATTCAGATATCAGGGAATATATGAATCATAATATTTTTTATTGGAATAATCACTGTTTCTATTTATTTGCATTTTATTTATCATTTTTCTTCTTCTTTTTTTTTTTTTATAAGACTATGCCTCTACTATTATCCAGCCAGAAGATTGGTGACAGACTCCTGAAGGTCAGGACCTTGTCTTCTCCACACTGTGTATTGCTATAATATACAATGCAGTGCGATACAGTAGATGTGTAATAAATATGTATTATTATGGAAAGCAATATGGACCCTGATAGATGTTTGACATTTCATAATAATCTTCTAGCAGCATGTTATAATGCAGTACTCCATACTGAGAACAAAAATTGGTTTAAGGGGACATATCTTTGTATAAGACTTTTAAAAGAATTGTAGCTATACCGTTTTGCTATACTCTGCAAATAACTCTAAATAATAGAGTAGCAATTGTCAAGAAGTATGAATAAGGAAAGATAATTTGAAATTTAAGAGAGTGCACCATTAACCACAAACAGAGAAATACGTGAGAATGAAAAAAATACCTGTCAAAGGAAATATTTATGAAATAGTTGGAGTTCAAAGGCAAATACATTTAACATCTGAAAGAAGCTGGCTGTTTTTTTGTATATCCTTGTCAAAGATTGACTTTCACCTACTTTCCCTCAGCAAATGAGTGGCAGTTTTGTTATTTATAGGGTAGGATTTCAGGGATCCATTAAAGCTTTCAAAATACCATTAATGGCATGATAAGACGTTTTTCTGGAGGTAATCATTTCTTCAGGTGGATCTTGTTAGTGGATTTTCACACTCTCTATTAGCATCATTGCTGAACATGAAAACAAGGTAGATGCATCACCGTTAGGAGTATCAAGACAGCACCAGCACAGCCACTTATGAGTCACTGATCTTGCTGTCAGCAGTGAGTCTATCAGCGGGAAAGTGACCTTGAGATAAACGTCACATTTTCTGTAATGTTTCATTCATTATAGGTTCCTGATAGTGGAAGGTATAAAATGGAGATACCTTCACTGAAAACATCATAAATAATTTGACATAATATGGTTTGAGCCAAATTCATATGAAAATAATGAAGCATTTATTTCAATAGAAAGGAAGAATTTAGTCGCACTCAGTTAATTTGTTTGATTGTTCTATTTTCATGGTTTTATAGCCTGCTATATTTAAATAGTAACCAGACAGTTGAAAATAGTATGCCATTACATTTCAAATTTTTAGACACATTTGCACAAGAAGATGAAATTTTCAAACTAAGATTTAGATTAACCAAGTCTGGCTGTACCAAAAGTAAGAAATTATGTTAAGCAAGATTTTTTAAAATGTTTCTTTCAGCATGATCCCTCATATTGAATTGTTGTACCCTTTGTGCCAAGAAAAGGAAAGCTTTCTGGGTCAGCATTAATTGTCATGTACAGCTGTAGAATCATAGATGTGTGTATGACAGTAGTCAGGAGATGTGAATATGTGTTAAATATTTTAATAACTTACATCTCACATAGGCAGCATAGATATGAGAATAATCAGTTATCTAGATAATTCATAAATAAATTCAATAGGTATTTCAAGAGTCATCTAGTGGCCTGTGTATTGTGGGAGACAGTCAAGAAGAAAAATATTATATTTCTATTTTTGTCTGAAATATTTTATAATCGAGGCAAAACGTTCGAGATTTGCTTTTCTTAGATTTATTTTTTTATATTTACAGTTCTTGACTTTGTTTTGCGTTTGTGGGCTCAGCCTGAGGCTAATCACAGTCTGACAGTAGCTAAGGATCGTTAGACTATGTCTGTAGTGCACTGATGTTATTGAGCTGCATGTTCCATTGGGTCTTATATTGAGGGTAAGATCCATACATCATAGATAAATTATTCAGGTAATGTTGTTTTTTGATTCTTTTACCTTTACATAATATGATTCTTTGCGTACTTTTTCTTTTTTTGTGATACGTGGGCCTCTCACTGCTGTGGCCTCTCCCGTCGCGGAGCACAGGCTCCGGACGCGCAGGCTCAGCAGCCATGGCTCACGGGCCCAGCGGCTTTGCGGCATGTGGGATCTTCCCGGACCGGGGCACGAACCCGTGTCCCCTGAATCGGCAGGCGGACTCTCAACCACTGCGCCACCAGGGAAGCCCACGTACTTTTTTTTTTAAAAGAAAAAGCTTATCGGCTCAAATACACATGTATGTTGGAACCTTTATGCACTTCTATTTTTAGGAGCCAAGTAGTGAAAACATTTCAGGTGAGATAGTGTTGGTATTATAGCAGTGAAATCTTGGCAATTCATTCTGACTAAAATAGAGTATCATTTACTCGCTATCTCATTTCATGAGTTCACCAATTACCCGGTCTCTCACGCTGAAAATCCTGTTGTCATCCTTGACAGCTCTACCTTCCTCAAACTTTATTCTCTCCCATTTCTGTCAGTTCCCCCTATGCAATATCTCCCAAATCACTCAGCTCCACTCTTTCCTCAGTTTTAAAGATACTTTCACCTGCAGTTTTCCTGTGCGATTTCTGGACCTTCATTTTCATGCCATGAAGGAACATAGTCATGCAAGGGTAGGAAGAGGTCGTCAGCATGGGGACAGCATTAACTCTGCTGTCATTAATTAAAATGAAATGTGCACTAAAAATACATCTCAAAATGGATCCTTGCACATCACTGGGTTTTGGCAGCATGGCTGAGAAATAAAATGCTCTAAAATATTCTCTACTCTACTTCCAGTCATTGAAAACTATTTTGATCATGTCAGTCTCTTTCACACATACTTTACAAGTTCTGCACTGCATGCAGGATAAGGTCCAAACTCCTTGACAAGCCATTCAAATCTCACCAACACAATTCTTTGCACATTGAAGGATATCTATCTAACCCCTGTGAATACATAAATATGTATGATATACATCATATATACACATATACATATATGTACTTATGTATATATAAAGTCCCATGCATATGTACATTGTAGGATATATTAACGTATAGTGGAGTATCATTGTATTGCAGTTGGATTTATTGACTATAAACTAGTAATTATCAATATCAGAGGTCAGCCTGAAACTGACTGCCGTCCAGTGTAGTTAAATCAACATGTCCCAGAGAGAGAAGTCAAAATTATAACACATCCATTTTGGCTTTGTTTCAATTGCACTGTGGGAAGATGTCTATCCACAAGGTAATTTGTGAAACATTTTATTTTCAATCTCAATCTATTATAGTCCTTATAAATCCTAGTTTTACCTGATAGCTTTTATATTTTACTAATTTCAATAAAATGAGAAAAAATGTGGAGATATAAACAAATAATGGAGTCAAGATAAAAATTGGGGCAGGGAGATATGAAGGAAACATAGAAATACTATCATTGCAATTCAAGGCTCCTGGCACTAGACCAAACTTTCTATTCTGTTTTATTTTCTTTCTGAATTCTTTATCCTGCCAAGTACTTTTCTCTATTTTAATAAAATATTTCTTTTTAATAGTGCAATATATTAAAAATTTTAAAGGTAAAGCAGACCTAAAGTTAATTCAACAATTCAAGTTAAAGAACACTTATTTGATACTTACTGGCTTTTTGCTTAGATATTTTTTAAACTTATTTTTTGTTGAAGTATCGTTGATGTACAGTAATATTATATAAGTTACAGGTGTTCAGTATAGTGATTCACAATTTTTAAAGGTTATACTCCATTTACAGTTATTATAAAACATTGGCTATATTCCCGGTGTTGTATAGTATACCCTTGTAGCTTATTTTATACACAATAGTTTGTACCTCTTACTCCCCTACCTGTACATTGCCCCTCCTCCCTTCCCTCTCCCCACTGGTAACCACTACTTTGCTCTCTATATTTGTGAGTCTGCTTCTTTTTTGTTTCATTCACTAGTTTGTTGTATTTTTAAGATTCCACATGTAAGTGATATCATACAGTATTTGTCTTTGTCTGACTTATTTCACTTAGCATAATGCACTCTAATTCCATCCATGTTGCTGCAAATGCCAAAACTTCATTTTTTTATGGCTGAGTAGTATTCCATTGTGTGTGTGTGTGTGTGTGTGTGTGTGTGTGTGTGTTTGTATACACACCATATCTTCTTTATCCATTCATCTGTTGATGAACATTTAGGTTGCTTCCTTATCTTGGCAATTGCAAATAATGCTGCTGTGAACATCGGGGTGCACATACCTTTTCTAATTAGTCTTTTTGTTGTTGTTGTTGTTGTTTGGATACCTAGGAGTGGGATTCCTGGGTCACATGGTAGTCCTAGTTTTAGTTTTTTGAGAAAATTCCATACTGTTTTCCACAGTGGCTGCACCAACTTACATTTGCACCAACAGTTTACAAGGATTCCCTTTTCTCCACATCCTTGCCAACATTTGTTATTTGTGTTCTTTTTTTTTTTTAAGATGTTGGGGGTAGGAGTTTACTAATTTATTTATTTTATTTTTGCTGTGTTGGGTCTTTGTTTCTGTGCGAGGGCTTTCTCTAGTTGTGGCAAGCGGGAGCCACTCTTCATTGCGGTGCGTGGGCCTCTCACTATCGCGGCCTCTCTTGTTGCGGAGCACAGGCTCCAGATGCGCAGGCTCAGTAGTTGTGGCTCACGGGCCTAGTTGCTCCGCGGCATGTGGGATCCTCCCAGACCAGGGCTCGAACCCGTGTCCCCTGCATTAGCAGGCAGATTCTCAACCACTGCGCCACCAGGGAAGCCCCTATTTGTGTTCTTTATGATGATAGCTATTCTGACAAGTGTGAGGTGATATCTCATTGTGGTTTTGATTTGCATTTCTCTGATGATTAGCTATATTGAGCATATTTTCATGTGCCTGTTGGCCATCTGCATTTCCTCTTTGGAAAAATGTCTATTCAGTTCTTCTGCCCATTTTTAAATTGGCTTGTTTGTTTTTTCTAATATTGAGTTTATGAGCTATTTATATATGTTGGATGTTAACCCCTTATTGGTCATATCATTTGCAAATATTTTCTTCCAGTCCATAGGTTGTCTTTTCGTTTTGTTTATGATTTCCTTTGCTGTGCAAAAGCTTTTAAGTTTAATTAGGTCCAATTTGTTTATATTTGCCTTTATTTCCTTTGTTTTAGGAGACAGATCCGAAAAAATACTGCTACGATTTCTGACATTTATTGTTTACAAAGCGCTGTTCTAGGAGCTAATGATTAAAACTCTCTAACAATTCATGCAATAGTTCAAAAAGTATATACATAAATATCTCTGTGCAAAACAGGGAGACAGTGAATGGACCCTTAACCTCCCAGGGACCCAATTTATAAACCTGGAAGTTTAATTTACCTGCTTTCTCCCATTTTCTCCTTCAAGAACAGTCACCAAATCCAGTGAACTGTATGTTTCATCATTCACCCCTGCTATTCCCTAGCATCCTCCGTCTACCTACCCACCTACATAGCCACCTACCTCTTTCATTCCTACATGAATAAATTCTTCTTATTCCTTCATTCTCCATAGTTAACCCATCATGATATCTCACTGATTCTATCTCCAAAATAATAAATCTAAATGTATCTTATCTCTACTGCAACTATCAACTCTATAGAACACCAGAGTATGTGTCTTAAAAAGTACATTGAATCGTGTCCACCCGAGCTTAAATGCGAACTTTTCAACATTACCTGTAAGGATCTGCATGATCTTACCTCTTCTGTTACTCATCCAATTAGCACATATTTCTTGACAACTCACTGTATGCCAGGTTAGACGCTGGATACGCAATAGCACGACACATACGATTTCTTTCAACAAACTTGTATTCTAGTGGGGGATCTAGAAGTAAGTATTTCAGTAAATAAGTAATCAAATTATAATACATTTTTATGAATGCCATAAAAGAAGCAAGTTTAATTCTAAACCATAATGTGGAGAGGGAACATCCATTTGAGACAGGATATGCAGACAAGATGATGAAGTGTCATTCAAGAGGAAGACATAAACTGAGATGGAGCCAGCCGCAGGACGGATGAGGACAAAGTGTTCCAGAGGGATCTAAATGTGCAAAATTCCTAAAGTGAGGGCCTGAGTGTCCAGATCAAAGTGATATAAGGGGAGCGGGTCAGGAAAAATGGTAGAGATGTAGGTAAGAGATTATATTCATTTTCTATGCTGTAAAACAAATTGACATAAAATTAGTGGCTTAAAACAATGTGTATTTATTATCTAATTGACAGTTTCCACAGATTAGGAGTCTGGACATTACTTAACTGGGTCTTTGGCTCAGGGTCTTAGTCTTAACAAGGCTGCCCTCATGCTGTTGACCAGTGTTTTCCTACTGGAGCTCAACTCACATGGTTGTTGGCAGATTTCGGTTCCCTGTGCTTGTAGGACTGAGGTCCTCATTTTCTAACTGCCAGAGGCCACTCCCAGCTCCTAGATGTCACCCAAAGTTCTCTGCCATACACCTTCTCACAGGCTCTCTCATTACATGGCACCTGACTTCTTCAAGGACAGCAAAAGTGTCTCTGACTCCAGTCTGCTATTATGGAGTCTTATACAATGTAATGTAATTATGGAGTGACTGTCTTATTATCTTTGCTAGATTCTATTGGTTAGAAGCAAGTCATAGTTTACACTTCAGTCATGTAAAGTTATTGAATCAGGGTTCAATCATCTAAAGTTATGGTAAGGAATTTGAATTTATTCTAAGTGAAATGGATTTTGTGGAAGAGAAGGAGGAAAGAAGGAAGGAAGGGCCAAATCATGTCTCAGGGAATTAAAAAGAGGAGTTAATTCTGTTTTGTGGCTCAGAGAAGATTTCTTGGAGAAGGTGGCCCGAGGGTAATAGACTGATTGATAAACAGAAAGAGATGACATCAGAGGAAGATAATATCTGTGCAAAGACTGCTGGTGGATTGCGGGAGAGCAAGTGGCACCCACATATGGAGTATTCAGGATGCACAGTTTCAAAAGTAAATAGAAACCAAATGGATTTGAATGTAATGTGTGATTCTGTATGGTTTTTAAAGTAATCTATATTATCAGACATGCTAGTTTGGAAGGTAAGCCTGGAGCTGACAATAGGGAGAATGAACTGGAGGAAGAACTCGGAACAGGTAAGGAAGCCATGACTTCCGGTGAATTTTTAAAACATTTTTAATACATTTTGAAATCACTGAACTGCACGATATGAAAGTGTCAGAAAAATTTTCTTTCTTCCTTTCCTTTTTAAACTACTTTAATTGAGGTATGATTGACATACAAAGAACTGTAGATATTTAATGTATATAACTTGATGTGTTTGGAGAAAAGTATACACCCATGAAACCGTTATCACTCAGTGTCATAAACTTATCCGTCACCTCCAAAAGTTTCCTCCCACCACTTCTCCTTTTTTTGAACAATTTTCTTTAAAGAGAGCTGCAGCTTAAAAAGAGCTGTAACTGGAATAAAACATTCCTTAGTTTGCTTACAATGACACTTTTGAAGGACCTTGGTTTTAAGGGCATCTCAAGAGAACTAGGTGCCCTACCTTTAATTAGCAATTTCCAGTTTTAGGTATAAGGAATGGGAGTAAGGAACCAGGGCTTGCCTTTTATGCTAGGTAGAAAATTTTGAATTGCTTTGGGACTGGAAGCCTGGCTGCCCTGCTTATATTTGCATCCCCTGTTACTAACACATACTCGATGCTTCCAAAATATTTTAAAATAGACAAATCAATCAATAAAGAGCTGTATCAAATAAATATTATTATGTCAGTCATCAGACCACTACCTCTTTCCGCTCTGGTCTCTCTCCCCTGCCTTTATTTTTCTTCCTAACGTCCAAATTCATTATGAAGATTCAAGGCATATTCTAATCTCAAAATCTCAATGCATTAATTTTTACCTTGCTTTGTGTTAGAGCGAAATTATGTAGATTGCCTTATCCACAGACTGTATGTAACGTGTGAGATCACTCACAATATGTAAGGCGAGCTCATGCCAATTGCTTCAGTACTGATTATACTTGGATTTGCACTGTCTTTGAAACTAAATTTAGATGATTCCTCATCTCAAGACTTCTATTTAATGCCAAACTGATTACTACATTCTGGATTATGAAAGAATATACCCTAGGATATTATTTCTGAGCTACTAAGTAATGATTGTGAGATAAGATAAAGCAGGAGAAGCCAATGTTTACTAGTGCATGATTAAAGGTATGTTTGATATTTTATTCAACACAAATATTTGAATATCCTTTCTGGAATTTCCTAAATAAATAGCATATTAGCATTTAGAATTGGTTAGAATATGTATGTGTACTCCTTCACTCACTTTCATTAATATTAAAGAAGAATGAGTTTATTTTTTTCACTTAATGGAATTCTGGCAAATAAGGTGTTTCTCTTCCCTTAGCTCTGTGCTTGCCACCTAAGAATAATTAATACATATTTTTAAAATAATTTTAATCCTAATAACTCAAACGAATCTGTATTTCTCTGTTACTATGGATTTAGTAAATTACTCAGAATTAATAATATAGACTATAGCAACTGCTTCACTCTAGGTAGTTTTAATATTTAAATAAATATTTTAAATACATAAATAAACATGTAATATTCAGTATCTGCTTTGATAAATTATTTTCCTTTGTAAAAAACAAAGTTAAGATTATATGTGAGAAAGACAATTTAAATAGAATTCAGCCAAAATATGCCACATTTGCAATTTGAAAACCCTTGAGAATTTTCTAATGTGGTTTAGAGTACTAGGAGGTTTGACACTGTAAAAGTGTTTAGCGTCTGGGTTAACCGCAGAAACTTGGAAGCAAACCCAAGGCTGCTATGACACACAGCAGAGCTATAGCAGCTTCTAAAAGTGGGCACGTGTGAAGGCTGTTCTACTGAAAATTACCCACCGTGCATAAATTTTTGTGATGACAGGCTGTAATTATTTTTATTAAAAATAAGGATTTTCCATCAAAAGATATTCTTTCCATAAAAAGATATTCTGATTATGAATAATTTGAACAATTCAGAAAAAAATATAATTAAAGAAAAACTCATCTATAACCTTACCATCTGGGAATAAACACCCTAACTTTGCTACCTTTCTTTTCAGTATTTCTATGAATCATTTTTTACCCAGCTGTGTTTATATATTACATGCATAGGTTTATAGGAATTTAGGGGGAAGCTATAAAATTTGAAAAACACGGACAGGATAAAGAAGAAAACATCCAGAATTCTATGAACAGATATAGCCTCTAAACATTTTAAAGTGTTTCTGATTTGCTTCTTTTTTTGTTTTTTGGCGGTACGCGGGCCTCTCACTGTTGTGGCCTCTCCCATTGCGGAGCACAGGCTCCGGACGCGCAGGCTTAGCGGCCATGGCTCACGGGCCCAGCCGCTCCGCGGCATGTGGGATCTTCCCGGACCGGGGCACAAACCCGTGTCCCCTGCATCGGCAGGCGGATTCTCAACCACTGCGCCACCAGGGAAGCCCAGAGTGACATTTTTGGTGGAAGAAAATATCCACTGGGACTTGTTGAGAGAGGATATTTCTATGATTAGGTTGATTTATTAGTTTTTCTTGGTGAACAGAAACAAGGAATCACATTATTCAACACATACGATTTAAAAACATGACAAGTGTTTTCTCAGTTTCCTTGGAAATGAAAATGATAATTCTCTACACAATCTGACTTTGTTCAGAAAAATTCTCTTAGTGTCCCAACAATTTTAATGAAAGCAATATTACATAGAGCTTAAGATGAAATCCAGGCTCTGCCCCTTGGTAGCTGAGTGACCTTGGACGAGATATTTACCCTGTGCTTCGTGTTTGAATTGGTAAAATGGGGGTAGATGAGTCAATATGCGTGAACTGCTTAGAAGAGTGCCTGTCACTTCATATGTGCTATATATAGGTTAGTAGGTTTGGGAAAAGAACAGTATCTTCTTTACTGTTTAAAGGAGTTGTACATGACAGTAGACCTATGGACTATGCATATGATGCATACAAAGGGAAACACTTTGTCGGGGACTAGCAAAGGAGTAAAAATGGAAAGAAACAGCTGAACCACGTTTCGACACCAGGCTACAATTAATTAATCTAAATTTAATGTAGTCATTCCAACACAGTAAGGAAATGTTTTAGTGTCACGATTAAAATTGTGAGCCTAAATTCACACAAGACATTGTAACCTGTAGCAATCTTGGGGAAAATGTTTGTTGCCTCTAAGCCTCAGTGTACTTAACTGTAAATAGAGAGAGATAATCGTGTTTATATCAAAGGTAATTGTAAAAATGAGATAATTTACATCAAGTACTGGATACAAACTGAGCACCCAGGAAGTGTTAACTGCTATTATTGTGCATAGAAATAATAATAATTCCTAAGTATTCTAAAACTTTCTGTATCTTTGAGTTCTTAAATTTGTCTTACCTCTCAGACATCTGGAATAGGTTTAAATCTCTGATTTCGAACAAAGGTTTATGATGGTGTTTTTAGAGTCTTTATGTACCTGAGAATCCGCTTCTGATTCTTTTACTAATGAAAGACAATCTGAATGTGCAAGTATTTCCTCTGTCCCAACTCATTTTCTCAAAGGATTGTCACCATGTTTCCACTCTCTCCTTTCTGATAGAGGAGAAGTCTGAGGTTTTGTTTTTGTAAGGGAACCGATTGTCTGCCTGGAGCTTTTTGTAGAATTTGTTTTTTATAGATGTGTTCTTTATCCTGGGAAGGCATCGCCTCTTTTTATTGATTTCACCTGGAAAGTTATGAGCCTGTTTTAGATCTTAAATTTTTCCAGTGTATATGTTTTTATCAACTAAGTCTTTCAATATTTCTCACCAGCCATGTCCATATTCTCACCCCTCTCAGCGCTCCTCAGAAGAATGAGCTTATACAGCTTTTTCCTTTCTCTGCTCTTCTTATTTGCTTTTAGTAATAGCTTTTCAAGTTACTCCTTTGATTTATGTATTTAGTTTTCCTTGATGTCATTGCAACTTTAAATTAAATATATCGTATTATTATTTCTCTTTTAACCCTTTTCTTACTTTTCTCTCTTTAAATCCCATATTTTCATTTCAGCTTGTTATTTCCATATAATTTTCTATCTATATCGCATTGAGGTCATCATGTCTTCTTGCTTTCTAAGGTAGACATCAAACTCTACAGCTTTTTTCTCTAAATATCTTCTTTTTTTCTTTATTTTTTTTTGGCCATGCCGCATGGCTTGTGGGATCGCTGATTCTAAAGGATGGGTTTTCTTTTCCTTTTTTACTGAAGGAATTTGTTTTACAGGCCTTATTTTATTCTCTCTGTCTCTCAATACATCCTTAAATAAGTTGTATGTAGATACAAAGGATTGTATGTAGATTTGGCATGCTCTAAAAACAGAAACCATAGGTTGTTTTTGGCCCCATTCTCTATTTACTTAAAAGACGGTCATATTGAATCATAAGATAAATGGATGTGCAGGGTTCCAAGCCAGTTCCCACTATGAAGCAGTTTTGTTTGTGCATGTGTGTTTTTTTAGCCTTCCAGTGGAGATCTGGTATACCTACAGGAGAGCTTCTCCCATTCTCATGGCCTGATTCTCCGTCACTATGAGTATATAGTGCACATAGAAAAGTTTAATCTTAAACTCTCTTGCCTTCTTGCCTCTACTTTCATCTATAGCCTTGACTTCCTGAGGTATATCTACCAGGATTCATTATCTGAATGCAGTTACTGATGGGAAATACTGATGAGAGATACAGATGAGGGGTTCTAAAATGCTGGAATCGCAAAGACAGCACTAACAGTAGTAGCAACAGCTGACCAGTGTTTTGATTAGCATGAGTCTTGAGTGGATGAAGAATGCAGGATCTAGCCATTTACTTTTACATGGATAGTGAATTATGTTGCTAGCAGTGTAGAAGGGATAATTCGCTCTTTGAATGTGTCAATTGATTTAAGTTGATCTTGTTGTCAATAGAAATTCCTTCCATACTCTGATCATACATTGAATGAAAATCCTACCTAATGGTGGTGTTCGTGTACATGCATGTGTGTGTGTTTGTGTTGATGTTATTGTTGTCATTGTCTGCATATACGTATTTTCAATAAAAACTAGGAGAGTCTGTGTTGGGGACTGATCACTTAAAACCAGAAATACACACTTTCCTTTTAAGCATAATAAATGGATGTGTGATCTGAGACTGCCAGAGAATGTTCTGCTCACCGTAAACATTGTTTACATAATGTGCACAAATGGAAGGTTTTCACACAATGCTTCCTTCGTTTATCTTCTCATTCGATTCGGTTTCACAGAGCTATTTTTTTACTTTGTCTTGTTTTGGAGATACCCTGCCTTGTGAAGCATATTTACTTATCACTTGTGAATCTCTTGTTTCAATATCAGCCATGTAGAACAAAGGACCATATTACATAGCGTGAAGAGAGAACAAACACACAACGAGAAGCTGTGTTTAGTCCTCTTTGACACAATTTTGGTATCTACTGTTCTTGCTAGCTTTCCATACATGGGGCTATCTCGGTAGTATGGCACAAGGAAGAAGAGTTTTCCAGTTATTTTTGGCTTGTATTTAACTTCATTGCATTCCTGCTACAAAGATGAGCATGATTTCTAAATACTTTCCACAGCTATTCTTTTTTTTTAATTTATTAATTAAGTTATTTATTTTTGGCTGTGTTGGGTCTTCGTTTCTGTGCGAGGGCTTTCTCTAGTTGCGGTGAGCGAGGGCCACTCTTCATCGCGGTGTGCGGGCCTCTCACTATCGCGGCCTCTCTTGTTGCAGAGCACAGGCTCCAGACGCGCAGGCTCAGTAGTTGTGGCTCACGGGCCCAGTTGCTCCGTGGCATGTGGGATCTTCCCAGACCAGGGCTTGAACCCGTGTCCCCTGCATTGGCAGGCGGATTCTCAACCACTGTGCCACCAGGGAAGCCCCACAGCTATTCTGTACTCTCTTTCTCTGCCTCCTTTTCCCTTTTCTTTTTCCATTGTTTATGCCACTCACCCAATTTACACTATTTCTCTTTTCTATCAGAGATAAGGTGAAGAAGAAGAAAATAAAGAAGGAGAGGAAGAGGAATAGAAGGGTGAAGAGAATTAGAACTGAATTTTTCTTGGCCTCCTCTTTCTGCTTCCACTTCAAACCCTGAAATGATAGGGATAAGCTATAGGATTATCCTTTCAGACCCTACAGATGAGTAAATCTTGGTGTGAATAAGCTTCTGTATAATACAGTAAGGGATTCTATGATAAATTTGAATATGAAATTAATTTTAAATATGTATTATAATTTAAGAATTTATTTTAGATGCAAAGGGGACACAATTTTCTTTGCATTACTGGATATGTGTAAAGATATATATTTTTTGTAAATCCACAATGATCCTTTGTAGATCTTTATACAAACCTTCGCTATTGCCTCATCTCTATAGAATTGCTGAATTACTTAGAGGTTAGGAGTCCTGGTTATCATACGATCCTGCTTCCTCATTTTGCAGGTAAAAACTGAGTTTCCCAAGTCAGAGGAGAGTATGGGGATAGAATTGGGAATAAAATCTAGAATGCACAATGTGCTTATTTTACACTTTGGAAAGCATCCTAATATTTATATTTTAGCCTTATGAAGCACTGAAGTAGACGTGAGACTTTTCTGATGCACTATTGCAGAGAAGTCAGAATTTAATATTCCGATTGTATTTTCACAGCAACAGGCTGCCTCAAATCAAAGATGGAATGTTAGCATTTAGTCTTAGGCTCCATGGGAATCAAGATGTCAGTACTAAAATGCTTGTCTCCTTCCACTCGTGAGTCAATTATCACAAACAGTTTGAATTTAAAGACTGTAAAGTAGGGCTTCCCTGGTGGCGCAGTGGTTGAGAGTCCGCCTGCCGATGCAGAGAATGCAGGTTTGTGCCCCGGTCCGGGAAGATCCCACATGCCGTGGAGCGGCTGGGCCCGTGAACCATGGCCGCTGAGCCTGCGCGTCCGGAGCCTGTGCTCCGCAATGGGAGAGGCCACAAAAGCGAGAGGCCCGCGTACCGCAAAAAAAAAAAAAAAAAAGACATGGCTGGGGGGATACTATGGATCAGTTTTGAGACTTCCTTTCTTCACTGTCATTCGAAGATTTAATTAGCAGCATAGCTGCTGACTTGATGTGATGAAACTCAAGAGTTTGGGGCCCACTTGAGTCTGGCTTGTAGAAAGAGTTGCTGGTGAAAGTAGTGTCAGAAATAGATGCATTTACTTCAACTTTTCTTACTTCCAGAAACAAGCCTCACCAAATAGAAGTAGAATACATGCAGTGTGCTGACTAATGGTGAGTGTGTGTAAAACTGTCACCCACCAAGGAAGACCTTGTAATTAAATTAGTAGAAGTGACTGAGTTCGTGGAGCTAAAATTTAAGTGATGCCTATGCACGCAGTCTGCCAACCTCAGCACACTGTTTGGACATCTTGCATATTGGTCTTTGACCTTGGATGGCAGTATAAAAATTACCTCATCATTCAATATGAAAAATCCGATTGACCTATCCATTTAGGTAGGCTGACCCCGGCCTTAGAATTAACCATGGATCTCCTTCTTAAATGAGTTTTGACTGGGCTAGCACCTTTAACTCACATTTTTCACACCACATTTAAGCTTTCTTAGGCAAAATGATTCAGAATATATGCATATTTTTAAAAGGCTAAACATTGCCACAGACCTGTGGCACTCAACTTTCTAAGGGAAAAACAGAAATTAGAGACTCCCACTTTACGTATCTTTCCCAACTGCTCTGTATGTTGTAACTGGTCAGGGTCTCTGTTGTGAATGGGTCCTGGCTCCACCTTTGGCTAGTCGGTATCATCTGCAGTGGACAATATCAGGCCCAACGTTACCATCACTGACAGCTGCATGTTTGTCTGCACAAGAGATATTGCACTGTCTGTCCAGCAGGGACAGCAGTATCTTGACCTTCTGGTTATCAGCACACACTGTTACTGGATTCAGCAGGGGAGATGTGGGCTGGTGAGTTCAATATGGCTGACAGGACACAATCCAGGCAGCAAGAAGGCCAGTCCATAAACGTTCTACCATCTCCCCATTGGTTCATCCTGAAACTTCTATGGCAACTAATGGTGAATATACTATTGATTGGATTTCATACCTTTGGGGGTATCTGCAGCTGTTTTCAATTTTGGTTTCCCTTTGGTGAGGAGGTTAGGCCGTAATTATTATATAATTATTATACCTCCATTTCTTTTCTTAAGTGTTTTGATTTCAGAGAATGAGACCAGATGTAAAGGCAGAACTAGATTGACTACTTAGGCTGAGATAAGGGGTGCTACCATGCATTCTTTGGCAGAGATCCTTAGGTGTCCTGGGTAATTCATTTATGCAATACCCAGAAACAACTCCTGCAATAGATCTTATAAGGAGCTTAAATCCACAGGGAATATTGTGTGACCAACCTTACTGTTTTCTTACATTTCTAATAATCCAGTTAAATACAGTTCCAGCATGACCACACAGTGGATTTCCCTAGATTGGGGCAATGCACAAGAAATTATAAATGTGCTTCTAGAAGTTTTCCTGACTCTGACGCCTCAGGGAAACCAAGAGTGGTAACTTCTACCACACACCTCTCTTCATTAGCGAAGATGAAGGAAGGAATGGATGTAATCTTGGAAAGGTTGGGAATTTATTAGGGATTGACCATAAAAATATGGTCATTGTATCCTCCAAACATTTAAGGTTTTTGTACATATGTTACTTTTCCCCTAACTTGTCTAGATCATGTAATTTAGGATTTCTAGGAAATAGATGCATGATAGAGCAAAAGGGAAGCACTATGTACAGGACAGTATTGGGTAAATAATGGTGGAGCAGAGAGCCCTGAGTCTAAACTAACAAGTGTCGTGACTCAGGAAAAAACCCTTTACCTCCTGATACCTCAGTCTCTCCATCTGTTAAATGTGTTGGCTGCATGATACCTATAGTCACTGAAGCCTTCAAAACATATAATTCTATGCTGTGGCTTTGTTTTTCAAGCAGCTTATTTTATCATTTCTTTCATAGAGATATTAATGACGGTTTTAAAGGGCTTATATAAAGATGTTTATTAAAATAGTGGCTTTGGGGAGTTCCCTGGTGGTGCAATGGTTAAGAATCTGCCCGCCATTGCAGGGGTCATGGGTTCGATCCCTGGTCCGGGAAGATCCCGCGTGCTGCAGAGCAAGTAAGCCCGTGCGCCACAACTACTGAGCCTGCACGCTGTGCTCCGCGACAAGAGAAGACACCGCATTGAGAAGCCCGCGCACCACAACGAAGAGTAGCCCCCGCTCGCCGCAACTAGAAGAAGCCCACATGCAGCAACGGAGATCCACCGCAGCCAAAAAAAAAAAAAAAAGTGGCTTTGACAAAAATATAAAGGAAAAACAGTACAGTAGTAGTAGATGCTGTGATATACCAGCCAGGATCTCCTTCAGGAGCGAAGGACGTATTGTTCCAGCTGCCAGGTGGACTACCTGCATCCAGCTCACAGTTGTCAACCTTTTTCAGAACTGCCTCAGTTGAGAGGAACCAACTCACCCAAAGTCATGTCCCCTTGACATGGAGACGAAAAGGCTCAGCCTCATCACCTGAATTCTTAAAAACTGTGAAGGGCCATCCTTGATTCAAAGGTCCCCATGTGGTTGCCTAAGACCTTCCTGTGACTGCATCACAGCCCAACATCTTCCTCTACCAAATTCTGCCTCCTCTACATCCCTTTCTTTCTGCAGATGCTAATCTCAGGAGGACTCCTTTAATTATCATCCTCCAGGCTAACCTCCAGCTTAACGTCTGCTTCTCTGATTGCCCAGCCTGCAGCAGACAGTGTGTAATACCGTCCTTGCCTTTGTTATTGGGTCACGTGTTACTGAGCTAAGGTGCTAGGACAGTGTTTTTTCTTTTCTTTTTTTTCATAAATTTATTTATTTAGTTAGTTAGTTTTGGCTGCGTTGGGTCTTCTTTGCTGCGTGTGGGCTTTCTCTAGTTGTGGAGAGTGGGGGCTACTCTTCCTTGAGGTGCGTGGGCTTCTCATTGCGGTGGCTTCTCTTGTGGTGGAGCACGGGCTCTAGGCTCGCAGGCTTCAGTAGTTGTGGCACGCAGTCTCAGTAGTTGTGGCTCACGGGCTCTAGAGCACAGGCTAAGTAGGTGTGGCGCGTGGGCTTAGTTGCTCCGTGACATGTGAGATCTTCCCAGACCAGGGCTCAAACCCATGTCCCCTGCATTGGCAGGTGGATTCCCAATGACTGCACCATCAAGGAAGTCCCAGCACAGTGTTTTTTTCTGATTTGTAGTAATAAAATTTCTCCAGTTGTGCTGGGAGAGTATTTTCTGATGTTGAATTTTATGGTCTCTTTCTCTTACGTAGCATAAACCCAAGTAAAATAGGTTGTCTACACTTTGCAGATTTGGTAAATGCATTGTGTTTTTAAGGAAACTGAACTTGTTATTTATGGCTTCCTTGGATAAATATTTTTTAAAAATTTAATGTTTGTAAATAATTTGAGCTCACTGGAAGGAGTTCGACAGGTTATTTAACAGGACATTGAATGGAGTGGAGAGATAGCATTATTTCAATTGTTTGATGTTTTAGCTGTCCTTAGGAAGGCTCTTTATTCATGGAAATAGCATAATTTTAAGTGCATTATATTTTACCTTTAAAAAGCACATCATTAAATAGAAAACCTTGCAACTGCACTATTTTTAGTGCAAAAAGAAGGGTGGAAATCAAGATATGAGAAGAAAGATAGTGATAGACATTTTTGAATAAAATTTAGATCATACTAGTTAGCATTAAATGAAAAGTATGTAAGCAAGCACTGCCAAAGGATGGACTCAAAACAAAAGGGACAGTTTCTCATTGAGTCTCTGAGTACGTTTAACTCAATGGTATCTCAATAGGGGAAAAGGAAAAATGGACCATTGAGACGTTCATTGTGGAAAACACCAGACAGGTATTTCTATGACCAATATTTACCTAACATTTAAATTTGTATATGATGGAAGAATACACACTGAGGATCCATTATGTAAATTAGGGGTAGCTTTCTTTAATGTGGACACTGATATTGAGGCATCCTTCACCCCCCTTCCCCCCAACCTTCAATTGCCAGAAGTCTAATACTACCTTTTGGTACCTTTATCTCAATGACCTAGAGGAACAGAACAATTGTCCTACTTAGGAACTGATGTGTTACAGAGTAACATAAGGATCAAGCAAACAGAAACAAGACGGACTTCGTGGGCACATACACGATTTTGTGGCGGTGAAATTTTACATAGAGAGTATGTTGTCCTGCATCTCATTCCTTGGCTTCAGGAGTGTATGAAAATTTGTTATGAAGCCGATGAGGAAAGATCAACTCAACATATACAGGAAACTCACAAGTATTGCCTTTTTCTTTCTGGCACAATTCTAGATGCTTTTATCTCTGTAGAACCCATGAGAAGCTAGAATTATTGAGCACATGTTACAGAGAAGTTAGTAATTCAGCCAACATCATACAGTTAGGAAGAAGAGTCAAGATTCAAAGCAAGGTCAGCGAGGCTCCAGAACCTGCATGGATTCTTTCCATTATACCAGCAGGAATGATCACATGCACTTGTGCCCTATCCTGGTCTCTTCAGGCCCCTTATTCTTCCTCTCATTTTCCTCCCCTTTCACCTCCTCCTTTCTTCCCCCTCCTTGTCCTTTTCCTCCTTCTTGGCATATATCTAGTTGGTTTATTTGTTTAAAGAGGGCTTGGGATCTTAGCTATGAATTACAAGGCTGTCTGAGGTAAGAAAGATGTAAAAGTTAAATGCTGTCTAATGTTGGAATAATAGTGCTATGAAAAATTTAGCTCATGTGAGCTGTCCTCTCCTCTTCAAATAGCCAATAATTAAGTTAGAGAGGACTTCTAAAATTACAATGAGCAAAGGACTTTAGATTGAGTTGAATTCGTCACATAGGCTTAGTGTGTTTGTACAAAACAAACCTATCTCTAATAAAGGCTTTTACCACATTTCTGGGAGGAATGTGTTATGAAAACATTGCACAGTTTTAAAGAGGCCTAACATTATTTTTAACAGTTCAGAAATAAATCAGATGCACTTAGGTCTGTGGTTGTCAACTGGGATGATTTTGTCTCCTGCTGGACATTTGGCGTTGTCTGGAGACACTGTTAGTTGACACAATTGGAGAAGGTGCTTTCAGCATCCAATGAATAGAAGAACCCAGGGATGTTGCTAAATATCTTATAATGCACAGGTCAACCCACCACAAAAATTTTCCAGCCCCAAATTACAATAGAGGCACTATTGGGAAACCTTGCTCTAGGTGAAGAGCAAATTTTTTAAAAAACAAGACTAATCTTTCTCTGGTCATATGTCCTAGATACAAAAGTCATAGGACATTTTCCTGCCTCAAACATTTATATCTTTTTAAAAATTTTTGATATTTTATTCATTGTGGATTTTTACATGTATATTTATTTTTAAAAGTTCATCAAAATACTGTTCATTTTGACTTTTTGGATGCCTCCTTGAATTTTGTGTCCAGGACATATGTCCCACATACCACACTCTACTCCTGGCTTTGTTAAAGAGATAAAAAGGGAAATACAATATAGCATGGATGTGACAGTGAGGCTCTAGGGTCTAAATGTTTGGGCTTAAATCATAGTTTTACCACTTTCTAACTCTTATGTCCTTTTCACTTTACTTCTTTCCTCATCTGTAAAATGGAGAAAGAAGTACCCATGTCACATGCTGGTTCAAGCGGTATGCTTTTCAGTCAGCCCACCACAAACACTGGCTATTAAAACACAGCACTTTCTACAGCGTGAGTATGTGTGAAGGAAAATGACTCCTTGGCTCTTGGTTGGTCAAAATTTTAAGGAAACATACCATCCAGTCCATTCACTTTCTCTGCCTGTTCCTAAGCTAAAGGTCACACATAAACCCTCTCTTTTTGGTGTAACTTCCATGTGACTGCCGAGACAGTAATTTCTAATTGCCTAGAACAAGAATTGCTTTCCACTTCTACTACAATAGCAGAACGTTGAATATTAACAGAATATGAAAGCCAAAAGCCAAGTTAATAACTTGAAATATAAAGTGGAAAATAAAAAATTAATGGACATTAAGGTTCTAAAAAGTTGTTTCTAAATTAAGCAAATCTGTTATACATATAAATCTTGATTACAATACAATTCTGGTCATTGCCACATGGCATTAAAAAAATCAAACAAACAGCAAAGATAATACTTCCAGATTCCCTTGTAGCTACCTGTGGCCATGTGATAAGTAGTGCTGACCACAGTGGAAACATACTGAAGTGTGTGAAAGTCTAGGAAGGCTGTTTATAAATTTAAATTATTTGGGAGGGAGATACTTTTGTCTTGCATTTAGCCTGCAATGCCAAAGTAATGGCTGGAGCTCCAGCAATCACTTTGGAACACAAGTACACTTTGGAGATAGCAGACATGTTAGAATACTCAAGTAGAAATATAGGCATCAGGATTCCTGACGACAGCATGGAGCCTCAATATTTATTTCTGTTACAGCCAAATCTAAACTTAATTGATAAAGTCGCCTTTCCGCATGTCATTTTGGAGCATCCGAGAACTAACCAGCTTTCTCTTGCCACGCCCACTGGAACCAGGATTTGTATGAATATCAGACTTGCTTAACTTAGAAACAGCTTTTTAAGACCTTATTCCATTATTTTCCCTTTTTTTCCACTTATATTTCAAGTTATTGACTTGGCTTTCAGCCAATTTATATTCTGAAGGTCAAATTTTTGCTAGTTGCAGATAAGCTGCCCACACTTTTGTTGACTTACCCCCAATAAGGAGTGTTCGCTTAACAATGAAACATATTCAGTTTTTCACATGTAACTTCTTTGCCCATAAGCTGGATGTCCTTGCTTTTGCAAACTGCTTGGTCACCATTATTCTCATCTTATTTGATTGAGGTTATTTTTGGATGCAAGAAAACACCTGTGGGCTTCAAAGCTTGAGTTGTGTAGCTTGTTCTCTGCTACAGTTGCCAGACTAAATCACTGAAAACTTCCAACAGGTGAGAGTGAAGGTGTTTTAATACAAATTAATAATAAGGGAACTAAACTGCAGATGGGTAAAATCAAAGTGTCAATGAGGTGAGAGAAGAGTCTTCTGCGTGGGGGCTTCGTGCTCATCAAGTATGAATCTGCAACTGTGTGGCCCCTCGAAGGTAGGGAGGAGGACATATAGAATGAATGAATACATACATGCATACATACATACATATATAAAATACACATCTATTTCTTTTTCTTCTCCTTTTCAGGCTTCTTCCTGACGCTTGATAAAATCTAACGGGATATTATTTGAGGAATTTGTCAAGCTCTACCTAAGCTTTCTTTTTCAAATATACACTACGTCTCCTTAAATATGTTAGTGTAGTAGTACCTCACCTCTCTTCCCATAGGTCCTGCCAATTCAGCGACTTTCTCTGGCCCTCAGATCCTCCTCTGTCATCAAGTAGGACAGGCCAGAAATGCCAAGGAATTTACCTCCCTCTGGGAATAGCCCTCAGCTGATGCAAGTTGTTGGTGTGTAAATACCTCATTTCCTTCTCCCATTGAGTGGAATAACTCTGAGATGCATCTTTCCACCTGCTTCCAGTGTTATTAAGCTTAATAATCATAATAATGCTGGTTTGGTAGCGCATATACAATTTTAATGGAAGATAATTATTTTTTGCTACATAAACCTGATATTATCTACTTTCAGGCAACGTATTTACAATCACTAGCAGGATTGGAAACAAGCTCAAGGCCAGCTGATTGCTTTAATCATGTACCTCCACATGGATCTATCATATACATTACCTGCCCTCCAGGTGCCTGTCAGGGAGAAAATCCTGAAATGTTTGAGTGAGAGGAACAATAATTGTGGAAATTCCTGAAAACTAAGCCTTCATTCAATACTGAACAAATGTTCATGTGCCTACTGTGTGTCAGATGCTTTAATAGGAGCTGGGGATATAGTTTTGTTTTCGTTCTTATGAAGCTCATAGCCTAGAATGAGATCAAAGGCTTAGTTACACTCTGTGTTAAGTTCTAAGAAACAACGTTCCATGAAAAGTATACTTATTGCCTGTGCATTCCCTCTGCAATCAAATCCACCTCTGAATGAAGCCCGACTCTCAGAGGGAACTCTATGTGGACTGCAATATACCATCCCTTAGTGAAATGGTTTTTACTGAACTGTGCTTCGTTGTAATGTCATCAGCTTACATAAAGGCATATTATATAGAAGCAGTGCCATTACACATGTCACGGTGTTTATTTGAAGGATGGTAAGAGAGGTGTTTGTGAAATAAATCTGACAGTATCTCTCTGTAAGTACACAGAGAATGATTTTTCTCCTGTCTCATTATAAAGAATATTTATGCTTTTAACGAATGGTTACTGTGATTCGGTTTTCTAGTTCCTGTTACCTGCTAGGAAGCATGGGACAGTAATCAACGTCCTGGCCTATCTCCCACAAGTGAATAAGGTTTCACTGCCTGTATTATTTGTGGCTGTCGCTCTGGGATTCATTTTATTTGTCTGCTCATATTTTTCCCTAATTATGTTTCTCTTACTTTTTAATAAAAATTTGTCTTCCTAGATCAGCTGCATCTTTTTTGCCTATCTCAAATCATTCTAAAATAAGACTGTGTGTAAATAAATCATCTAAAATATAAAATTATTAGACTATCACAAAGCCCAATTTACCCAATCTCATCAAATTAAACTGACATTATTTCAATAATTTATTTCACTTGTAGTTCTTTTTTTTTTTTTTTTTTTTTTTTTGCGGTACACGGGCCTCTCGCTGTTGTGGCCTCTCCCGTTGCGGAGCACAGGCTCCGGACGAGCAGGCTCAGCGGCCATGGCTCATGGGCCCAGCCGCTCCGCGGCATGTGGGATCCTCCCGGACCGGGGCACAAACCCGTGTCCCCTGCATCGGCAGGCGGACTCTCAACCACTCCGCCACCAGGGAAGCCCCACTTGTAGTTCTTTATCTCAGGCAATGATTAGAAAATCCATACCTTAATTGGAATACTTTTTATTTTATGTAAAAAAGAAACACATGAACATGATGGGGATAGGATGGAATAAAACAAAATAAATAAAGATTTATATTTTTACACTGAATTAGATTCATTTCTTATGTCCTTCACATATCAACCCGCCTATTTATAAAATTTTCAGGGGTACTTTTATTTTAGAATTCAAAGTTTCTTGATGGAAATGCTCAGACTTTAATATTTGCAGCTGCAGTACATCTGCATTTACTTTGAGGGAAAAAGATCATCCAGCAATTGAGAGAGACAATGCAGAGGACAGCCCAGAATTGCAGGGAGTTGGATGACACCAAAATAGAGGGATATCTCAGTCTTTCACAGTCTCTAAATAGAGTGCTGAGATTAAACAGCCTTGGGAATTTAGGGCTTATGAAATTACAAAGACGTTTTTGTGGAAAGATGGTCACTCACAGCTTTATGTCTTTTGTTTGCAGACCATTTAAGACTGCAAAGGCTGAAATACCAACCTGGAAGCCAAGAAAGGATGTTGAGCTTGGCTCTATGTGGTTCAAATTAGTCAGATATGTTAGTGGTTGCCAATAGGTTGTTGGCTCTTTTTTTCTTTTTTAGCTTGGTTTTTATCTAATTAAATTCTCAAAAGGGAATGGTGGAACTGATTGACCCATTTGTTTCTCCAGAAGGAAAAGAGCAGAGAGTTATTCTTTGAAAATATATTTTTAAAAAGGCTACAGACAATATCAAAGGTTTTAGGCACCTTACTTCTCCTAAATATTTTATTTTATTTGGTGCCTCACATGTACATGATTTCCATATAAATGCATCTCAGAATCGTTTATATCAATCATCTTCATTATTTCCACTCTTTTCCTATTACAGGCTCTTTTTAAAGCAAGACCCCATTGAGACTTGAGCTATATTAACTTTTTAAAAGTGCCATCATGGTTCTGGGTTATATGACTTTGGGTCCCCTCACTTCTCTCAGGGTAGAAGAAAAAATTATCTTATACTTAAAAATAATTACAGCAATAGAAAGTTCTGTCTTTATACATCCTCTCCTATACCATAATTCAAATTGATTGATACTAAAACATGAATGGTAACTGATATGAAATTAATAACTGAAACAAACTGGGCTTGGGGTGCCAGACTGGAAGAGGACATATCTTGTAGACCGTCAAAGTGTTTAATTCCAGTTGGAAAATGGAGGTTCCCAGGAATAACTTGTAGACTGTCAAAGTGTTTAATTCCAGTTGGAAAATGGAGGTTCCCAGGAACTAAGTATCTTGGTGGACCTTTGTGGTAACAGGCAAGTCTGACCTTTTTTTCCATCTGCTAAAGTGATGAGGGATTTTATTCTCCAAGGCTGTCATTCCAGTACTTTCCACAGGCAAGTAATTGAATTTCCAAAAGCCTAGTACTGGAAGAGCCAAGCTCAACATCCTCTCTTGGCTTCCATTCTATGGCTTTTTTCTGCTGAATAAGGCCCACTGAGAATGACTAGATTGTAGTTTATTATGTTGCCCTGATTATGAATCAGTGCAATTTACAAATGTTTTGCATTTGAAACCTGGAGTTGTTTTAGGTTCATTTGCTGACATATGTGAATTTGCTAGAAAAGGCCAGTATCAAATGACATCCACCATCTGTGGAGGGTATTATGTCTAGAGCTAAGAACTGGAAACATGAAAGAGGTTTGCAAAGTGAATTGAACCTACTTGAGTTCAAAAGCAAAAGCAAATATTTATTCCTGCAAAATATGTCCCAAATCATTCCATTTAGAAATACATCTACTCTTGCATTTAAAAGATAATTATAATGCATCTGTTATAGTCGACTTTTAAATTATAAAGAATATTAAGAACAAAGTTAGGCTTTCAAGGTTAACTTCTATATAAGAGACATTATTAGAAACAGTGAAATAAATAAATTTAAAAGATCCAACTTGTCTTTTGTTTCCACAGTAACCCCTCTCTATTATCATGTATAAAACTTTAAGTCCAAGTCTCCTATTTCCATCAAAAACCTATCTTCGGGGGGGACCTTGAAGATGGCGGAAGAGTAAGACGCGGAGATCGCCTTCCTCCCCACGGATACACCAGAAATACATCTACACGTGGAACAACTCCTACAGAACACCTACTGAAGGCTGGCAGAAGACCTCAGACCTCCCAAAAGGCAAGAAACTCCCCATGTACCTGGGTAGGGCAAAAGAAAAAAAGAAAAAACAGAGACAAAAGAATAAGGACGGCACCTGCGCCAGTGGGAGGGAGCTGTGAAGGAGGAAAAGTTTCCACACACTAGGAAGCCCCTCCGCGGGCGGAGACTGCGGGAGGCGGAGGGGGGGGCTTCGGGACCGAGGAGTAGTGCACAGCGACGGGTGCGGAGGGCAAAGCGGGGAGATTCCCGCACAGAGGATCGGTGCCGACCGGCACTCACCAGCCCGAGAGGCTTGTCTGCTCACCCGCCCGGGCGGGCGGGGCTGCGAGCTGAAGCTCGGGTTTCGGTTTTGGACGGAGCGCAGGGAGAGGACTGGGGTTGGCGGCTTGAACATAGCCTGAAGGGGTTAGTGCACCACGACTAGCCGGGAGGGAGTTCGGGGAAAAGCCTGCACCTGCCGAAGAGGCAAGAGACTTTTTCTTCCCTCTTTGTTTCCTGGTGCGCGAGGAGAGGGGTTTAAGAGCGCTGCTTAAAGGAACTCCAGAGACGGGCGCGAGCCGCGGCTAAAAGCGCGAACCCCAGAGACGGGCGGGAGACGCGGCAAAAAGCGCGAACCCCAGAGACGGGCGCGAGCCGCAGCTAAAAGCGCGGACCCCAGAGACGGGCGGGAGACGCTAAGGCTGCTGCTGCCGCCACCAAGGGGCCTGTGTGCGAGCACAGGTCACTCTCCACACCCCTCTTCTGCGGAGCCTGTGCAGCCCGCCACTGCCAGGTTCCCGGGAACCAGGGACAACTTCCCCGGGAGAACGCACGGCGGGCCTCAGGCTGGTGCAACGTCACGCCGGCCTCTGCCGCAACGTCACGCCGCCTCTGACGCCGCAGGCCCGCCCCGCACGCAGTGCCCCTCCTTCCCCCCCCTCACCCCCGGCCTGAGTGAGCCTGAGCCTCCGAATCAGCGGCTCCTTTAACCCCGTCCTGTCTGAGCAAAAAACAGACGCCCTCCAGCGACCTACACGCAGAGGCAGGGCCAAATCCAAAGCTGAGCTCCTGTGAGCTGTGAGAACAAAGAAGAGAAAGGGAAATCTTTCCCAGCAGCCTCAGAAGCAGAGGATTAAAGCTCCACAATCAACTTGATATACCCTGCATCTGTGGAATACCTGAATAGACAAGGAATGATCCCAAATTGAAGAGGTGGAATTTAGGAGCGAGATCTATGATTTTTTTCCCTTCTCCTCTTTTTGTGAATGTGTACGTGTATGCTTATGTGTGACATCTTGTCTGTATACTCTTGCTTCCACCATTTGTCCTAGGGCTCTATCCGTCCATGGTTTTTAAAAAAAAAAAATTTTTTTCTCAATAATTAATTTTAATTGTAATAACTTTATTATACTTTACCGTCGTTCCTTCTTTCTTTCTTTCTTTCTTTCCGTCCTTCCCTCCTTTAGACAACGAATCACCCCAAATTGAGGAGGTGGTCTCTGAGAGCAAGATTTATGATTTTTCCCCCTTTACCTCTTTTTGTGAAGGTGTATGTGTATGCTTCTGTATAAGATTTTCTCTGTATAGCTTTGCTTCCAACATTTGTCCTAAGGTTCTATCCGTCCCTCTTTTTTTTTTTTTTTTCTAAATATTTTTTAATTCAATAACTATATTATACTTTATTTTATTTTTACTGTATCTTCTTTCTTTCTGTCTTTTTTCCTTCTTTCCCTCCTTCCTTCCTTCCTTCCTTCCTCCCTCCCTCCCTCCTTTCTTTCCTTCTTTGCTTCTTTCTTCCTTCCTTCCTTTCCTCCTTTCCTTCTTTCTTTCCTCATACTTCTACTAATTCTCTCTACTTTTTCTCCCTTTTATTCTGAGCCGTGTGGATGAAAGGCTCTTGGTGCTCCAGCCAGGAGTCAGGGCTCTGCCTCTGAGGTAGGAGAGCCAACTTCAGGACACTGGTCAACAAGAGACCTCCCAGCTCCACATAATATTAAACGGTGGAAATCTCCCAGTGACCTCCATCTTAACACCAGCACCCAGCTTCACTCAACGACCAGCAAGCCACAGTGCTAGACAACCTATGCCAAACAACTAGCAAAACAGGAACACAACCCCACCCATTAGCAGAGAGGCTGCCTAAAATCATAATAAGGCCACAGACACCCCAAAACACACCACCAGACGTGAACCTGCCCACTAGAGAGACAAGATCCAGCCTCATCCACCACAACACAGGCACTAGTCCCCTCCACCAGGAAGCCTACACAACCCACTGAAACAACCTTAGCCACTGGAGACAGACATCAAAAACAACGGGAACTACGAACGTGCAGCCTGCAAAAAGGAGACCCCAAACACAGTAAGATAAGCAAAATGAGAAGACAGAAAAACACACAGCAGATGAAGGAGCAAGATAAAAATGCACCAGACCTAACAAATGAAGAGGAAATAGGCAGTCTACCTGAAAAAGAATTCAGAATAATGATAGTAAGGATGATCCGAAATCTTGGAAGTAGAATGGACAAAATGCAAGAAGCAGTTAACAAGGACCTAGAAGAAATAAAGATGAAACAAGCAATGATGAACAACGCAATAAATGAAATTAAAAGTACTCTAGATGGGATCAATAACAGAATAACTGAGGCAGAAGAACGGATAAGTGACCTGGAAGATAAAATAGTGGAAATAACTACTGCAGAGCAGAATAAAGAAAAAAGAATGAAAAGAACTGAGGACAGTCTCAGAGACCTCTGGGACAACATTAAACGCACCAACATTCGAATTATAGGGGTTCCAGAAGAAGAAGAGAAAAAGAAAGGGACTGAGAAAATATTTGAAGAGATTATAGTTGAAAACTTCCCTAATATGGGAAAGGAAATAGTTAATCAAGTCCAGGAAGCACAGAGAGTCCCATACAGGATAAATACAAGGAGAAATACGCCAAGACACATATTAATCAAACTGTCAAAAATTAAATACAAAGAAAGCATATTAAAAGCAGCAAGGGAAAAACAGCAAATAACACACAAGGGAATCCCCATAAGGTTAACAGCTGATCTCTCAGCAGAAACCCTACAAGCCAGAAGGGAGTGGCAGGACATACTGAAAGTGATGAAGGAGAAAAACCTGCAACCAAGGCTACTCTACCCAGCAAGGATCTCATTCAGATTTGATGGAGAAATTAAAACCTTTACAGACAAGCAAAAGCTGAGAGAGTTTAGCACCACCAAACCAGCTTTACAGCAAATGCTAAAGGAACTTCTCTAGACAAGGAACACAAGAGAAGGAAAAGACCTATAATAACGAACCCAAAACAATATAGAAAATGGGAATAGGAACATACATATCGATAATTACCTTAAATGTAAATGGACTAAATGCTCCCACCAAAAGACACAGATTGGCTGAATGGATACAAAAACAAGACCCTTATATATGCTGTCTACAAGAGACCCACTTCAGACCTAGAGACACATACAGACTGAAAATAAGGGGATGGAAAAAGATATTCCATGCAAATGGAAACCAAAAGAAAGCTGGAGTAGCAATTCTCATATCAGACAAAATAGACTTTAAAATAAGGACTATTACAAGAGACAAAGAAGGACACTACATAATGATAAAGGGATCGATCCAAGAAGAAGATATAACAATTGTAAATATTTATGCACCCAACATAGGAGCACCTCAATACATAAGGCAAATACTAACAGCCATAAAAGGGGAGATTGACAGTAACACATTCATAGTAGGGGACTTTAACACCCCACTTTCACCCATGGACAGATCATCCAAAATGAAAATAAATAAGGAAACACAAGCTTTAAATGATACATTAAACAAGATGGACTTAATTGATATTTATAGGACACTCCATCCAAAAACAACAGAATACACATTTTTCTCAAGTGCTCATGGAACATTCTCCAGGATAGACCATATCTTGGGTCACAAATCAAGCCTTGGTAAATTTAAGAAAATTGAAATTGTATCAAGTATCTTTTCTGACCACAACGCCATGAGACTAGATATCAATTACAGGAAAAGATCTGTAAAAAATACAAACACATGGAAGCTAAACAATACACTACTTAATAATGAAGTGATCACTGAAGAAATCAAAGAGGAAATAAAAAAATACCTAGAAACAAATGACAATGGAGACACAACGACCCAAAACCTATGGGATGCAGCAAAAGCAGTTCTAAGGGGGAAGTTTATAGCAATACAAGCCCACCTTAAGAAGCAGGAAACATCTCGAATAAACAACCTAACCTTGCACCTCAAGCAATTAGAGAAAGAAGAACAAAAAAACCCCAAAGCTAGCAGAAGGAAAGAAATCATAAAAATCAGATCAGAAATAAATGAAAAAGAAATGAAGGAAACGATAGCAAAGATCAATAAAACTAAAACCTGGTTCTTTGAGAAGATAAACAAAATAGATAAACCACTAGCCAGACTCATCAAGAAAAAAAGGGAGAAGACTCAAATCAATAGAATTAGAAATGAAAAAGGAGAAGTAACAACTGACACTGCAGAAATAAAAAAAAATCATAAGAGATTACTACAAGCAACTCTATGCCAATAAAATGGACAATCTGGAAGAAATGGACAAATTCTTAGAAATGCACAACCTGCCAAGACTGAATCAGGAAGAAATAGAAAATATGAACAGACCAATCACAAGCACTGAAATTGAAACTGTCATTAAAAATCTTCCAACAAACAAAAGCCCAGGACCAGATGGCTTCACAGGTGAATTCTATCAAACGTTTAGAGAAGAGCTAACACCTATCCTTCTCAAACTCTTCCAAAATATAGCAGAGGGAGGAACACTCCCAAATTCCTTCTACGAGGCCACCATCACCTTGATACCAAAACCAGACAAGGATGTCACAAAGAAAGAAAACTACAGGCCAATATCACTGATGAACATAGATGCAAAAATCCTCAACAAAATACTAGCAAACAGAATCCAACAGCACATTAAAAGGATCATACACCATGATCAAGTGGGGTTTATTCCAGGAATGCAAGGATTCTTCAATATACGCAAATCTATCAATGTGATAAACCATATTAACAAATTGAAAGAGAAAAACCATATGATCATCTCAATAGATGCAAAGAAAGCTTTTGACAAAATTCAACACCCATTTATGCTAAAAACCCTGCAGAAAGTAGGCATAGAGGGAACTTTCCTCAACATAATAAAGGCCATATATGACAAGCCCACAGCAAACATCATCCTCAATGGTGAAAAACTGAAAGCATTTCCACTAAGATCAGGAACAAGACAAGGTTGCCCACTCTCACCACTCTTATTCAACATAGTTTTGGAAGTTTTAGCCACAGCAATCAGAGAAGAAAAGGAAATAAAAGGAATCCAAATCGGAAAAGAAGAAGTAAAGCTGTCACTGTTTGCAGATGACATGATACTATACATAGAGAATCCTAAAGATGCTACCAGAAAACTACTAGAGCTAATCAATGAATTTGGTAAAGTAGCAGGATACAAAGTTAATGCACAGAAATCTCTGGCATTCCTATATACTAATGATGAAAAATCTGAAAGTGAAATCAAGAAAACACTCCCATTTACCATTGCAACAAAAAGAATAAAATATCTAGGAATAAACCTACCTAAGGAGACGAAAGACCTGTATGCAGAAAATTATAAGACACTGATGAAAGAAATTAAAGATGATACAAATAGATGGAGAGATATACCATGTTCTTGGATGGGAAGAATCAACATTGTGAAAATGACTATACTACCCAAAGCAATCTACAGATTCAATGCAATCCCTATCAAACTACCACTGGCATTTTTCACAGAACTAGAACAAAAAATTTCACAATTTGTATGGAAACACAAAAGACCCCGAATAGCCAAAGCAATCTTGAGAACGAAAAAAGGAGCTGGAGGAATCAGGCTCCCTGACTTCAGACTATACTACAAAGCTACAGTAATCAAGACAGTATGGTACTGGCACAAAAACAGAAAGATAGATCAATGGAACAGGATAGAAAGCCCAGCGATAAACCCACGCACATATGGACACCTTATCTTTGATAAAGGTGGCAGGAATGTACAGTGGAGAAAGGACAGCCTCTTCAATAAATGGTGCTGGGAAACTGGACAGGTACATGTAAAAGTATGAGATTAGATCACTCCCTAACACCATACACAAAAATAAGCTCAAAATGGATTAAAGACCTAAATGTAAGGCCAGAAACTATCAAACTCTTAGAGGAAAACATAGGCAGAACACTCTATGACATAAATCACAGCAAGATCCTTTCTGACCCACCTCCTAGAGTAATGGAAATAAAAACAAAAATAAACAAATGGGACCTAATGAAACTTCAAAGCTTTTGCACAGCAAAGGAAACCATAATCAAGACCAAAAGACAACCCTCAGAATGGGAGAAAATATTTGCAAATGAAGCAACTGACAAAGGTTTAATCTCCAAAATTTACAAGCAGCTCATGCAGCTCAATAACAAAAAAACAAACAACCCAATCCAAAAATGGGCAGAAGACCTAAATAGACATTTCTCCAAAGAAGATATACAGAATGCCAACAAACACATGAAAGAATGCTCAACATCATTAATCATTAGAGAAATGCAAATCAAAACTACAATGAGATATCATCTCACACCAGTCAGAATGGCCATCATCAAAAAATCTAGAAACAATAAATGCTGGAGAGGGTGTGGAGAAAAGGGAACACTCTTGCACTGCTGGTGGGAATGTGAATTGGTTCAGCCACTATGGAGAACAGTATGGAGGTTCCTTAAAAAACTACAAATAGAATTACCATATGACCCAGCAATCCCACTACTGGGCATATACCCTGAGAAAACCAAAATTCAAAAAGAGTCATGTACCAAAATGTTCATTGCAGCTCTATTTACAATAGCCCGGAGATGGAAACAACCTAAGCGCCCATCATCGGATGAATGGATAAAGAAGATGTGGCACATATATACAATGGAATATTACTCAGCCATAAAAAGAAACGAAATTGAGCTATTTGTAATGAGGTGGATAGACCTAGAGTCTGTCATACAGAGTGAAGTAAGTCAGAAAGAAAAAGACAAATACCGTATGCTAACGCATATATATGGAATTTAAGGGGAAAAAAAATGTCATGAAGAACCTAGGGGTAAGACAGGAATAAAGACGCAGACCTACTGGAGAACGGACTTGAGGATATGGGGAGGGGGAAGGGTGAGCTTTGACAG
Organism: Delphinapterus leucas; assembly: GCF_059928025.1. Classification (NCBI taxonomy): domain Eukaryota; kingdom Metazoa; phylum Chordata; class Mammalia; order Artiodactyla; family Monodontidae; genus Delphinapterus; species Delphinapterus leucas. Next base: position 29,699,713 of record NC_143146.1, on the reverse strand, counting down.
GGTGAGAGAGAGTCATGGACATATACACACTAACAAACGTAGTAAGGTAGATAGCTAGGGGGAAGCAGCCGCAAGGCACAGGGATATTAGCTCGGTGCTTTGTGACAGCCTGGAGGGGTGGGATAGGGAGAGTGGGAGGGAGGGAGACGCAAGAGGGAAGACATATGGGAACATATGTATATGTATAACTGATTCACTTTGTTATAAAGCAGAAACTAACACACAATTGTAAAGCAATTATACCCCAATAAAGATGTTTAAAAAAAAAAAAAACCTATCTTCATCCATGGTCTTCTCATATACTCCTTCTTGTGAATGTAAGTTAAGGTCCATAACTTTTCCAAGGTTAAATCTTGTTTCCAATTTTAGAATTAAAGAATTGTTCTCTTTGCAGGGTATTTTGTCGGCAGGGGTGTTGAAGATTGGGAGACAGAAGATAGGATTATTTGAAATCACTTCTCATAGTGGCCATAATCCATTACTTATGTATCAGTTCATTCCTGGATTTTTGGCAACTGATTTTAAGGTAATTTTTGTTAGCAAATCTAGGTAGGTACCATAATACACGTGGTAAGTCTCATAGTATAAACAACAGTAGAAAACGAAAGGATTGTAGGTAGAATGCAAGACATTCATAATAATTATGAACAACATTTCAAATCATAAGCCTCAATTATTATCTCCTATTATTGGTGTAGAAATAACTTACCTTTCAGTTACGTATGTATTTAGCAAATATTAAATAATTGTCTCTCATATGCCAGGCACTGTTACCAAACTTGGGTCTAAACCAATGAACAATCAATAAAACAGATAAAGCCCTTAATGTAATGACACATATGTTCCCACTGGGAAAAAAGAAATAAATCTATACGTCACGTGGTGGTAAATGCCACAGAGAAAAATCATCCAGGGTAAGGGGGTTGAATACTAGATCAGCAAGAAAAAAACTCTCTGAGAAGGTCATATTTGACAAGAACTTGAAGTAGAGTACAATTAATACAAATAAACTGGGAAGAACCGACCAGCCAGTACAAAGACCCTAAGGCAGGAGTGTACTAAGTGTATTTGGGGAACAATACAGATGCCTGTGTGGTTGTTATGGGGTATGCAGGGGAGAGACTGGTGAGAAATGATATCACATAGGTAGCACTGGGCCTTATGGGCCAAACTAAGGACTTTGGTTTTTTTTGTTGTTTTTTTTTGTTTGTTTGTTTTTGCGGTACGCGGGCCTCTCACTGTCGCGGCCTCTCCCGTTGCGGAGCACAGGCTCCGGACGCGCAGGCTCAGCGGCCATGGCTCACGGGCCCAGCCACTCCGCGGCATGTGGGATCTTCCCGGACCGGGGCACGAACCCTTGTCCCCTGCATCGGCAGGTGGACTCTCAACCACTGTGCCACCAGGGAAGCCTGGTATTTTTTAATTGTGGTAAAAAACACATAACAACATTTATTATCTTAACTATAGATGATACAGATGTACAGTTTAAATGTACAGTTCAGTAGTGTTTAGTATATTTACACTGTTGTGAAAAATTTCTTCAGAGTTTTCATCTTGCAAATCTGAAACTCTAGACCCATTAAACAACTCCCCTCTTCACCCTTCCCCCAGCCCCTGGTAACCACCATTCTACTCTTAGTTTCTATGAATTTGACTTTTTACATACCTCATATAAGTGGAATCATATAATATTTGTCTTTTTGTGCCTGAATCATTTAACCTAATATACTCAAGGTTCATCTACGTTGTAGCATCCAGCAGGATTTCCTTCCTTTTTAAAGATGAATAATATTTCATTTTATGTATATACTACATTTTGTTTATCCATTCATGTGTCTATGGACATAAAAATCTTAGAATTATTCATGACTCCCCTTTGTGTATCACACCTTACATATTACTGTAGGCATTTAAAAACATGTTATTGTGTAAATATTACTCTCTTTGGCAATTTCCATTTTCCGTACGAAACTTTATTGTTTTTTTCTCTCTTCTAAAACAATTTCCCTCTGGTCTAATCTTGCTTCTATCGTTGTTGCCATGGTGTCTTTGTTACACTCAGTTTTATTACTGGCATTCATTCAGCTAAAAGAAATGATTATTTATATAACTATTTCTTTTATATCTTTTTTATACAATTAGCTTCTAGCAAAAAACAGAGCTTAGAATAAGTGTGTGTGTGTGTGTGTGTGTGTGTGTTTAAAATGTGTTGAATGAATGTAGAGAATCGATGTGTTTTGCTTTTACAGTCTTCTCTAATTTATAACTACCTCTCTGAGTGATGGAATAAACACTTTTCTTCTCATAAAAAAAACTCAATAGGGCTTCCCTGGTGGCGCAGTGGTTGAGAGTCCGCCTGCCGATGCAGGGGACACGGGTTCGTGACCCGGTCCGGGAAGATCCCACATGCCGCGGAGCGGCTGGGCCCGTGAGCCATGGCCGCTGAGCCTGCGCGTCCGGAGCCCGTGCTGCGCAACGGGAGAGGCCACAGCAGTGAGAGGCCCGCGTACCGCAAAAAAAACTCAATAATGTAAAAGAGAGAAAAAAAATCCTTTTTAGGGCAATAGCATTATCATTGAGAATACCAATTAATGTGCAAATAAGCAACACAGAACAGAATACACATCATTTTATAAATAGAGTAATATACAAATGTACCTATAAGCAGAAAAGCACTGTGCTAATGTATTTAATAACATCATCATTGATAGTGATATGTACATTTATGAAAGTTGAAAACAAAAAGATTTTTTTTTTCACAAAGAATTTTTAAGACAGAGGATCAAAAAGATCTCATAAGCAAGATAATATGGAAACATTACCTGATGTTTGATGGGTAGAATGGGAAGAAAGGGTATTCTAGGGAGAAGACTAGCCTAAGCAAAGGCATGAAGGTAGGAGATAAAAAACAGAATGCAGACTTGATTTTGAATGAAATAGTTTGACACAAAGCATGAGTATTTTAAGTATTCTGTAGAGGAGTAATGGAATATAAGCCAGAAAAAAAAAAAAATACAGCCAATGGTGTGTGATATACCAGGCTAGGGGTTTTGTACCTGATTCAGGAGTCAGGCAGTGGGAGGTTGTGAATAGACTTTGAGCAGATACACGATACAACCCAACTTCTTATCTAGGCAGGATGATCTGGTAACCTTGGAAAATGAAGGGGAAAAAAATGCCTGCTGACTGTGAAACCAGGCAGGTAATTACTTAATAATCCTGCCAGTAGGTGACAAAGTACAAGAAGTGGTGAGTAGCAGTGAGGATGAAAGTAAAGAGATGATGACTGGGCACCATAGTTTAGAAATATACTTAACCACATCGGGTGACTGGGTGAGTGTGAGGAATTAGGGAGATTCTAGGGGCTAGAGAGCACAGCAGCATTAAGTTACGAACCATAGCGAAGGAGGAACAAGGCGTTGAGGAGGAGATATCATGAATTTGATTTTGAACTCATAACTATAACTTATGGGACTACATAAGTTATGGAGAACAAGGAAAGACTATATGGGAAATCATCAGAGTAGGTTATAGGGATGTAACTGCAACGACTGTGTAGGTAAGATTATGGTTTTGGTATAGTCAGTAGTGGTTGCAGAAAATACAAAATAGTAATAAAAAATTATTAGGCATCTGCTGAGTATCAGGAACTACGTCAAACTCTTCTATGCAATTTTAAAAAACATATTCTTCACAATAGTTCCATGAGGTAGTCACTATTAGCTTGATTTCCTTGAAGAGCAAACAGACATATTAAATAATTTGCTCAAGGGTACATAGCCGGTAGGTGGCAAAAGCAGGGTTAGGAGCCTGGTGTGTCTGACTTCAGAGGCCACTTAGATTAGAGGCAAATCTCCTGCTTGTCCCCTGGTACTATGTCTTTATATCCTTGCCTGTTTTTGATACTGCACTTTTTGAAATTTTATTTATAATGCTAAGAAACAACTTGGGATACGCGTAGCTCTAAACACCCAGAACTAATAAAATTACATTGATCTATAGAGCATCAAAATCACAGGGCAAAACACTATCCAAAGTAATTCTAGCTACTTTTTCCAGTTTAGCAGTAATCAGGTCTAGGGAGTCTTGGGGAGTCCTGTGTTCCATATCTAGACGATTATGTTTTCACCGCCATGCACCATGCTTCCAATTATATTTTGAGAATTGTTTTTATTACAATCCCACGACGGAGGCTCTGTAACCTTGTTTTCCCCCCATTACTCTAACCAGAATAAATCTGGCTTTATTTAAAGGAAGGAACTAACCACTACCACAAATACCTCATACCAGAATATTTTACCTTTGTTTTTGGACATGAAAATGATGGCTGCTAAAAGATCCAGAGAAGTGAAAGGCAAAATGAGACAAAGGAGACAATATAATGTTTGCTTGGTTCTTCAGAACGCAATGCAGTTACTTCTGCTTTTTTCTCCTTTTTTCCCCCTTTTAAATGAGCTGGTGATGTTTTGTAAGCCTCCAAGTGAGTATAAATATCACCACTGTGCTACTGACCTATTTATATCCCCTAGATATTTCTAATTAAATCATGATATTCAAAACATATTAAATTTTAAATGTTTCTAATATCAGCAAGAAGATATTTTCTTGTTTCTTTTTTTTTTTTTTTTAAAGCTGTCACTTATGGGCTTTCCTGGTGGCGCAGTAGTTGAGAGTCCGCCTGCCGATGCAGGGGACATGGGTTTGTGCCCCGGTTAGGGAAGATCCCATATGCCGTGGAGCGGCTGGGCCCGTGAGCCATGGCCGCTGAGCCTGCGCGTCTGGAGCCTGTGCTCCGCAGTGGGAGAGGCCACAACAGCGAGGCCCGCGTACCGCAAAAAAAAAAAAAAAAAAAAATTAAAAGCTGTCACTTAAAAAAAGTACTTTGGTGTTACTGCTAGAAACCTCCCATAGAGATGCCTGATGAAGGCAAATGACAAAACAAATCAAAAGTCTGACTCTTTGTTGGAGATTGGTACATACTGGGCGTAATAATTACTGAGTTCCACCTGAAAGCATGTACAGCATCTAGCAATCGTGGTTTATTAACATAATCAATTTTTGCTAGTATGGTTGTTTGGGGAAAAAATTGTAAAGGGCTCCTTTTGAATGCACAGTCTCACATGAAAGACTAAGGGGACCCTTTAAGGGCATTGACTGTTACTCAATAAAAAAGCATCATTCAGTTTGAATATTTTAGATAGAGTTTATACAAACAAGTGATTAGCTCAAATAATTGCTTTTATCAGAGTCAAAGCATGGAGAAATCAAGCAGTTTGTCCAACATATCACCGGCTCAAGGTTTTCTTCAAACCAAGAGAGGAATTATCATTTCATTTTTTGTCAGAGGCAGACATAGGAGAAATATTTTCATGCCCTTTAAAACCATATGTATTACTTAGGATTTGCAACCCACGTATCCCCTATCCAGTTTCTCGCAGTCTATTCACCTGGTAATATGGTCATCACAAAGCTGACCACTAGGGTAGAGACAATTCTACATTCTTGCTTTTGAATGGAATTTCACATACTGGAAACTTGCAGTTTGGAAAACTTTAAGATGAGATGAGAATTAAGTTCCAAAAGCACCAAGAACTCCAAAAGAAAATGTATTCATGAACAAGTATTAGGATATCAAGCTCTTCAGAATGAGGGAAAGAACAGTGGCCTATGTCATACTTTCAGGGAGAGACAGAGTGGAAGAGATAGATGCTGACCATCAAGAAATGAAGATAATAAAGGATACTTTCACTGGGAACAGCCTAGAAGATGATAGAGATTCTCTTCAGATCCTAGTTCGCTCAGGAATCTATGAACACATATGCAGAATTTTCTAATAGCAATTCTCAATATCCTAACAAGAAATATTCAAATATCACAAATTTTAGGTAAATGTTTATTGTATGGGAAGAGCATGGCTTTAGGGATTAGAGAGATCAGGGCTGGAATCCTGACACCACCACCTATTCTGACCTAGCAGAGCGTATTCAGTTTTTCAGTCTCATGTGCAAGAATATTATTAAATTGCAATCATTGCCAGGTGGGAGGATTCAATAAACATATCATCAGGGTATATCTTCCAGTAAGATGGACATGTGTGTGGTTGTCTTTACACACTGTTTTCTTCTCCATGACCTCATTCCTCACATCTCTTCTGCCTAAAGCACACGCTTGCACGTGAACAGGAAGGGGACCACAGAGGGAGAAAGACTGAATGCTCAGAAGCCAGAGGGATAACAGCCCTATCTCAGGGTCTCTGGAGAGGCAGAATGGTATGAGATCTAGAACAGGGTGAGAGATACCCTGTTAGAGCAGGACAGCTTTCAGCACTGGAACCACACTCATCTGGATTCACCTACCTCCTCTATCAAACATTTATTAGCTGTGTGACCTTGGGCAAGTTCCTTTACTTCTCCTAGTGTTGACTTTATTCTTTGAAAAATGGGGATAATAAGAGACTATTTAAGACAAATGCTTGCTCATAAAGCACTTAGCACAATCTGGCACCTAATGATTGCTCAGTTCCTACGCGTCATCGTCGTAGTCATCATCATTATCATCATTATTATTTGCTTCTGTGAGAGGGAACTTCACTAGGAAAAGATGTCTCTAGATGCAAATAAAAGTGCTGACTTCTGATGGCTTTCACTTTAACCCTGAGACAGGAGATAATGCCGGCTACTTGCTTTGGAGGGGAGACCAGAGGAAAGGCGGAAGGGTGGACACATCAAATCAGTGAGACTAAAAATATTTACAAAGACAAAAATGTGAGTGATCTTTGAGTTTGTTTACCAATCGCCTCCACCCAAAATAATGCTTAATGGATGTTTTAATAACTGTTGAGCTGCTTTTTAAAAATTTACCTGTTTGATGATAGAATTAACCACTCTTTTGCTACCGCAGTTTGCTCATATGTGGAAAAAGTGACCTACAAATAAGCATTAGCATCCATCCTGGAATCTGGAAAAACTCCATGACTGCCATAACTAAAGATATTTTTAGTCCACAGCCAATGTCTGAATTCTAAAATTTTTAAATTTTAAATCTCTATACATGACATATCACCCACTAAGGGTTTATACTCTCTTTTAAAATGACTATTTATTTTCATGAGACTTCCAGGTAGGACTTCAGAATTAACACTAAACTGTATTTTCAGAAAGAAAAGTTCCAAGAATCAAGGTAACAAACTTCCATTCAGTATAAAGTTAACATGATTACAGTTTAATCATATTTTTCCGCATCGGTTTTCTGTGCTTCCATAATAGTGTTTCTTCAAGGATTTGGGATCCCTATGTATTAATTTACTCTGATCTTTGTCAATGTTTTTGGTAATAGGTTTAGGTGATGTAGTTGGAAAATGACCTATAAAAGACTATAAAAGCCAATTTAACCTGTCATTTAGCTGAACATTTAACTATTTCAGCTATATCATGGGATAAACAGATGTGAGAGCTGACAGGATATCTGTTGTATGAATGTATTGATCCCTACCCACTTCCCACTCTTGCAGCTACAGATGCCCAATCCAAGACAAAAAGGGCCAGAGACAACATTGTGCTTGCCATCATGTGTGTTATACCCTGTGCTATAGAATTTATTGAAACTTCACTGAGACAAGCATCAATATTTTAAAAGCCCCGAGTACAATTAGGGTGTAAGTTCCTTGAGGGCCAGAACTGAGTAATCATTGGATTTCTAGTTTCTTATACATTACATGGCCCTGCACACATAGGCACCCAACATGTATTGGTGAATGAATGAATGATTTATGAAAAATTTAGAAATTTAGATATTTCATATGTCTACCTCTTCCCTACATACATCTTATTAGCAGACATAATTAAAATTTGAACCATCTTGGACTTCTGTCTTCATTGCAAAGACCCATCTGGGCTCATCAATTTCACCCTCTTCACCAAACAACTCGAGTCACACAGCATATGTTTTGTAATTTATAACGTTAAAAAAAAAAAACTCTGCTAGGGAGTAATTGCAGTCCAGAAAAATCTCAGTAGTATAGCACAGCAAGTCCAATCCTCCCACCTAAATTTTCAACACTGTGGAAGCACAAATGCATGCCCGAATTTAAGAAATAATATTATTTGTGATGTTGCACTATTTATTACTGTGCGACTTCAGAATAGTTCAGTTTACAGATGCATGAAAATTGTTCAATATATGATGGAGTCATTCAGATAAGACTAAAGTGCTCAATGCTGTGTCTAAATATAAGAAAAAAATTGTGAGTGCCAAAGGTAAGAGTTTTTTTTAACGTATTCACAGCAATAATAATTCTGCCACATCAAGTATTTGAGTCTGAGTATATAACTATTTCATGGAGCTTTGACCTTAATATCAATTTGAAAAATCTATTTTGGGCCAATAACCTTAAATGTTGAATGACTTCAATATTTTTAATATTTTACTTTGAGAACATCTGACAATGCGGTGTCATTTGGGGCCTGTCTGGCAAGTGGAGTGGAATATCTTTATATCTTACTCAAGTGTGTGTTTGAACATGCCCAGCACAATGCAGTTTAGTCTCCCAGAAGCCATCTGTAGTGGTGACAGCAAAAACGCCACCTGCAGTGGTGACAGCAAAAATGCCAGAAAGCAGAGCAGAGTGTGCCTGTAGGAAGCAATAGAATCACAGGGAATAAGTACGTGCTCGAGGGTCAGACTGCCCACTTTTGAATCCTAACTTAGCTAACGGTAATTTAACCCAAGTTTTCGTTTCCATCCACCACACGGGGATAGCAGGGTCCCCAGAGGATTCTTATGGGATTCATTAACCTGATGCCTGAAAAGCACTTACGCAGAGCCAGGCACATCAGGAAAGAACAATAAATCTCTCCTGCCAGCACCCTGCCCCTTAATTTCTGTTTGAGCAAAGGTGAGTAATGTTGACCCTCTGGCAACACTTCCTCATCTATAAAAAGGAATATTAATCATACCCGTCTGTACACTTGTGAGGATCTGATGGTACAGTGTAGAGCTCTGTGTAAACCATGGTTAATATTTAGTAATTACTCCTATGATTGCCCAGAAATCAAGTGTTACTAGCTATGTATTTACCATAATATGTGTGCATTCCACATATGTCACCTTTGATTGTGTGCATGTGGGAGGGGTTCTTTCAAATAGAATATGTCAATAAGCAAATTAATTGACCTTCTAATATTTACTGAACATATATATTATCATATATACACTTATTAATGGGAACACTGAGTTTCTATTCTGAGCTAAGCCCAGTTCTAAATGCTGGGGATATGGCGATGAATAATACAGGTACAGATGGATTTCCTGCTCCCATGGAGTAATTTGAAGGGGGATAGACAAGAAAAAAAATTAATATGTCAAGTGATAGACAGCTGTGACCAAAACTAGGGTAGGGGCCTAGAGAGTGATAGGGGTGTGGTCAGAGAAGATTTCTTCTGAGAAGGTAACATTGGACCAGAGATCTGATGGAAATGAGGATTAAGTTACACAGAGGAAAGAGCAGCGCAAAGTTCCTCAGGTGGGTGGCTGCTTGGAGTGTTAAATGGACAATAAAGAACTGTGGCTGGAGAGGTGTGAGCAAGGGGGAGGATGGAGGAGGTGGTGGAAAAAGAAAAAACATGGAAGGTCTCGTAGGCAACGATGAGTCTTTTGTTCCATTCTGAGTGAGATGGCACCCTTGGAAGTGTTGAGTGGAGGACTAACATGATCTAACTTATATTTTATACATTCATTTATTTTGCGTATTTAAAAATTGGTTTATTTTTCTTTTTATTATTGTTATTTTTTTAACATCTTTTGGAGTATAATTGCTTTACAATATTATATTAGTTTCTGCTGTATAACAAAGTGAATCAGCTATACTTATACATATATTCCCATATCCCCTCCCTCTTGCGTCTCCCTCTCACCCTCCCTATCCCACCCCTCTAGGTGGTCACAAAGCACTGAGCTGATCTCCCTGCGCTATGCGGCTGCTTCCCACCAGTTAGTTATTTTACATTTGGTAGTGTATATATGTCAATGCCACTCTCTCACTTCATCCCATCTTACACTTCCCTCTCCCTGTGTCCTCAAGTCCATTCTCTACGTCTACATCTTTATCCTTTATTCCTTTATTCATCAGAACCTTTTTTTTTTTTTTAGATTCCATATATATGTGTTAGCATTCAATATTTGTTTTTCCCTTTCAGACTTCCCTCACTCTGTATGACAGACTCTAAGTCCATCCACCTCACTACAAATAACTCAACTTCATTTCTTTCTGTGGCTGAGTAATATTCCATTGTATATATGTGCCACATCTTCTTTACCCATTTATCTGTCGATGGACACTTAGGTTGCTTCTGTGTCCTGGCTATTGTAAATAGAGCTGCAGTGAACATTGTGATACATGTCTCTTTTTGAATTATGGTTTTCTCAGGGTTTATGCCCAGTAGTGGGATTGCTGGGTCATATGGTAGTTCTATTTTTAATTTTTTAAGGAACCTCCACACTGTTCTCCATAGTGGCTGTATCAATTTACATTCCCACCAACAGTGCAAGAGGGTTCCCTCTTCTCTACACCCTCTCCAGCATTTATTGTTTGTAGATTTTTTGATGATGGCCATTCTGACTGGTGTGAGGTGATACCTCATTGTAGTATTGATATGCATTTCTCCAGTAATTAGTAATGTTGAGCATATTTTCATGTGTTTGTTGTCCATCTGTATGTCTTTTTTGGAGAGATGTCTATTTAGGTCTTCTGCCCATTTTTGGATTGGGTTGTTTGTTTTTTTGATATTGAGCTGCATGAGCTGCTTGTATATTTTGGAGATTAATCCTTTGTCAGTTGCTTCACTTGCAAATACTTTCTCTCATTCTAAGGGTTGTCTTTTCATCTTGTTCATGGTGTCCTTTGCTGTGCAAAAGCTTTTAAGTTTCATTAGGTCCCATTTGTTTGTTTTTGTTTTTATTTCCATTTCTCTAAGAGGTGGGTCAAAAAGGATCCTGCTGTGATTTATGTCATAGAGTGTTCTGCCTTTGTTTTCCTCTAAGAGTTTTATGGTGTCTGGCCTTACATTTAGGTCTTTAATCCATTTTGACCATATTTTTGTGTATGGTGTTAGGAAGTGGTCTAATTTCATTCTTTTAAATGGAGCTGTCCAGTATTCCCAGCACCACTTATTGAAGAGGCTTTTTCTCCATTGTATATTCTTGCCTCCTTTATCAAAGATAAGGTGACCAGAGGTGCATGGGTTTATCTCTGGGCTTTCTATCCTGTTCCATTGATCTATATTTCTGTTTTTGTGCCAGTACCTTATTGTCTTGATTACTGTAGCTTTGTAGTATAGTCTAAAGTCTGGGAGCCTGATTCCTCCAACTCCATTTTTCTTTCTCAAGATTGCTTTGTCTATTCGGGGTCTTTTTTGTTTCCATACAAATTGTGAAATTTTTCTAGTTCTGTGAAAAATGCCAGTGGTAGTTTGATAGGGATTGCATTGAATCTGTAGATTGCTTTGAGTTGTGTAGTCATTTTCACAATGTTCATTCTTCCAATCCAAGTACATGGTATATCTCTCCATCTACTTGTATCATCTTTAATTTCTTTCATCAGTGTCTTTTAGTTTTCTGCATACAGGTCTGTTGTCCCCTTAGGTAGGTTTACTCCTAGGTATTTTATTCTTTCTGTTGCAATGGTAAATGGGAGTGTTTCCTTAATTTCTCTTTCAGATTTTTCATCTAGTGTATAGGAATGCAAGCGATTTCTGTGCATTAATTTTGTATTCTGCTGCTTTATCAAATTCATTGATTAGCCCTAGTAGTTTTCTGGTAGCATCTTTAGGATTCTGTATGTATAGTATCATGTCATCTGCAAACAGTGACAGTTTTACTTCTTTTCCAATATGGATTCCTTTAATTTCTTTTTCGTCTCTGATTGTTGTGGCTAAAACTTCCAATACTATGTTGAATAATAGTGGTGACAGTGGGCAACCTTGTCTTGTTCCTGATCTTAGTGGAAATGGTTTTTCACCATTTAGAATGATGTTGGCTGTGGGTTTGTCATGTATGGCCTTTATTATGTTGATGTAAGTTCCCTCTGTGCCTACTTTCTGGAGAGTCTTTATCATAAATGGGTGTTGAATTTTGTCAAAAGCTTTGTCTGCATCTATTGAGATGATCATATGGTTTTATCCTTCAGTTTGTTAATAAGGTGTCTCACATTGATTGATTTGTGTATATTGAAGAATTCTTGCATTCCTGGCATAAACCCCACTTGACCATGGTGTATGATCCTTTTAATGTGGTAGTTATTTCCACTATTTTGTCTTCCAGGTCACTTACCCGTTATTCTGCCTCATTTATTCTGCTATTGATTCCTTCTAGAAAATTTTAATTTCATTTATTGTGTTGTTCATCATTGTTTGTTCACTCTTTAGTTCTTCTAGGTCCTTGTTAAACGTTTCTTGTACTTTCTCCATTCTATTTCCAAGATTTTGGATCATCTTTACTATCATTACTCTGAATTCTTTTTCAGGTAGGCTGTCTATTTCCTCTTCATTTGTTTGGTCTGGTGGGGTTTTGCCTTGCTCTTTCATCTGCTTCATATTTCTCTGTCTTCTCATTTTTTTTAACTTACTGTGTTTGGGGTCTCCTTTTTTCAGGCTGCAGGTTCACATTTCCCGTTGTTTTTAGTGTCTGCCCCCAGTGTGTAATGTTTTTTCAGGGGCTTGTGTAGGCTTCCTGGTAGAGAGGACTGGTGTCTGTGTCCTGGTGGGTGGGGCTGGATCTTGTCTTTCTGCGGAGTAGGGCTGCATCTGGTAGTGTGTTTTGGGGTGTCTGTGAACTTAGTATGATTTTAGGCAGCCTCCCTGCTAATGCGTGGTGTTGTGTTCCTGTCTTGCTAGTTGTTTGGCATGGGGCGCCCAGCACTGTAGCTTCCTGGCTGTTGAGTGGAGCTGGACCTTAGTGTTGAGGTGGAGATATCTGGGAGAGTTCTTGCCGATTGATATTACATGGGGCCGGGAGGTCTCTGGTGGTCCATTGTCCTGGACTTGGCTCTCCCACCTCAGAGGCTCTGGCCTGACACCAGGCCACAGCACGAAGACCCTGTCAACCACGCGGCTCAGAAGATGGAGAAAAAAATGAAGGAAAAAATAAATAACTAAATAAAATAAAATTATTAAAATAAAAATTTTTTAAAGTAATTAAAAAAAAAAGAGTGCAACCAAACCAATAACAAAATCCACCAATGATATCAAGCACTAAAAACTATACTAAAATAAACATAAAAATCAGAAACAAGTCAGTCGCATGCAGCAAACCCCAAGTCTACAGTTTCTCCCAAAGTCCACTGCCTCAATTTTGGGATGATTCATTGTGTATTCAAGTATTCCACAGATGCAGAGTATGTCAAGTTGACTGTGGGTATTTAATTCACTGCTCCTGCGGCTGCTGGGAGAGATTTCCCTTTCTCTTCTTTGTTCGAACAGCTCCTGGGGTTCAGCTTTGGATTTGGCCCCGCCTCCGCATGTATGTCACCCTCTGGCATCTGTTCTTCGCCCAGACAGGAGGGGGTTAAAGGAGCCGCTGATTAGGGACCTCCGGCTCACTGAGGCTGTGGGGAGGGAGGGGTACAGAATGTGGGGCGAGCCTGTAGCCGCAGAGGCCAGAGTGACGTTGCAACAGCCTGAGGCGCGCTGTGTTTTCTCCTGGGGAAGTTGTCCCTGGATCATGGGACCCTGGCAGTGGCGGGCTGCACAGGCTCCTGGGAGGGGAGGTGTGGAGAGTGACCTGTGCTTACACACAGGCTTCTTGGTGGCGACAGCAGCAGCATTAGTGTTTCATGCCGCGTCTCACGCCCATCCCTGAAGCTCATTTAGGTGGTGCTTTGAATCCCCTCTTCTCGCGCACCCCGAAAAAATGGTCTCTTGCCTCTCAGGCAGGTGCCGACATTTTCCCGGACTCCCTCCCGGCTAGCCATGGTGCACTAGCCCCCTTCAGGCTGTGTTCATGCCGCCAACCCCAGTCCTCTCCCTGGGATCTGACCTCCGAAGCCCGAGCCTCAGCTCCCAGACCCCGCCCGCCCCGGCGGGTGAGCAGACAAGCCTCTTGGGATGGGGAGTGCCGGTCGGCCCTGATCATCTGTGCGGGAATCTCTCCGCTTTGCCCACTGCACCCTGGTGGCTGTGCTCTCCTCCGTGGCTCCGAAGCTTCCCCCCTGCCACTCCCCATCTCCGCCAGCAAAGGGGCTTCTAGTGTTTGGAAACTTTTCCTCCTTCACAGCTCCCTCCCACTGTTGCAGGTCCCATCCTTATTCTTTTGTCTCTGTTTTTTCTTTTTTCTTTTGCCCTGCCCAGGTATGTGGAGAGTTTCTTGCCTTTTAGGAAGTCTGAGGTCTTCTGCCAGCATTCAGTACGTGTTCTGTAGGAGTTGTTTCACATGTAGGTGTATTTTTGATGTGTTTGTGGGGAGGAAGGTGATCTCCATGTCTTACTCCTCTGCCATCTTGAAGCACCCCTCTCTTTTTATTATTGAGTGGTAAGAATTTTTTTTTTAAATTGAAGTATAGTTGATTTACAGTATTGTGTTAGTTTCAGGTGTACAGCAAAGTGATTCATATATATATATATATATATATATATATATATATGTATGTATTGTTTTTCAGATTCTTTTCCCTTATAGGTTATCACCAAAATATTGAGTATAGTTCCCTGTGCCATACAGTAGGTCCTTGCTGGTTATCCATTTTGCACATAGCAATGTGTATATGTCAATCCCAAACTCCTAATTTATCCTCCTCCCTGCCTTTTCCCCCTTGGTAACCACAAGTTTGTTTTGCATGTCTGTGACTTACATTTTAAAAGCCTCATGTCTTAGTCTATTATGGCTGCTATAATAAAAATACCATAGACTGGGTGGCTTATAAACAAAACAGAAATTTTTTTTCTCACAGTTGTGGAGACTGGCAAATCCAAGATAAAGGTGCCAACAGATTCAGTGTCTGGTGGGAAGGGTCTGCTTTACTGTGTCCTCACATGGTGAAAAAGGGAAGGGAGCTCTCTGGGATCTCTCTTCTAACGGTGACACTAATCCATTAATGAATGGATTAAGTTTCAACATATGAATGTGGGGTGATAACAAACATTCAGTCTACGTGACCCACATTGGATGCTATGTAGAGAGTAGATTGTAAGTGGGACAGAAATGGAAGGAGGAGGAATCTCTAGGAGGCGATTGCAATAGTCTGGGTGAGAAAGCATGGTGGATTAGATTAGAGCGTAGCAATGGGGGAAGATGGGACATTTACAACTCTGGACATATTTTGAAGGTAGGGCTATGGGGATACCCTAATGGTTTGGAGGTGGGTGGGAAGAAAGAAGAATGATGTCCAGAATGACACTAAGCCTTTTGGCCAGAACAACTGAGACTGTAGACTAGAGATGCCATTCATTTAAGATGGGAACCCCTGGGGGAGGAGAAGATTTGCAGATAAAAGATTCCAGCTTTGGACCTGTCAAACTTAAGCTACTTGTTATAAATTCAAATGGTGATGCCAAGTAGTAAAGAAAATCACCAAGTTCAGAGTTCACTGAAGTCCAGACTGAAGATAGAAACTTTGAAGTCACCAGAATGTAGGTGGTGTTTAAAACTATGATACTAGAATAAATCACCTGGGGAATAAGAGAGGAGTTCAAAAGGAACTCCTGGGATGCTGTCATATTTATAGGATGAGAGTAAAGAAGTTGCTAAGAAAGAAAATATTTCCCCTTATCCTGGTAACAGATACTGACTACTGATCAACAGTGATTTTTCAAAAGAGGTCCTTTCACCAGGTGCCTCAAAAATATAGGAGGTGCTTCTTTGTAATATATATATATATCCCGTCTCACTGCACACTGACTGAATCAGAAATTCTAGGAATAGACCATCAGAGTCTGTTTTAACAAGTTTCCCAGGTGAGTCTTATCCACATTAAAGTTTGAGAATTAGTGCTTCCAAAAAGTTTTTTCTGATAGCCCATGGAGAAGATGACACTATTTATACAGCATATTGTATAAATAGGCAAAGTGCTGGCAGGGACAGGAGCATATGGCCTGGAACCCTGGCTGTTGGGCCCTCCATACAGTCTGAGGGGGTCAGTATGCTGGTGAATCTATAATCAATTTGGGTCGAAGACAGCGCTGGGGCACATAATTGCAGAGCTTTACTTCAGTCTGTCACACATAAAACTGGTGTTTTACAAAACTATGGTTATGTGTATACATTTACTCTAATAAATATGGGAGTTATTCAGATGACAATCAGAGATGAACTCATATTTAAGATATCTATTTCAGCCACAAAGGCAAATATTACAAAAATACACATAAGTATAAAATATGAATCACCTAACATCCAAAAAATTCTCAAAGTCTAGAAATTCATGATACTGAATTTTAAGGAAAATAAAAAAGCTTCTTTAATTTCCATATCACTAATGAGTTCTCTTTCTTGTTTTTCTCACACAGGCATTAAAGGACTAAAGGTTTTGTTTAACAGCTGTTTTTTAATGTATTTAAGCCTAAGGTGATATTCAGGTAATAGTTTCTAAAATCTGTCAGTAAAATGTCATCAGTCCCATGGTTAATTTGGGACCAGCTATATCTCCTTGGTTGTTAACAAGTCATATATTGTTATAAAGAAAAGGATTTAAGATGGAAAAAGAAAAACGAAAACAGTTTGTTATTGTTTACTCCAATGTGTCTCAGATGTATTTAATCAAAACACCTTCTTATTTCTGAAAAATTATTAATGTCTCAAAGGTCAGTACTGTTCCCAGACCCCAATGTAAGAAACTCTGGTCTAGAAAACTTACATCATGACATGTAAGCAACTCCAAGGTAGTTTAGGAATCTGCCTCCTGGGGTACTAACAGAGAGAAGCAATGATGATTGGGGTGATTAGACTAAAGAGATTCTCTACAGCAGGGGAGTCTTGGCAATAAAGAACATGTGTTGGTAGAAAGGAAATGACAAGGCAGAAGGGAGCAGAAAATCTGGTAGCACAAACTTGTGCCTAGAGTCCAGGAGTTACAGTGTAAGGAAGAACTTTTTAAAAAAGAAATTACTCACGTCAAAACTCAAGTTTCAGATTTAAGATATATGTGTCTCTGAAAAGTATTGAGAAAGATTTTTCATCAGGGTGATATTAGTTACTGACACTGGAGGTGAAAAACCAGTGAAGGGGCTATTCCAGGAGAATAATGGAGCTACTGCCATATAAGAAACCACCCTAAAACTCAGTGTTTTAAAACAACAGCCATCGGGGCTTCCCTGGTGGTGCAGTGGTTGAGAGTCCGCCTGCCGATGCAGGGGACGCGGGTTCGTGCCCCGGTCCAGGAAGATCCCACATGCCGCGGGGCGGCTGGGTCCGTGAGCCATGGCCGCTGAGCCTGCGCGTCCGGAGCCTGTGCTCCGCAATGGGAGAGTTCACAACAGTGAGAGGCCCGCGTACCGCAACAACAAACTGACAAACAAAAGAAAACAGCCATTGAATTAGATCATGAATCTGTGGGTCTTGAATTTGGGCCAGGTGCACCTGAATGATTCTACTGGTTTGACTAAACTTATCATGTGTCCAGGTTCAGCTGCTGATCAACTAGATGGCTCTTCTGAGCTTTCACCAATTATCTGCCGGGACAGCAAAGGTTCATGGGCCACATCTCTTTTGTCATCCAGAAGGCTAACTTGAGCTTGGTTATGTAGTTAGTTTCCAGGGTATGATTAGTAGCGGGAGAGGAAGGTCTCTTAAAATGCAGGCTACAAATTTGCATAACATCACTGCCAGCCAATGCTATCAGTCAGAGAAAGTACAGGGCAGTTCTGATGTAAAGGGTGTGGAAGTAGACCCCAGCCCTTGATGGGGGAAACTTAAAAAGTAATGTGTTCTTTTTTGTAATCTACCACAGCAAGTGATACAGACTGCAGTGTGGAGGTACAGACTCCCCTTCTCCGCATCTCCCCTTCAGAAAGTAGAATGTTGCTATGAAACCTTTCATAAGCCTCAATGGCATAAAGAGATGAAGCAAATATCTTAGGACACATCTTGCAAAAGGATGCACAAAATAAATGGAGATAAAGCACAGATGCTGACAGACACAGTGCAAAGCTATGGTGGCTTGATACTGAGATGCTGAGTGTAGCTGCAAAACCAATGCTGAACACTACTTTTGCTTTTCACCTTTTTTCGGAAAAGTGAAAATCCTCTGGATTTCTTTCAGTTAAGGACAACAGGTACTAATGTAGGTCTTTGGTAATAGCGAAATGGAGTAAAATGAGCTTTTAAAAGTGAGGGATACCTGTACCTTTTGAAACAGGGAGGAAAACAGGAAACCAAGAGTCTTTTGGAAGAAACACAGACAGAAAGGGGTTAGAGTAACATGAGCTCATATAGACTGACAGGATTTGGTGTAGTTACCCTGTAGCTTTCACTCAAGTCCTGCCTTTGTACACTGAGAAGTAATGATTAATATTCTAGCAAGTTTACTGAGGCTTCCCTTAAACTCTGTCTCCTTAAACTTTATCTCCCTAAACCTCTATCTGGAATTTTTCTAGATCATATGCTCCCCCTGTTACTTATGTTCAAGCAGGGCTGCTCTCATACTTAGAGGCAACTGCAGTCAGGGGTAAAACCTGCGGTAACACGCTACACTGATACACACTTCTTAGTTACAGACCTGGCATTTTACAACATTTAAATATGAAGCCTTTGTTAATAGGATGCGTATTGTTCTAAGTGCTTTTGACTTAAAGTTAATAATATTCTAGAGCTAAAACTCCAGGTATGTTCAACAAGTCCTGGGAAGAGGTAGGAAATGGAGAAGGTGAGTATAAGCAAGATTAAATCATATAAAATTTTCAGAGGGAGTTTATAGATACAAGTTCACCCTTTTAAAATATTTCTTTTGACAGGTAATATGTATACAAGAAGCAAAATTAAAAGTTCCAGATATGATATGAGTAAAAAATACCATTCTCTTTCTAGTTCCCCAGTTTACTAATTTCTCTCACAGGATGAGCCCCACGTGACTGATTTCTTGTTTATTCTTACAGAACTGTATATCTTCTTCTTTCTTTCCATCTTCATCTTTCTTCTTAACTTAAGAGGTAGTCCACTATGTCTCCTGTTTTACAGTTAACTATTCCCTTTTGACAAGTTATTCACAACTTATATTGTAAATCAGTTTATGTCAGTCAGTCTGTTAGTAAACACTAAGTTGCCTCGTTCTTTTTGAACTGCTATACTTATGTCCAATTGTTTACCAAAATTGAATCAATCCTCTACTGAAGTTAAGTTATAATCTCCAGTATTTTGTACTCTTGAGCCTTGTATAACATGGGATGGGGCACTGACCCCTTGCACAGTTGAAATCTGAGTATAACTTTACAGTCAGCTCTCCATATGCACGGTTCTTCCATATCTGTGGTTCTGCATTTGTGGATTCAACCAACCTTGGATTATACAGTACCATAGTATGTTTTTATTGAAAAAAAATCCACATATATGTGGACACTTGCAGTTCAAACCCATGTTCAACGGTCAACTGTATGTATAAACCCTGCTAAAATGAATGTTCATATTTAATGACACATTTAAATAAATGACACATTTTTAAAATGTGTCATTTCTTACATATACCAGAATATATCTGTGGAAAGAATCTTAGGACTGGAATTGCTGGTATAAAAAAGGGTGCATGCATCTGTCATTTTGAAAATATTGCCAAATTGCTATCAGTTGAGCTTTTTGCTCTGTATAATTTTAAAATTATTTTATTCCAATTAAATTTAGAAAATCTTTTCCATTACAGTTTCTGAGCTTTGTGTCATACTTAGGGATTTTATTTTTTTTCAGTTCAGGACTTTAAATCTCTCATTTCATTTGAGAATGTTGATGTTTTATTATTTTATTTTTATTCTGTATATTATTTAATTTATTATTTTAATTATATAACATACCTTCATTTATTTTGTGTAAAGTGTGATGTAGAAATACAATTTTTTTTTAGATGTCTGTTCAGGTGGCCTAATCCATTTATTGACTAATACATATTTTTATTAGTGATTTAAAATTATATCCTTATCATCCTACTTAATTTTTGATGTTGTTTTCTTTCTTGTCCCTTATTTACTAACACTTCTTTTGTTTGTATTAGATATCAAACACTGGTTTTACACAGAAAGCCACAGCTAAGTAGAGGAAAGAGGTTTCATAGTTTGGCAAGATTGATGAAAAACAGTCTGGAGCTGCCACTGAAAGAAGAAGAAACAAAGCAAAGAAGCCAAATAAATAATCAAGAAAGCAGTATCCAGAGGGAACTAGACAAAGAAGGTTAGATGTGTACATCCACATGGTATCATATAGCTATCCACACATGCATCGCCATATAATGGCAAGGGGAAGCAAGAGAAACCATAAGCCTAGTGTGGGAAGAGAAAGAGAAGGATTTACAAATGATATAAAGTCCATAGAGGTCCAGAGGAATAAAAATTAAACTGTGGGACTTCCCCGGTGGCACAGTGGATAAGAATCTGCCTGCCAATGCAGGGGACACTGGTTTGATCCCTGGTCTGTGAAGATCCCACATGCCGTGGAGCAACTAAGCCCGTGCACCACAACTATTGAGCCTGCGCTCTAGAGCACGCGAGCCACAACTACTGGGCCTGCTCTCTAGAGCCCGTGCTCCGCAACAAGAGAAGCCACCGCAAGGAGAAGCCTGAGCACCACAACGAAGAACCAACGCAGCCAAAAATAAATAAAATTTAAAAAAAAAAAGAAATTAAACTGAGATTTATGCTGGGTATTAGGGTCTGTGATGGCCAAAATTGATAGCATCTCCCTTCCCTGCTCAGGTTATGAAGCAAAGTTTCTCTTTATTTTCTTTTACTAATAGAGGCGAGATCAGAAGACATGGCTTCAGGGCCATTAAGAAAGAGGGTTTTTTAATCCTGAGCTCCAGAATTCTTTAGATTTAACCACCTAGTCAAGGCAACATAAGATTGTGGAAGCTTCCCTAGAGAAGAACCATTTCCCCCATAAGTAGCAGCAAAACTAACGTGCACTGCAGGCATCTTGCTCCCTAGAGGAATACGGATGGAAGAGAACAAACTTGTCAAAATGGTTCCAAAAAGAAACATTGCTCTGGGTAACTCAGGCAGAAACAGACTGATAAAGGGACAGAGAGAGGCAAAAAGGGCATCAAAATCTCTTCTCTAGGAAACCAGGAGGAGGGAAAATGTGTTCCCTCTAATATTAGACTTCTAGGCCTAATGAATGATGAGAGAAATGATCCCTGAAACAGAACAAGAAGGCATCAGTTACGGCATGTTAAACAATTAAATGTCTGATCGTATGTATGGTTAAAGGAAGGAAGGGTCATCAAGTGAACGTTGTTAAAAAATGTATGATGAGGCAAGGTTTCAGAGCTATGGGAATGGGAAAGCTTTACTGAGAATTTTTAGGAATAAATAGACAAAAACACAAACTTTAATGTCAATGACCACAAAGAAGAAAAGCATGATAAACCCTTTTCTTATTTAATTGTATCCAAAAAGTAATCCATAATGCTTATGTTAATCATTCAGCTTGAGATTAAAACTGTGACCTGATTCCAGACACACACACAACACACACACACACACACACACGTGATTTGACCAAAGGAGCTGGAGAATGCCACTGCACTCTAGTCCATTACTAAATAACATGTCACATGTCATTCAT
This sequence comes from Delphinapterus leucas, assembly GCF_059928025.1. Lineage (NCBI taxonomy): Eukaryota > Metazoa > Chordata > Mammalia > Artiodactyla > Monodontidae > Delphinapterus > Delphinapterus leucas. Next base: position 29,677,966 of record NC_143146.1, on the reverse strand, counting down.
GTTGGTTATTTCCACTACTCCTTGCCTCATACATTTTCATTTTTTCCTAAGTGTTTTGGATCTGCTTTTTAAACTTCAAAACGTGTTTTGTTGTTGTTTACAAATCGAAACGTTACAGAATTCCAGAAATCGGATCTTTGAAAAGGTGGAGATTTTACTGACTTAACTCTGTACCCCATAAGGTAATCACTAACTGTGATCCTTAATACTGACATAGTTCTGGAGATTCTGAAAGATTATTAAGCTTCAAATATGTAGTTGGCTGCTAGCAATAGTATTTGGATGGTTGATTGCAGAAGTTAAATGAAAAGAAAAAGCAACCACTTAACGACAGAATTCTGGAGCTGTGTACAGCTGTCTCCACGAGCACCATTTTCTGCCTTTCTAGCTGTGCTGCCTACCGTGACTTCCTTGAATTTCTATTTACACAATTTTTTTTTTTTTTTTTTTTTTGCGGTACGCGGGCCTCTCACTGTTGTGGCCTCTCTCGTTGCGGAGCACAGGCTCCGGCCGCGCAGGCTCAGTGGCCATGGCTCACGGGCCCAGCCGCTCCGCGGCAGGTGGGATCTTCCCGGACCGGGGCACGAACCCGTGTCCCCTGCATCGGCAGGCGGACTCTCAACCACTGCGCCACCAGGGAAGCCCTGTTGCTCATTTCTTGATGTCAGTAGTTCTCAAAGTGTGGTGCCCAGATCAGTAGCATCAACATCGCCTGGAAATTTGGAAGTGCAAAATTGGGTCCCACCCCAGACCTACTGAGTCTTGAGATAGAAACTCTGGGGGTTGGGACTCAGAAATCTGTGTTCTAACAAGTTCCCTAGGTGACTCAGATGCATGCTCAAGTTTGAGAACCACAGCTCTATGTGAATCTATGCTGTGAATTCTAAAATCCCCTCCCTGAATAAGAGAAGCTGAAATTGCATCACAAAAACCCAGATAATGCATCCCAGAGATTCACAATTACATGGCACTAGTAAATTACAGTGTCATATTGAATGTCTCTTTTAGGTAAATAAATGTTTTGATGGGAATTTTGCCCCTTTCTTGGTCTGGTGAAGATAATCTTGGAATCCAAGTGTATATGTAATGCAGAATGAAAGGGTGCCTACACAATTTACTGTTTACTTTAGAGCAAGGCTAAAAGGCATAGTCATACCTGCTGGAACCTACTGAATATAATTTTTACATATTGTTCTTTCAATAAAGATGACTTTAATTGCCCAAAGATAAATTGCCTCACCAGTACTTTTCAGATGAATATTTTCAGGATTATCTTGCCTTGGAGCCTGAGGGCAGCCAAATGAGCAAGGATGGGATGTGACAGAAAAGCAGCTTAAAGCTCCTCCTGAAGCTTGTTGCTTTAGAATAACGACCAGATAGTCCTCTTGGTATAGACCAAAGAACACCTAGGTTGTCAGGTCCACAAAGTTTCTGCCAATTTACATGGCTCCCCGAGAACTGACTCAGCACACTTTGTAGAATGAACCTAATGGGCTTTTTTTGTTTTGTTTTTTGCGGTACGCGGGCCTCTCACTGTGGCCTCTCCCGTTGCGGAGCACAGGCTCCGGACGCGTAGGCTCAGCGGCCATGGCTCACGGGCCCAGCCGCCCCGCGGCATGTGGGATCTTCCCGGATCCAGGCACAAACCCGTGTCCCCTGCATTGGCAGGCGGACTCACAACCACTGCGCCACCAGGGAAGCCCGAATCTAATGTTTTTATAGGGTTGTGTACTGTTGCTCTCTCCTCCTCCTCCTCCTGTATCTCTTCCAACTTATCCTTTTTCTTCTTCTTTTCTTAACGGCTATATATAGTATTATACAATGTATAACTTAGTCAATCAATTACTTTTGTTTCCATTATCTGGGATGTTATGAACATTGTTTTGTTAAACACCTTTAATACTTAGATTTGTGTTTGATAATTTTTCCCTCAAGATATATTGTTTCAATAGCATATCTGTGCCCAAAAGCATACATATTTTTAGAGCTTTCAATACATATTGTTATATTACTCCCTAGACACCTGTTACTAATTACCAATTCAATTTTTAGGATATACCTTTTATTTAAATGCATGTTAACACTAGGCAGTAGTACTATTTTTCTTCTTTGTCAATCTAATTATTGTTTATTTTAATAAAATTTCCTTTGATTACTAATGAGGTTAGGCATTATAAAAATTTTACCAGCCAATTATATTTCCTCTTTTGTTATTTATTTCATTTGTCAATCCTTCTATTGGATAGTCATCTATCTTATTGATTTTTAGGAGCTCTTTGTATATTAATGACATCAATCCATTAATGATATTCATGATACACTGGAAATGCTTCTCCAAGTTATTTTTTTCTTTTAAATTATTTCATTTTTTACTTTTTCCTCAGCTTTACTGAGATATAATTAACATTGTGTAGGTTTAAAGTGTACAAGGAACTTGGTACATTTATATATTGCAAAATGATTGCTACCATAGCTTTAGCTACCTCCTCCATCCCATCACATATCCAAGTTATTCTTTGTCTTAACTTTATTTACTGTGTTTTCCATGTTTACATAGAAAATATATTAATTTTCCCATATGTATCTACCTATGTGACAAGCTTAAATAAATGTTTTCCATCCCCAAATTATTTAATTATATGTATTTTCTTTCAGTACTTTTCTTTTTTCCTTTAAATGTATAATACATCTGGAATTTCTTTTGAGGTAAGTATATGTTAGGAGTCTATCTTTTCTTCTAAGGAACTCCCTATCCCAAGATAATATAAGTAGGAAAACTTTTTGACTGCCAGAGGAGAACTTCTCAATACTACAGTCTATTTGAAAATTTCAGAAAGAATCTGTCATCTATTCTTTGTCTACAAACCATTTAACAGCATTTTATCATTGTGCTTCTTCGCGGAATTGACTGAAAATTGACTGGTTAGTGTGAGGTAGAAGAACAAATGTTTAACTAATGCTGACTTTTCTTCAAGTTAACCAGTTCCTTCTCATATTTTTATCTCAGTTTAAGAAAACTGCAGTGATTTTTTTCTTCTGACGATGATCCCAGTAGTTTGTTTCAAAGCATATTTTGGAAATATGCAGTTCAAAACACAAATCCCTTGCTCCCTCTCTATTACTCTTTGTTGTAAGGTGATCAGTGTAAAGTCCCTTACGAAGGCCAATTGCTAATTTTCCTTAGTGCATGTCTCCTTTCAGAGAAAACTAAACCATGTCTTTCTCTCCGTGGAGGTCTGAGACAAAAATAGCACCTCCATATGCCTTCATCAATTCGCGTATTCCTTTCAGCTTTCAAAGTAGTGTTGAGATGATCTTTTCTTATCAGAGTTGGGCATTCCTCAGGGTGCTTTTCTGTAATCAGAGAGCAGTATGTTGACTACACTACAGAGACTCTGGCCTGGTGGACTCTGAATAGAATTGCCCAAGAGAGACCCAGTTCTTACTCTTTCATTAACTTTCAATTCTTACTAAACCCCTAAATCTTTCCGTATTTCATGTTTTGCATCTGCAGCAAGTGATAATAACGCTGATGTATTCTACCAGGAGATTGTTAGGATTAACTAATTAATGGTCACAAAGAGCCTTTTAAATAGAAAGTGCCAAATGTCTTCCCTGGTATGAAGCAAAACCATTTTGCTTGCCTTTTCATCTGTCCTTTGTTGCAAAATCATTTTGCTTGCCTTTTCATCTGTCCTTTGTTGTTAAGCTGTCTTCTATCACCTACTTTAAGAGTGCTTAGGCCCATCTACTTTTCAATTCAACTCCTTCCAAAAGACTTTTTTTTTTTTTTTTTTTTTTGCGGTACGTGGGTCTCTCACTGCTGTGGCCTCTCCCGTTACGGAGCACAGGCTCCGGACGCGCAGGCTCAGCGGCCATGGCTCACGGGCCCAGCCGCTCCGCGGCATGTGGGATCCTCCCGGACCGGGGCATCAATCCGTGTCCCCTGCAACGGCAGGTGGAATCTCAACCACTGCGCCACCAGGGAAGCCGCCAAAAGACTTCTAAATAAAATCAAACTACTTTAGTTCCCAATTATGGGTAAGTAAATGATCCTACTTTTATAGCTCAGTGTCTGGGGGACACAAGTCATAAGGTGCTTCTAATTCACCAGAATCAGAATGCTTTAAACACTCACTGGAATGTTTAAAAAGTCCAAAACAAAAAGACCAATATAGCATAAGGAAATTTCAAGAGATCAGAATTCAAATTACCAGAAACCTCAGTTACCTGAAAAACATTTTCCTGATAATTCAGCTTTCATGAAATAAATCATACATTTGATTTTTGAAAATATACACACACAGGTCCCCAAGAGACATTTTTTCCAAAGAAGATAAACAGATGGCTGACAGACACATGGAAAGATGCACAACGTCACGAATCATCAGGGAACTGCAAATCAAAAGTACAATGAGATATTACCTCACATCTGTCAGAATGGCTAGTACCAAAAAGACAACAAATAACCAGTGTTGGTGAGGGTGTAGAGAAAAGGGAACCCTAGTGCACTGTTGGTGGGAATGTAAATTGGTGCAGCCACTATGGAGAACAGTATGGAGATTCCTCAAAAAATTAAAATTAGAACTGCCCTACGATCTAGCAATTCCACTTCTGGGTATTTTTCTGAAGAAAACAAAACATTAATTTGAAGAGATATATACACCCCTATGATCGTTGCAGCATTATTTACAATAGCCAAGATATGGAAGCAACCAAAGTGTACATTGGTAGACATGGACATACAAATACTGTATGATTTCATTTATATGTGGAATATAAAAAAAAAAGAATAAATATAACAAAACGACAGCAGAGTCATAGATACCGGGAACAAACAGGTAGTTTCCAGTGGAGGGTGAAATGGATGAGTGAAATAAGTGAGGTAGATTAAGAGGTACAAACTCTCAGTTACAAAATAAATGAGTTAAGGGGATGAAATATACAGCATGGGGAATATAGTCAAAAATACTCTAATATCTTTGCATGGTGACAGATGGTAACTGACATCATGGCGACCCTTTTGTAATGTATAGAAATGTTGAATGACTATGTTGTACACCAGGAACTATCATAGTGTTGTAGGTCAATTATACTTCAAGCAAACAAGCTCACAGAGAGATCAGATCTGTGGTTTCTAGAGGTGGGGGTGGGGGGAGGAGGAATTGGATGAAGGTGATCAAAGGGCACAAACTTCCCTTTATAACGTAAGTAAGTACTAGGGATGTAATGTACAACATGACTGATACAATTAACACTGCTGTATGTTATATGTGAAAGTTAAGAGCAAATCCTGAGTTCTCATCATACTGAAAAATATTTTTTCTTTAATTTTGTATCTATATGAGATGATTGATGTTCGCCAAACTTATTGTGATAATCATTTCATGATGTATGTAAGTCAAACCATGCTGCACACCTTAAATGTGTACAGTGCTGTATATAAATTATATCTCAATAAGAGTGGAAGAAAAAAATTAATTAAAAAATAAAAATAAATATGCACACAAATTCATGGATATGTCACACTCTACTCAACCTTCTATAGAGATGCATCTTTAGACTAGATGACTGCATCATTTGTCATCAAAACCAGGACGCTACTGAGAGTGAAAGAAGCTATTATTGATTCAACCAGAAGATCAGGATTAGATCAGAGCCATCCTAGACTAACCAGTATATATGGTCACCCTGTCCATACATCTACTGAAAATCATTAGCATTCAGTTTGATGATGCTGGTTGATTCAGGCAAGATTTTCAGTTTCTCTGTTATAGCAGAAATAGAAAAACAAAAAAGTTTCTGTTTAAGCCTGTGTTAATTAATTAATTAGAAATTTCTATTTACTAATCATTCTAGAAACACTGAGTCCTCATAATTCAGACAGGCACCAGGACAGTAATGAAATAAAGCAACTGTCTGTTTTCACAGTATCAATTCTATGCCTTCTGTTTTGGAGTAGCCCCATCTTAATGCATGGCCCATTCTAGATTCCTGCCCTCCGGGGATGTGATGGAAGGGAATTGGTCTGGTAGGGCACCTAGGAAAGCCTCAGAGTTTTTTGACCTTGTCCAGCACCGCACTGTCTTGGCAAAGAATCACTTACTGGAGAAGGAGTCATGCTAGCAAGTAGTGGCTCCCCAGCAGATGCTCTGGCTCTAAACAATCACAGCCCTGAGCTCAAGAGCGAAGAAATAAGCTTTTCTTCTGATTTTAGTGTGGGTAAAAATCACTAATTTGTTTTCCTAAAGTAGAGATTACTGAGCCCCACCCTCAGAGATACTAATGCAGTTGGCTTTGCAAGGGACCCAGGATTTGCATGTCTCAAAACATCCTCGGTTATTCTGAAGGAAGTGGCCAGAACCTCTTTTCTAAGAAAATTGTTTCCAAACTTTAAACACCAAAGTTTATACCATAACCTAAACATGGTCCATAATTATGGTTTTACCTGTATTTACAATGAAGCAATTTGGATAATGAGGACTGCAACTTGAGAGGCTAAACATATCTAATATCTTCTATGAAATAAGAAAGAACTAGTAGGAGAACCTATTTTCTTATGAAGAAATTTTTTGAAAGATAAAATCATTTAAAACTGGAAGCTTAATTTAAGAACGCTTTCCTCAAAAACTGTACCTCTTAAAATGCCACAAGTTGTTCTAAAGCAAGTGGCCAATGTTTTTCACACACACTGAGAAATACTGTTCTTAAAAGCTGAAGACCAATCTAGTGGACCATAACAGAGCTTTATATTTCATGACAATGGTTTTGTAATCTGTAAAATGAATCCTACACATTTAGGGTATTATTATTATTTTATCCTACAAACCATAAGCTAACATCTTGGAATGTCTTACAATTTAATAGGGAAAAGGGACCAAGTGCACAAAACACTTAGGGTCATGCCAATTAAATTTTATGACCTTGATTATTTAAAAAGAGTTTGAATCTCTAGTTGTGCTTCTGAACTTATTCCATCTTCCCCATAAGATTACAAAACATTCTAAGATATGAGTTGCTATTATATTGGCTAATTATAATAATGACAATGGTCGTTTTATGCTAGGTATGTGCTAAGTGATATACACACAAAGTCATTCAGTAAGAGTTTATTCATTTTTATTAATTAGTCCCGCAACTATTTGTTTGCCTTCTGTGAAAAGGGACATACTTTGCAAGATGCTGGTGATCGTGATGAACACGGTAGATGATAACAGAGCTCTAACTTCAAACCTCAATATGGACATTTACAAGACAACTTACTAAGAGTTGTAAACTGATCAAGTTAGATGTGTTGACATCGATTGGAAGGAAACATGCCATAACTCAATGCCTTTTATCATAGGTTCATTTTTTCTAGCTGAGTCCTCAAAAATACAGTTAAAACAAGAGGAGAGATATGTGGTAAATGCTTTGACAGATGAGGAATAACATTTCAAGAATTTTTTCTTTTTTTGGAAACAGAAAAACCTAAAGCTCCCTTTATGTTCAATTATTGAATTCTCCAAAGGCCCAGTATGAAAGCCATTACAAATTCTTGCAGTAAGCCAACAATAAAAGTATATATTAGAACACTCAAAAAATACAAACAAGAAAATAGCTGCAAAGATGGATAGCTACTATCTCTAACTTTCACAATCCCTGAGCTAAATTTTGCTTAATTAAAATTAAACAACCATGGCCATAGAAAAGTTTCATGATAAAACCTTAATTCAAGTGGATTGTTGACTATTTACCAGTTATGAGCTATCATAACTTAGTTACTGAACTAATCCTCACTTATTGAATCTATAATATGAATAAAAATACTATTGATTTCACAGGGTTGTTCCGAGTAGTATAGACGTAATGTTTTTAAAGTATTTAGCACTGTTGAGTGGAACATAGTGTTTACCTAAAACAAATAGACTGCCAAGTTAAAAACTGGGTTTATTTAGAATCAACAAAATATTGCAGTTCAGGGTCTGCAACAATGGTGAGCTATGTGCAAGTCTCTGGTAACAAGAAGAGGACTCTTTCATAGAGAAGAAAAGGAAGCTGGGAGAGCTATGTTAAACTAAGGATCCTTGGGAGGAATTAAGAGTTTGAAGTACAGTGGTTTCTCATTGGCTGAGTTATGACATTTTCTCATTGGCTGAGCTCCTGCCAGGTAAGAAGAGGAAGCCTTTCTTCTTCCTGTTGGCCTCTGTTATTGCCAGAAGGCATGAAATCTCTCCCTCCTGGCCTCCCAAACCTATTTAAATTGAGTTTTCTGCTTATTAATTTTTATAATAGTAAATGCTGAAGAAAATTAGCTATTGTGTTACTCTAAGTCAAATAATTTAATTAATTATTTCTCAATTCTATTTTCCGTAATATCAGTACAACAATGTACTGTATAAATACAAGGGGTCCTAATGAGTTGGATATTTAGACCTCATAAGATGTCTGTTGTCCTTAGAATTTAAGTAAAAAAGTTATAACTAAGCCATTTTTCAAACTATAAGCAAAGGACCACAGAACTTGTTCCTTAAAAATCTCAGCTGTAACTGTGCCTGTTACCATAGGTTTGAAGACATAGCTCACTGTTTAAATACTGATCTGAGTGTGCATATTCAGCAATCCTTTCCTCGGATTCTGTACTTTACCAGAGTATAATTGAGAGGCTTTCAATTACTGAGAAAAGAACTGATGAATTGTTAACCATTCCCCTGTGGGAATAATGTCTCTGACTCAATACAAATACAAATCATGTTCGAGAACAAGCTTGACAACTGTTTCTGAGTTTCATTATGCAGAACTTTTTACATTCCCCTCTCACCGACCCCACCCACTCACCATTGTATTTTTTCCTTTATTACCTTGTCATTTTATTACATACTGTAAGACCTCTCAAAAGTTCTTCTGGAAACTCAAGGAAAATATTAAGTGTTTATAGTAGATTAGATGGTGCTTTTCAAAGGCACAAATTTTGGTGTGTGGGAAATTTAGGTTGTAGGACTGAAGTTAAAGCTTTACTTGTTCCTTGAGGCAACTCCCAAATGCCACTCTCCTCACCTGAGCTCACCAAAGCAGCCCCTCACTCTTGGCTGTGTCCTCAGGTCTATCTTGACATAGGTCAAGCACACTGGTTGCTCTCCAGTACAGCCTGTAGAAACTGTAGCCAGGGACTACATAAGCACTCACCTTGGCTTTTCCATCATGTAACTGCTTGATTCTTCCTCATTGTTTGGCCACATATATACTGAAATGTCAACATTTGTTTTCCTATTTCCTACCAAAATCTCTTAAAGGGATTATATTTAGTCACCCTCTATTTAGGTAAAAATATTTGCTAATGATAACGCTTCATCATTTGCCATTATTGGAATAACCAGAACACAGATCGCAAAGTTTTCAGTTTTATCCTCAATGACTGGGTTGAAGAGGAAAAGCATGGATTCTCTGAATAAACAGGCAGACGAGTAAATGGGGGTGGTTACAAGTTCTTCCTTTGTTTTTATCTTTTGTAAGCACATACAAACTCAAAATTCCATATTTTCTGCTTTATTCCAACGACAAGGCAGTCATACTCTTAGAGTGGGCAAGTAGAGTGCAAAAAGTATGTTTTGATTTTTGTGATAGCTGTCGTTGAATCCACAGAAGTTGAATTCAAACTGTGAATGTGTGTGTGTCCTGTTACAGCTACATTTCTGTAAGTAGGTGTAGCTCTTATTTGGTTCAGCACAGAGTGATTTTCCTGGAGGACGTTTTTAAAAGGAAATGGTCTACGTGAAGAAATGATGTAGTTATAATCCTCAGAATTAACCTTTTCAAATATGTATAAGTGGCATACATTCCCTTGTTTTGCTGTTTTATTTTCAATCCAAGATTTTTACAGCATTTTTTGCTCACATCTCTCTCCCCACTCCTCAAATCTCATGCATGATGCAAGATAGAAGTTAGAGGTCAGACAAATAAAATTAGATGGAATACTTGGGGAAACCC